>NW_011888835.1:8032681-8074981 GCF_000151845.1 Pteropus vampyrus
ACACAAAAAATGTGAAAGCACCAGTTCTCAGTGGTGCAGTCTTTGAGGACGGGGCTGTCTTACCGACTATATTATCATAGTAAATAGTTTAGATTATAGAAATGATCAAAATATACTCATAGCTTAGAGGGATTGCAATTCTATTAGTTAATATCCTTCTTAGCAAGAATTCCCATACACCCTTCACCCAATTTCCCCTATTGTTAACATGTTACATTACCGGAGTACATTTGTCAAATCTAAGAAACCAACCATTGGTACATTAACTCCATAATGAATTTGAATTTCACTAGTTTTTTCACTAACGTCATTTTTCCGTTGCAGGATCCAATCCAGGAAAGCTCACTGCATCGCTGTCATGTCTCCTTAGTCTCTGGTCTGTGACAGTCTCTCAGTCATTCCCTGTTTTGCATAAATTTAATAGTTTTGAGGAGTATTTTGTAGCATCTCTCAGTTTGGGTTTGTCTGATGTTTTTTTCTCATGATTAGACTAAGTAGACTGGGATTGTGGGTTTT
Organism: Pteropus vampyrus; assembly: GCF_000151845.1. NCBI lineage: Eukaryota > Metazoa > Chordata > Mammalia > Chiroptera > Pteropodidae > Pteropus > Pteropus vampyrus. The sequence goes on from NW_011888835.1 coordinate 8,033,198, forward strand.
TATGCCCACAGAGAAGCATAACCAGAGAGGTGTCCTCATCACATCACAGTGAAGACATGATAATAACATGACTTCTCACTGGTGATGTTTACCATGATCACTTACTTCAGGTAGTGTCTTTCTTAACTGTAAAGTTACTGTTTTCTCCTTTCCATACTCTATTCTTTGGAAGTGAGTCATTAAGTCTAGCCCACACTCAAAAGTGGGGGTGCCAGAGGTCAAGAGCTTTCAAAGACAGTTCTGCTTGGGCTGAAGCCCATTTGCTATGAAGAGATTTCACTTACAGTAAAAAGTTGGAAACAGAAGCAATGGGCTAAAAGAGGACAGGAAAACTAAGTAGCTTTCCAGCTATTTATCCGAAAAGGATTTCAATGTAAGGATACTTTGATCAAAATGTCTTTTTAAGGAGTTTACGAGACTTGGTTAATGAAGTAGCTTCTCCACGCTCTCCTTAAGAATCATCTAGAAGAAATGAAACAAGAAACAAAAATCGCAAACTTCAAATTCTAAGAAATTATTAGAAATTTCAAATGCAAACCCGCAACACACGAAGGGTTGCCAAACACAGAGAATGCAGGGGTACAGGAAGATGCTGAGAGAGGATATCTATTCCTGCAGCTCACATTCAAACTCAGCAAGAGAGAGAAGTCAAACAAAAGAAGAAATCAGAATATATGATTTCACTTATATGTGGAATCTAAGTAATAAAAAGAACAAACTAATCAAAAACAGACTCACAAACATAGTGGACAATTGGTGATGGACAGAGGGGATGAGGGGTTGGGGGCTGGGAGAATGGGGTGAATGGTTAAAGTACAAATGAGTAGCTGATGGATGGATGGTCACGGGGATGGGGAGCATGGCATAGGGAATGCAGTTAGCATTAATACGTTGGCTCGGTGGAGAGTCGGGAGGGAGGGAGCAATCGGGGGATCATTTCATGAACTATACAGATGTCTAACCAATGTACCGTATACTTTAAACGAAAATAAATAAATTAAAAATCTAAAATAATTAGAAATGTATAAACATTAAAAAAGAGGTAATCAAATTACCATCATTTATAGATGTGATTATTTTCAAGTAAAACCCAAGAAATGCATTTAAAAAGTTGCAAATAAGAATTTAGTAATGAAGTTGAGATGGTTAATTTTATCTATCAATCGGACCGGGCCATGGGATGTGCAGACAGACAGCTGGTTAAACATTATTTCTGGGAGCGTCTGTGAAGGTGTTTCAGGAGGATGTTAGCGTTTGGATTGGTGGACAAAGTAAAGCAGATGCCCCGCCCCCTCCCCAATTGGATGATGGGTGAGCATCATCCAATCTGTTGAAGGCCCGAGTAGGACAAAAAGATTGAGGAAGGTTAAATTCCCTCTCTACCTGACTGTATGAGAGCTGGGACATCGATCTTCTGCCTATGCAGTCTTAGTCCTCAGGCCTTCAGAACCGGACTGCAGTCTATACCGTGGGCTCTTGCTCTCAGGCCTTTGGACTACATACCACTAGCTTTCCTTCCTGGGTCTCTGGCTTGCAGACAGCAGATTGCAGAACTTCTCAGCCCCCATAATCATGTGAGTTAATATTTTATAACAAATATGTGTGCAGGTGTGTGCATGCTGTTTTTCTGGAGAACCCTGATTAATGCAGTAGCTAAAGCACAAAATCAGCATAAAGCAATATACATAACCATATATAAATACACCATTTTTCAATACCAAACCCAAAATAAATAAACTACCTAATAATGTAGTTAAAAAGAAATATTATATTAATAGATAAAAAGTTATCCCTAATAGGAATAATCAACATCAAGATATCAATTCTAAGTTAACTTTTAACACATGACCAACACCAACTACAAAAACAATTCTAAGGCTAGAAAGACTGATTCCAAAATTTATGTAGAAAAATAAACCCACAAAAAGGCAAAATTATAGGTATGAAAAATTGACCCGTGGAGGCCAGGGAGTGGGGGTAGGGGAGCTGACTACAAAGGGGTGGCACGAGGGAATTTGAAAGTGATGGGTCTGAGGTGGTTGGATACGCAAGTCCAAGCATTTGTCAAAACCGATAGAAACATACTTCACAAAGAATATTACTGTATATAAATTAATAAGTCTACCAGAAAAAGAAAATGACCCATAAGAGCCAAAAAATTCTGAAGAAGAAATAAGCGGAGGCTAGCTCTACCATACATAGTGGTACAGTAATCTAAACAGTGTGGTACTGGCAGGTGAACAGACAGATCCATGAAACTAGCTACAAGGCCCAGAAATGGACCCAAATATATAAGGGAATTTAATATATAGCACTTGAAATCTAGAGAGAAAAGAAAGAGTTTTAAATCCCTGGTGTTGAGTAGCATTCTGGAAGAAAGGAAAAGTGGGATCCCTATCTCCTGCCTTCTATCAGAATAAATTCCAGATGAATTCTAGTTGAATAAAGGCTATAAAACCTGAAACTTGAAACTTTAAAACCAATAGAAAAATTGGGAGAATTCTTTTATAATCATGGACTAAGGAAGACCTTTGTTACTATGATACAAAATGTGGTCGTCATAAAAGATAAAGTATACAAAAATAAAAAGCAATTTCTGCAATTATCGTATTAGCAAATATAAATACTACATGGATATATGTACAGACTAGCTCTGGAAAGGTACATTTAATACTGGCAACAGGGACTGCCTCTAGGGAAGGAGACTGGGGAAGCTTACACTAGAACTATGTATTGTTTCTGTGTAATTACCTATTTCGAAAATGTGAATAATTTTTTGCATTGTCTGCTCCTAAACATCAGCTTAAATAGCTGAAAGCTCACCATAAGAGGTTCCTCTTAAGAAACATCCAGTACTAATATGCAACTTAGAAATAACATACACAATATACAGTTCCTAAACAATGTTTGATATGCAAGAGGTGCTCTTCCAACAACACTGATAATCATTTTGAAATGTATCATTACTATTTTAGTTGGGAATTCTACATGTGGTATCACTGCACACTGTAATATAAAACATTCCATTTTTCCAAAATAATTTCAATTGGCCAACAATTCATTGGAATCTTTAAATAACTGCCATTTAGGCCCTTCGATGTCTCATCACATCCCCTATGCACTTGCAAGCTGGCCCAGCTCCACTGCTTTACAATTACTCTGTACTTCTGAAAACACTGTATCGTCTGCTGAGAGAACTTTACCCGCCTCTGCCTACTGAAATCATTCTTCCTAGAAGGACCAGATCAAATACCACTATCCACAAAGCTCTCCAGAAATTTTGTGAATAGATATATTACATAGATGCAGAGATAGAAAGGTAACAAAAGATATAAAAAGACACAAAGGCAGAATGATCAATTTAAAAAGTGATTTATTAAACAAGTTAAATGCAAATAAAAGTATATTTAAAAGTCTAACATTATTGGATCCTTTTGAAATACCTATTCTGGGAAGAAGTATCTTCCAAACTTCCTAATGATAAGGAAAATGATAAAAACACAACAGGTATGAAAAACATTTTTAAACAAACAATAAAGCACACAGTAAATCAGAAATAAAAACAATAACAAACATACAAACTATTGAAGTATGACACCAAAATGTTTCATGTTTTTAAATGCTATGGTATACTCACATGAGGGCCAAACTGTCTATGTTCAAGTTAATAAATAGTATGTAAACACCTTTTTAAGGTACCATAATTTGTGTTATATAGAAATAATTTTAGAATGTGTTGGCTGTGTAAATTGTCCACATTTAGCATATGAACATATTAACTTATACTTAATGAAAAAAACCTCATAATCTAAACATCTTGATTTGAGAACTGTGGATTTGATAGTTCTATTAAATTCCAACGTCGTCATCGCTGAATGCATTACCAAAAGTTATTTGATTTTTTAAAAAAGCTTCTTCCAAAAATTTCAGTATTTTAGGGCAAAAGAAAATATGTATTCTTGTTTACAAATTCTAAAATTCTAATGCTTAGTTTCTATGTTTAATATAAAAAAAAATGCACTAGAGAGACAATTCCTATAGAAAAGGCTCTGTCATTTTCAGTAGTTCCAAATGGTGTTATACAATATGTCACTGGAAATAGGAGTAGCTTCTGTTTAAAACAATTTGGCAGTAGCTTCTGTTTAAAACGTAACTTTGCCTGATAACATCCATCAAAGGCTTTAAAACATAATTGACCTTGGCAGTACACACGGAGACCATGATGTGACTGGGGACTGCCAGTGGGCTGGAGAGTCTTTATGAACAGAGGTTTGGGGGGGTGGGGGTGTGTGTGGGTGTGTGTGTGTGTGTGTGTGTGTGTGTGTAAGAGAGAAAGAGAGAGAGTTATAAGGAGAAAGTGGGATGAAATGGTTCATTTAGAGCTATAAAATATATTTTCCTAATTACATCTCAACTGTATAAATAATGTAAATCAAATGTTTAGAACTTAAATGGATTCTGAATTTCTGAGAGGCAACTTGTTTCCCCCTTTCATCACTCTCTACAGAGGACACAGCTTTCCTGACATACTTCCTCTGGACGCCGAGGGAACGGGCTGCTCAGCCCTCAGTCTGAGAGAGAAGGAGAACGCACAGACCTGCCGCTGGCGGGGCTGGAGAAAGCAAAAGGCTCCTTGTCCTTTTCTTTACCGTCGTGCTTGTGCTTGTGCTTATGCTTATGTTTGTGCTTCTTCTTCTTCTTCTTGTGCTCATGGTGGTGGTGGTGATGGTGGTCACTGTGTTTGGAGGACGTAGATTCCTTAGAAAACAGTGAGAGTGGAGTTGTCGCAACTTGATGCATACTCATCTCCAAAGGCGATTGTTCTTTACCTTCAAGATTAAAAACACCCAAAATGAATTCCTATTGATAACAAGGAAAGTGAGATGAAAGTAAGAGGGAGCTGATGACAGTATAGAAAAGAGAGATTCCTAACTGTTTATCAATCCCATGGAAATAATCAGGGACAGGAGAAGTATCTAAGTAAGACATCCAACTGGTTACACACAAGTAAGTTTTCGGCACTGTAACCAAGAAGCTGAATATTTCAATTCCTTAAAGTCTATACGAATTATGATATATACCACCGTGTTACCAAACCATCTTCTAAAAATTAACATTTAATATTTTAAAGTACTATGAAGCAACAATAATGATTACACATGTGTGTTACAGGTTAACATCCACATTAGTCAATGAAAACATAGCTCTTTCAACTATATAGTTCTGCCTTAAGGTATGAGGAAATGTTAATATTATTTTCGTGCCATCCGGAGAACCACTTAGACACACGTAAACATGCCACGCTAGTTACTGATAATGATCTCGGCAATTATTTAAATTTCTATAGTTCCTTAAGACAATTCTGGGGATAGATAAGCAAAATGAACTCTTTAAATATATTCTGTACACTTAGCTTAAGAAACCCAGAAAAGGTGGGGAGTCTAGAAAGAGGATATCTTTATTTAAAAATATGAGTAGTGTCATTTAAAAACAAAAACAATCAAACAAAAAACCCCCGAGAATTAGATGTGTGCTCTAGAACAGATTCTCTTACTAATCTTCAGCATATTTTATCCCTCTTTATTTCACCTAAAAAATGAATGTCTTTAAAAGTTTTTTTCCATTTCTAACATTCTATCAGTCCAGGAATATACAATAGTGGTTTTCAGACTCTGTACAAGAATTGCTTCATCTAGGCTCCATAATCCCTGGGCCATACCCTAATAAACAATTCTTTCCATATTACTCTAAGTTAATGTTACTGCTTTATATGCAGCCAACTAAGAAAAAAGCCTGAGAATCAGAACCACTACCCCCAATCCAGTTGGTTACCAAATCTTATTGATTCTCACAAATATCTCTTAAATCTGCCTCCCTATCCTATCTGCAACTGTATTAATTGCAATAACTTCATCTTATCTGGATTACAGTACTAGTCTCCTATTAACTGGTTTCTTGGCCTGAAGTGTCTTATACTCTAATCCATACTTTATTGGGTGCACAGAAGGGGTTCTCAACCAGGGGTAATTTTGCCCCCAAAGGCTTCTTTGACAACATCTGGAGACATTTTTGTTGTCACAACTGGGGTGGGGCTGAGGGAGGAAGTGTTACTAGCATCCTGTGGGTAAAGGCTAGGGATGCTTTCAAACATCATACAATGCAGAGGACAGCCCCCTATGACAAAGAACTCTCATGCCCAAAAATGTCAATAGAGTTCAGGCTGGGAGACTCTGCTTCACAGTGATCTTCCTGAAAATAAAGCTGATCATAACTGTCAGCTTAAAAACTCAGTTGATTCCACTGACAGAATAAAAGCCAAACTCCTTGGACTTCACTGAAACAGTTTCTGAAAAAAGATAAAAAAGTAAAAGTAAACAACTAGGCTGTTCACTAAGATGGATTGCAATGCAGTAATTTCTTTTCTTTTCTTTTTTTTTTTTTAAAGTAAGTTCTCAGCACTAATTCTGATCTAAGCCAGCCTCAAACCATAATTTTTCAAAATAAAAAGGTATCACCACAGAAGTTTTCTAAAATCACTTTCAGTACTAATTTTACTGACAGTTTACAATCTGTCCTGAACTTACCTTTCCAGTCTTACCTTCCACTATTCCTTTCTATACACTTTACGTTAGCTCCTTCATAACTCTGTGTTGTACATTCTATTCCCTATTGCTTCGAATGCCCCTCTCTTATTTCTTCTCCGACTCACACGTTCATTTAACAAATGTCAGGAACTACATGGGAACTAGAGAAATAGTGATCAATTGGACAGACCTCAATGTTCCTGGAACTTACACATTAGCACAGGAGAAACTGAATAGGTACACCTGAGTAACAAAAAAATACAGAATGAAACAGGGACAGAACAGGCGGCTTAAAATAGTTGAGGGATGGGAAATGGACTAAGAGGCAAAATTCTCTAAGGAACTAATTTTTAAACTAATCTGATGGAGGGGAAAGAAAAAGAAGGAAAAAAACACACACACACAACATTTTAGGCTCTATAATAATTTAAAACTCAGCTCAAATGTCATTTTGGGGGGAACATTCACTCTAACTGCAACACTCCCCAAATCAGTTCTTTTATATTCCCACAACATATAACAGATGAGGAAATTAAGGCACAGAGAAATTAAGTGCCTTGCTCATAACTGCACTAAGAGAACTAAGCTACAAAACCAAAGAGCCTGATACCAAAATCTACGCTCTTAACCTTTCTGCCTGTCTGAACATAGCATGACACATACTGTAGCACAGCTTTTATCTTTGAGTCTCTTTCATTAGACTCATAAAATCTTGACGTATCACTCAATATCTAGCAGCCCCTACAATCCACCTCCCCAGCCCTGCCAAAGCTTGCTAAACAAATGAATTAATATAACAGAGTTATATAATTGTGTTTCTTTTTAAATAGGATGTCAGGTGAACTTAATCCAACTAAATGCAATTGGAAGGTCACTCTCTAATTTTGAAGGCAGAGGGATAGAGCACAGAAACTATTATAGATCATTCATTCAACTGGTACTGACTACTGTACTTCATGTCAGGAACCATGCCAATATTTTAGAGCAAGTGAATGAGACGAAGTTCCTGTCCTCACAGATTATTCACGTTTTGCTACCACAAAATCAGAATATAAACATTCTAATTTTTATAAATATATAAATTCATGAGTTAAAGCTAACACTAATAATGATGTAAAAACTAAACAGATTATTTATATAGAAGCAAGTTTGAGGATCTGTATCTTTTGTAGTAACTGGTACCGGATATTCTTCAGAAAAAGAAAAAACTTGAAAGATATTTTATAGTATCAGTGAAAAAGGCTACTATATGATTTTAATATGGATTTAAAAAAATACATGAATATAGTAACAATTCTATAAATATAGAAAAAGAGTTTCATACCAAACAATACAAAACCAGGTGATGAGAATAAGAGACTTTAAAGCCTCATGAACGAATTCCTTTAGCGCCTATCTCATTGTGTAGTCAGTCTATACCAACAGACTTTGCAGCTTTCCAGCTGGCTGTCTGCACCACTGGGAGTCTGCGGTCCTTTTCTACACTCAGGGGAGTTTCATCATCCAGTCCTAGACACTTGCCAAGCTACTTGGATTGCAGAAAAGCCAATAGTTATGTTGGAAAATGTACTTCCCAGCAGAGGCAACCGCCAAATGAAAAACTGAGTATACTTGGGTGTGCTCTTTTCCACTTCAAAAGTACCAATTTCTTCTCTAGTGGCCTTATATTTTGCATTAAAGATATATTAATTGATTATAAACCTTACATTTCTTGATCTGCATAAAGTCTTAATCCCAAAACAAAGGTGTTAGGAACCAGGGCAAATGGCTGACTGCAGGTCTGGGTAGGTAAATTACAAGATCAGTGTGAAACATCTGGGATAATAATAGCAAAGAAGTTAGTGTTCTTCACTGACTCAAGGGTCAAGAGGTTCTCACTGTTCAAAGATGAGACAATATAAATACTGACGAAGATAATAACTGTAATGGACTAGAACTGACTGATCACACTGGAGGTTGCTAGTTGGCCAATTCATTATTTTGAGAATTACTATGTAAATAGAATCAAGCCTTTATCTTTTTCCTATATGACCTATACCACTGGGTAATAGATGAGGGGGAATTTAGCTTTATAAAAATAATCCAATTTCTAAATAAAAATGGAAAGATAAATTAGATATGACCATTTTACAACCTTTAGAATTAACGAATTTAGGCCTTGAACATCTAATGGCTAACCTCATAAAGGCATCTAGACACTATATGCTTCCAGATTGAAGAACACACCACCATCCACAAACCTGAATCCAATAAAGCTTCTAGATACAACTACAAATTTACATGAAATATAGAGGACTCTAACGTAATTATAGCAGAGGTATACAATTAGCAAAACAGAGACTTGAAAACTACAGATCAAAAACCTGGTTTCTTTAACAAATACATTGTAAAGGAGAGAAAAAGAAGAGATAAAAAGATGAACTGGAAACTTTAAATTTAAGAAGATGTAAAGGATATACCAGCCAACTGCAATGTACAGACCTTATATGACCAATGATTCAAACAAATAAATTGTTTAAAAAGTAAAAATAATGGCATTTGTCATTTGAAATTTAAACAATGATCGGATATTTAAAGATATGAAAAAAGTCAATTTTTTAAAGTATAAAAATATTACTGTGGTTTTGACTTTTTAAATTCCTCATCTTTTAGAGACACATACTAAATTATTTAAAATGATGATATGTGGGACTTGTTTCACAATAATTCAGAAGGGTGAAAATGGGTAAGGGTATAAATTAAACAAGCCTGACCATGAGCTGACTGATTGTTGTTGAAGCTGAGTAATGAATTCATGGGGGTTCATCATACTAATTACTTCAGTTTCCCATTATTATGTGTTTTTTAAAAGGAAGTTAGAGCAATTTAGCACTATCCATGATAATGTCAAATGTCCATATTCTTTGATTTAGGACATTCATTTATAAAAATTATCCCACAAATGTGCTCATGTACATGTGCAAAGACATCTTCCAATATTCACTAGAATATTATTTGTAACAACAGAACATCTGATAAAACCTAATTATACTCTCTCATCACCAACAAGCTTTAACTCTGAAATTTTCATTTATTATAGACAATTAAATTTTTTGTTTGCTTAATCTCTATCTTTCCTGAGTAATTTTTACCAGGTCTAATCCAAGGTAATAAGAAAGTAAAATTTCCTTCTCATGTGGAATTGTATTATAGTCAGATTTCACTTTCACCCTAGCATAATGAGGTCACCTATAGAATCTCTATTGTAGGGGGAGGGTGAAGTGGGTAAAGGGGATCAAATAAATGGTAGCTGAAGGAAACTGGACTTTGGGTGGTTAACACACAATAGAATAAACATGTCAAATGATAATGTACATCTGAAAACTATATAATTGTATTAACCAATGTTACCCCAATAAGCTTAATTAAAAATTAAAAAAAAAAAAAATAGAACCTCTATTGAGAAAAATGCATATACTACCATCCCCCTGACACAAAGAACAAAACATGTTCAGTTTTGTTGCTCTACCCAACATAAAATCTTTCCTAGAGGCCTAATAAAATGCACTATGATGGATAAGGGTTAGCTGCAGTCAATTTAATAAATGCAAAACAAACAGAAACAGGTACTTAATATAAGCCTAATGTGGAAGCTTTCCAGCCCATCTGATAAAAGTGCTGATATCACAGTGAATAACCCGCTAATTCTATTGAGTTCATTCGCATTAGGTGTATATTTAAATTTAACACCAAACCTGCAGTTTCTATTAGGAAGTGTGAAGTCTGTTCTTTAGATTCTTTAGGTCACTATAAAAATGTGCAGAATTATGTCATTATAATTTAAGAAAAAAAATCAAAGTCTGCTTTTCATATGAGAGTTTACAAAAGAGAGAACTCTAGGCCTCTCAAGTTTTTTTTTTTTAAAGGATTTCAAATACCAGAATCGCGCTTTTCTGACTCGTGTAGGAAGGCATTACGTAACACCACAGCCCCAGCGAGGCAACTGAGGAACTCTCCTTGTCTTCCCTACAGAAACCACTAGGGATTTCCCTCCACTCCTGTTCCTGGCACTGCTCTCCACTTCACCAAAGCAGCCCCTGCAGCAGCCTGGGACACAGACCAGCCACCGCAGGCCTTTGAAGTGGTGGGAAGAGAGGGAGATGCCACGTGGGAGAAGAGAGGACATGGAATGCTTACCCATCACCATGGGAACCATACAGCCCTTTCTCCAAACTCCTTCCTTACCTCAGGAGAGAGAAAAGCAACAGTAAAGTGGCAAAGAAGAAACTTCATTGCCACTTCTTTCTCATCCCAAATGGCTTAACCTATTGCACATACATCATCCCTACCTTAAATATTCTTCTCACTGTCACATGCAAGGAAAGAGAAAATGGGAGTGGGGAAGGGGGGGTTAGAAAGTAAACCATGACCTGTCCTCTGCTTAACAATTTCCATCTTTCTATATGGGACCTAAACTTCCATTCCTTTTCTACCCCTCCCAGACACCATCTGCAACACAGTCCAGTTTTCAATGCTCATCTGGCTTGCTGGCTCTAAAGGACCCATCTCAGTCTTCGTCTCAGCTAAGGAATAAAGGAAGCAGGGGTCCCAAACTCAAAAGCCTTGGACCTAAAGAGATAGCACAAATGAGTGAAGAGATTACCAGCTGCAACACAAACGCGATCAACAAAATAAAAAGAACATCCCTGCCTAAAAAAGTCTATCAATTAACTTTTTTTCAAGAGAAGCTAGAAATCCAGATTTTTTATATGCAATCTCTTCATTTTTAGTCAAACACATCAAAAAATTTTATAAGACTTCTACAGACCAAATAAAAGATGCCTCAGTTGGAAAAGCTGAATAGAGTCCAAAAAACCCATTTGTGAACTTTAATTTATAATTCCTAGAGACTTCAGAGATGTCACAGCTTCCCTAACCACTATTCTCTGCCTTCTCTCCTGAACCCCCGACTCTCAGCACCACCCCCACCTCCCTCTCTCCCACCCCCCACCCCCCATCCCCGGTAAGCTACCACAGGAGACTCAGGCTCCATCTGGGAGGCAGGAAGAGAGGAAGTTTCTGTTTTACTTGCCAACTTTAGTTGGGTTAGGTTAAAGTTGTGCTTCTGACATTCCAAAAGATGGAGCTGAAAGCACCTCTTCTCTCAGAAATATTGTTGCACACAGTAGCTAGGTTTCATTCTCCTTCAGGTATAAGTTTAAAGGACTTTCGTCGGCTAATTTGGGGAAATTACCTATTGAATATAACAATATTTCTATGGGAAAACCGCATTTAGAGTCCAAAAATAAATACATGTATAAATAAACTTTTGAAACACTACCATTTGTAAAATGAAGGTTTTCTAAATTCTGTAATACTGTTGAATTTTAAGACTTGCTCAGTGTTGGCAGGGTACTGAACAGCATAAATACAGTTAAAGGAAATTACAAAGGCATGTTAACAAATATATTCAAAATTAAGTTTTACAGATCAGTCTATATATATAATATACTGGTATACATTTTGCCTCATGACAGAAAAGGGTCCTATACCGACAGAAACCAAAGCTAAAATTTTCAAGCTTTTCTATAACCCACGACTAGCCCTCTACCTCCTCCCCAGTTTTCCCATATGATGCCATGGGAACTATAAGACCGTTGAGAGATTCCAAAAAAAGTAAAAATGTATTTTTTAAAGAAATATGGAACAATAATAAAAAGGCACATTGGCGGGCACAAAAAGGTGTTAAGATTTGCTTCTACATAGGTTACTGTGCCACATCACTAAGAAAAACCAAACAAATATATTCAGATTACTTTCTGGACAGGAATCTACTTGATTGTTGGAATCCAGACAAAATCTATTTTTTTAAAGGAAGGAAAGGCAGACAGAAGCATCGCTCTCAAACTATATCAAGAGGCTTGAAACACCCTGTGCTTTATAATTTTTTAAAATGGAGAAAAATTTTCATGTCTAGTAAAATTTTAATAAGTATAATCATAATAAAGCACCAAAACCCAAAGCAAAACCAATAGAACACAAAATTGGCAAGGGCCAAGAATTGTCAAAATTCACTTATCAAAGTTAAATTTCCAGCTGATTTCCTTCTGCAATATATTTTGTGACTCTATTATAATAAATGCATAGAGAGAGATATAAGCACCCAAAGTCTGGGGTCTCAATACCAAAATATTTTGATGTGTTGCTTTTGTTTCAAGTCTATTAATCACAGCTCCCTAAGCCCCTCAAATAAATAAACAGTTACTCTTTTATTTATATCATAAAAACATGATTTATATAAGCAAAACCCATTCGCTGAAATTTTAATGCCTGACTAATGACTTTTGGAAAAACTATTCTTTAAAAATGATTTGCTTATGTATCGTTTTTCACTCCCTGTTCCTCCAAAACTTGCGGGCTGAATTTGTTCATCAGCACTGAATGTTTACTCTTTATTTGGATTATAATCTTCTCTTTGTAAGTAACAGAACAGAATAAGCAGAAGACAATGTAAAATGGAATAGGTAATAAACATATCCAAACTGAATTACCTTTCATAAACTTAAGCCCATTTAGTATGAAATAATTTAAAAGACAGAACATGTTAGTTTTCTATAAATAGCATCAAGTCTTTGTGACTGACCAACTGTAAAACTTTCAAGGGGAAGAAGAGGAGAAAGAAGTGGCTGATTTCTGTATTTTTTGAGAGTATAAAAGAACAGATTTTATGGTTTCAACTGAAGTTGGCATTTTTCATATAACATTCTTAGAAAAAGCACTGCAAGGAATGAGCAAAATGTTAATATATCTTTAAATGACATAATGAGGGATGATTTTTCCTCTTTCTACTTTTCTGTTATTTCCAAGTTTTATATAATAGAGGTACAGTATTTTTAAAATACTAAAATATTAATTTAAAATAGTCTATGTTGAGTAATATAAATTCTATGTGCTACAAGAAAAGCAAGTCCTCAGGTCTATATATTATTCTGAAGTTTATAAATTTGTTCTTGAGCAAAATAATAATTTCACCTGTTCCCTTCCGAGCAAGTTCCATACTCCATTGGGGTTTTGTGGCAGGTGCGCCATCACAGCCTGGTGAGTGCTGGGGTATTAAAGCAGACCGGGAGCTAGCTGGCCGATGCTTAGAGAGCCCTACAATGCCAGAGAAGAAGGAGAACAGGGATTTATTTCTTTGTTTCTCAAAAGAAAAAAAAAAAAACATGAAAGGTTTTTATAAGTCAACCTTAAAAACAGAAGCAGTTCAACAGTAAAATTCTAATAATAAAAAGAATACTGTTTTTACTACTGACGATCCCATCTGATTAAATCCTTTGTCATGGTTTCTATATGCTTAAGTTGAGAACAACACACATCCAAGAAAGACACTAAGTTTGACTAGCCTGCTGAACATACAAACTGGATTCTATATTTTGGGGCAGAAACCATGTCATAATTTTTTTATTACTTACATGGAACTTCGCATAAAGTTAAGTTTGCCAGCTCTCTCCCGAATTCGCTAATAAAGTCCATTATAATATTACTCAACGAATACATAAAAATAACTTAAGAGTTACAGAAGATATTTAAAATAGAAAATGTCTTAATGGTATAATGAGTAAAAAAGGTCGTATTGAGTATTATACCATTTTCATAAAATTCAAAACCAAGTGCAAGTAAACATATAGATCATATGTCTATGTGGCACGCTATAAAGAAAAGCAGCAGAATGATTTTTAAAAAAGGAGAACAGAAAGTCCAAGACAGTAATTACTTGTAGTGCTAAGGCAGGTAAACAGAATCAAGGAAAAAGACTGGAGGGAACAGGTGTAAAACAGGTGTGAGATGGAGTAAAATATACATGTTAAGGTAAGTGACTGGTTAACAGATATGTTTATTACTATATCTCACAACTTACATGCAAGTTACAGCAAAGCTTTACTCCTGATAATCAGAAAATGTTGATGATATAAATGGTGTAATTTCTTCCAAAAGTATTATAGCAGTATGTATCTAGAGCTAAGAAAATTTTCTGAAGAAAAATATCTCATAATATACTAAAGTTAATCATTTCGCCAACAATGTTTTTGGGAATTTATCCTAAGAACATAATTGGATTTTTTTTTTTTTAAAAAAAAAAGGGTATGAAAGCTTTTGTATGAAGATGTGCAGTACAGAATTACCTATAATAAATAAAAATAAGAAATAATGTAAATGCCTACCAACAGAAATAATAAGGTAAATTATAGTATATAAACTCAATACTGTCTCAGGTAATATTTTCAAAGGAAAGATGTTTGAGAGATACATGTAAAAATCTAAGATACGATATGAGAAATAGGCAGGCAAAAAGAAGTAGTTGCATTATGGGTGGCATTAACTTCAGTTAAAACTTTTAAATATAATTATGGTTATATTATTAAAAATAAAGCAGATCCAGTATTTTATCTTGATTTCCGAGGTTAAGCCTACTGCAAGAGAGAGAGAAATTAAAGCTTTTGGAAGAAATGTGATGAATGGATTTTAAAAAAATCTAGAAGTATACTGAATATTAAAGAAAAATAAAATAAAATTTAGTATCTAAAGAAACACTTTTTAAAAATTTATTTCTTTGCTGATATGTTATAATCTGATAGAATCTAGTATTTCATTTTATACCAGTTATTTTTAAACTTTATAGTTGTTAACCTGAAAATAAAGCCATACACCTTAGAAGAGTGGTATCATGTGAACTCTCAATCACCCCAATGATTGCAGTAACACTAATCTTACCTGGCGTCGATGGCCTTTCAAGCATGTTCAAATGATGGGAAATGAAGGCCTGGCTATCGTGAACAGTATCCATATCAATCTCCTCCTCATCTTGAGAACTTGAAAACTAAAACACACACACACACACACACACAGAACAAAGAAGAAAAAGGGCCACTACATCACTTTACGTTTGGATCTTAGCTCTTAGGAAAGGTAGCCGAGAGGCCAAAGGATATATCCCCAAATAATCTTAAAAGGAAAAGTCTCTTTTTCTCAAAAAGTATTGAGAGAGAAAAGATTATGTAGCCCAGCCTCCAAAGAAGCTGATTAGAAATTACTGGAAATGTAACAGCAACTAAAATCTAACCCTATGTTGTGGGAAGATAGTGCACACATAGTTCCTCCCCCAAACAGAGAAGAAGTATGTGCTAATACAAGTTAAACAATCAGTTAGAATGTCTTAGAGATGGACATTTGGGTTCTTTTATGATTCATTCAGTCTGTCCCATCTGTTCCTAAGGGAAAACCACTGCAAGTATTTACAGAGATTCACAAGAAGGTGAATATCCTACACTGTTAATACAGGTTTAACCTGTATTTCTTACTCTGATTTTGAGTTTGACTTTACTGCTATCCTCATTCTTCTCCAGTATTTGACCAGGTTCTAGTGGGGACCCCAGTGGTGTATCAGCCTTCCTCTTCACTCCCTGCTGATGAGCTGATATATTACATGATGCTTCCTTGGCAAGGTGATCATCTTCCTGCGGCAATATTCAAGATCAAAATTAGATTTCTGAAGACAAGTAGCTCATATTATAGCTGAAAACTAATAGCTATAGCAATCATGCAGATAAGAGTATGCCCAGTGCCTAAAAGTTATCAGCAATGGGCTTAAAATAAATTTCTTTTCTTTTCTAATTCTTTTTTTGGGGGAGTGGGTAAAAAGGGAGTTAAGTGAACTTTCAGAGCTTTCCCAAAAGAATTTTATCTTCTGGTATCATTTTCTCCTCTAATCCTGAAGATTCCAAGTATAAATGTGGATAAATGAACAACTATGGACAAAATTATAAACATATTCATTTCCACAGATTTATAAATATTTAGATCTGAAAGAGCTCTTTAATGAGACTTTTTTTTTTACTATGGGAAGATTTCTTACTTCTTCATAACATAAACTCTACGATACATTTAAAATTTATAACAAATAAGTACAATTACACTTCAGAAAATCTAGGTAAGTAGTTAAAATGACTACTTCTAACTAGCATAGAGAGCACCTGAATTTTATAGTGTCAAAACACCAGTAGGGAACTGCCAGGCAAGTTATCTGGTCTAAATATTGGTGAAAAATGAAGTGTGAAGTATTGGAGACATTCTGTCATCAATTAAAAAATCATTTCTGGAAAACTTTAATTAAATTACAATTAAATAATATGTATCCTAAAGGTCTTTCTATAAAAAGTCTGGTAATTTTATAATGTATAGCTAGAAATAAAACTTTTCTAAAGGCAAACTCATACACACATATATAAATTTAAAAATGTAATATATAATCTCTTCCCAAATCAGATTACTCATTTTTCTATTTAGTGTTATTTATTTATTTAATTCAACAAGTATTTGCCAGGCACTTATATGTTTAGAACTATGCTAGGTATTATACAGAGCAGCGAAAATTAATTAATTAAATAAATAAATGAAAATAAAATAAAAGTCAGGGCCCCTTGTGTTCAGTTTGCCATTACCATACACCAACCAGATAGGTTAAGATGTAACAGGTTAAATATTCATTTTATTTTTCCCCTACTCAAAGAAGAAATTCTATGCTCAAGCACACAAAAATCATATGTCATCACAAAAGGAGTAAATGGACTGGCGGCACTGTGTAGCTGTCAGCAGCACTTTATAAATTTTGAGTGCTAAACTAATGTCAGCCAACAGTTTTTTAAATGGTACAAGAAACTTAGTGGCTTTAAAATCTGCCACTTTAAAAGAAGTAATTCTCTTCTCTAGATAGCTCTATATAATAAAACTACATCTTCTTACAGGGTTCTGAAATCCAACTAGCTGTGCGTGACTACTTGGATTAATCGCAGTTTCTTGGTTGCCTGTGATGGCCTCTGGAATTATGGTTGGATTCAAGACAGCTTTTTTCTCTTTCAGATTAAGAACCAACCCAAGCTCTGGCAAGGGTAAGCACGAAGGTCTACTGAGGCCAAAAAGTGTGAAGTACAAGTCCACAGCACCACACCGTAACCTCCAGTCATGTGAAGTACCTAAGAAGTAAATAATAAAAAAAAAGTCAATGTGTACATTTATCCATACCTTTTTAACTATTCCAGAACCTCTACAGAAGAAATGAAAGGATTATGATGCCTAAAAGGAGCCATCTATTAACCTAGGCCCCACTGGCAAGTCCTCTCCCATAAAGATATATTTTATCTTAACAAAGATACTTATAAATTGTTATAGGAACGATAAATGTTAGTGAATGAACTAATGAATTTTTTAATTGGAGAAATTTTTATTATCACGCCATCCTTCTTTACAAAATGAATAAAAAAAAAAAATGACATTTTTTTTCCTGCCTTTAAATCTTCCTTTTAATTCCTCCTCCTTGGTAACTAACTATTCCACACTTGTTCATTGTCTGTTCATCTTGTCTGATTTTCTTCTTTAATAGCCTGTTAGGAAGACAGCATTCCATGAGCCTTCATGGACCCTACCACTTGAAACAAATTCTCCTCTCAAATTTATTACTTTCAGGTTTTAAATAAATTACAAGAAACCCTACAACTACTTGAAACAACATAATTCTAAACTTGGATTTATAGGAGAAAAATACTGTGCTAAACACCTTCATATTTTCTAAGTATTTATTTAAACACACACACACACAAATAAGCAAACCCCAGAGATGACAACAGGTAGTAAAACATCTATCAGTCAGAAGAAGATTGCCTGCGTAGAAATTCATTTTAAAGCAGTTGAGATTAGAGGCAAGTTCTTTCAAATCTTTTGATGAGTCTTTGATTTTTCATCTCCAAAATAAGAGTATTGGTCTCAGATTATACCTTTCCCAAAGCTATGACAGACCAGACCACACAGATACCAGAGTTCTTTCTCATTTTCCTTTTTATCGCCAGTAGAGCACTCCAGGTAGATACTGCCATCAAAAAGCACTGATTAACAAGATGGAATCTTTCATTTTTGTTAGATCATTTTTATGGTTTCTTGGCTGAATTTAAAATGATCTAGAGAATTTAAAACAAGTGAGAAAAAGCAATATGAAATTCTTCTGGATAAGAAAATAAACCCTATAAATATTTAATTTTGACCAAGAACTGTGAGAGAGTATCATAACATGTAAAAATGAGAAACAAAAGAGAAAGAAGTCGCTACAGCAAATACTGGAAAGCATAAATATTAAGCTTTGTGGTTTTCAATAACAAATATTAGAATAGGAAGGTAAATTATAATCAAATAGTGATCCTGAAGAGACTTACTCTAATAGATAAATATTATATTAATTATATGCAAAGGAAATCCATGTGGAAGGAATTATAATTCTACAGAGTTCATACTAAGTACTACACTGTGCTATCTTGCCGACAAAGAGCCATCATCAATGCTATTTGAGACATCTTCAATTCTGCTACTGTGTGATAAGGTAATAGATACATGGCACTGCTCGAAGCAAGAGAAAGAGGCAGGCGCTCCTGAGGAGGATAAAGTTTTATGTCTTAAAAACTACAGGGAAACTAGAAATGGGAAGAACATTACAAAAAGAAAAATAAGGATTTTTTTACACTGGAATTCCATTCCCTTCTCTAGAATATGCTTATCTGTACACTGTAATGGTCTGGAATTGCTTAATTTTTTGTAGGCATTCATTATTCTCCTCCTCAAAGCATTTCATATATGTAAAGGTAAAAACAAGTATCAGATTCCTGGGCCTTTTATTACAAAGGTTGGAGGGGCTCAGCTCTCTGAAGGAAGGAAAGGAATCCTGCCAGAGCAGCCAGCCCTGTATCCGTGTATTTGTGGCTATAGCAAGAAAAGGAATGAATCTTAAGCATTTTATCAGTTAGGAAAACAAGAGTGGTTTAGGGTACATTTATACTGGAAGAAAAGTAAACCTTGAAGATCCATATCATCTAATTAGGTCTGCTGCCATCCTGAACCTTTCTTTACACATTGCAGATCAGGAGTCCCCCACCCGTGGGCCAAGGACTAGTACCATTACTGTCAGGAACAGGGCCGCACAGCAGGAGGTGAGCAGGGGGCCTGTGAGTGAAGCTTCATCTGTATTTGCAGCCTCTCCCCAGCGCTAGCATCACCGCCTCAGCTCCACCTCAAATCATCAGGCTTTAGATTCTTGTAGGAGCACCTGTCCCTGATGCCACAAAGGTTGGGGACCTCTGTTGTAGATGACACTGAAACCAGTGTCATCTACAACAGAGGTCCCCAACCTTTGTGGCATCAGGCAACTAAGTGTGATTTCCTCAAATATTTTTTAAAAATACTATTTTAATTTAAAAATCATTAATTTAAAAACGCAAATGGAAATGTGTATTTTTATGAGAAAGAGTGTTCTATTTTGTTTTTTAAAAGTCAGATTGAAGATGATTAGGCACCACACTGAAGGCTGCTAAACACAAAATCCCTGGACAGTGGGTTTTTGTTACTTTTTATTTCTACGTGAGCTTTTTGGCTTTGGTTTATCTTTAGTTTACATGGAGGAATGAACATTATTGTTTTGTTCCTGCAGAAAGTTCCCGATAGCAATTTTTTCTTCAAATAATTCACTTAGAAATATTAAATTTAGGGCTGATAAGCGAGAGCTAAAAAATTAATAACCAGTGATTCTGTTAAAATCACAAGTGTTTAAAAAATCAGAACTCCACCTGTATTTCAAAATCATGGCATTAAATCTTAAAATGGTTGGCAGATAGTGAAACTAAGTTGAGTGGTATAAGTGGGAAAAATCATTCCTGCTTAATTACCGATTGGCTCTGTGATCTTGAGCAAGTCAGATGCCTGGGTCCTAGAACAAGGGCAATTAACTCAGATGGTCGTTAAGGTCCCCCCAGGCCTGAAAATGCTATGGTTCTAAATCAGTCCATTCCATTGAGAGAGGCCCTGGAACATCTGCTGATTTCTGCTCTGGTTACAGCATTTTGAAGACCTTTCTTTCATCTTCTAGCTACCCCTCCCACCCCAACCACTTAAATGGCAAGGAACACTCAGATATTTGAAAATATCCCCTTGGGTCAAAATGCTGTCCATTCTGTCCTCATTAGCAGTTCTCCTTAGGGACCAACCCTGCTTACCTGAATCAGAAGAACAGCACTCAAGAAGAAAACAGGAAACCCTGTTAGGGATGTTCTCTAATCAAATCAGAAAGTATCTAAAGACAAACCTCCAAAAGAGCAAATCTGATCCTAAAAAAGATCATCACTTCCTTTTCTGAAGTAATTGCTATTAAAGCTGATCAAGCCAAAAAGCTGCTAAGAAAGCTCACTTTGAAAGCCACTTTTTTCAGTACATTTTTCATTAAACCCAGCTGACAACAGAAGCTTGGAAACGTGGAGTGTTGGGTGAAATAGGACTGTCATAGGGTGATTCTGTCCTGTTCTTTCTGTTCATCTTACACTAATTAAAAACAGCAAACATCACTTATATTAATGTGTGTGTGTGTGTGTGTGTGTGTGTGTGTGTGTATACATATATATATATAATTTCCTAAGAACAGGTGAGAAAAGTCATTTTTCAACACTTTGTAACCTTCTGAAATAAAAACAACAATAATAATAATACTTCGCAGGTTCGTGCTTAAAGCTCTATAAACATGTGAAACACTTTCACATAAATTAATATTTTTGTTTCCTTGGCCACCCTGTGGAGCAAAGTGAGTGAACATATTCTTAGCAAATGTTATCATATCCACTACCATGTAGATAGCTGTAATAAGTATCCTAACCAAAAAAGAAAAAAAGAAAAAGATAGGCTAAAAATTAACCACAGTTTTGTAAGTATTGAAAACCTGTTGTAAAATGAAAATCTTCTAGTCATAAAACATCTTTAAAAAGCCACTGCGGTCTCACCAGAGTTCATAAGCTTCCAAAGCTGATCTACCAGGGCTTCGTTGCATAAGGGAGACTCCATGTTCTTAGTAAATGGTGGATTTCTAGTCAACATGTTTAGAATCTTATGTCTGAAAGATAAGGAAAAATTTAATTTTTGCTGACCATTAAATGAAAACATTTGAAAATTACCTATAGTGACTCCTTCCTATTTTATCATCTCTCTTGGATCTAGCTTTGTGTTTAAGTTTAGTTTCACTTCAAAAGGCATTATTATGTTACATCCTAAATATTTACTACGGTTTTTGCACTAAAAAAATTCTGGCAGGTTTATTCTTTCTAAAATCGCCTTACTGTAGAATGAAGTCTTCTAAAATCTGACTCTATGTATTACTAACCAACTTTTCCTATCTCACTTCTAAAATGCACATTTTACTCTCCTTAGAAAAGTTTACAAAAAAGACTAGTCGATAAATATAAAAATCTTAAAATGAGACCAAAAAAAATCACATATAGGCCAAGAAGTCTACATTTGAGATAATAAAACGAATATAAAACTTCATTATTATAGCATCTTTGTAAAGCATGGAAATGTGCAGAAACATTTTAAATATGGAGATTGAAAAAGGTTTCCTCAAAATAAGCTGAGCGTTAGGAGAGTCAATTAACAAAAAAGCATCCTCATAAAGGATGACAGTTATACTCCGTATCAGAAATTTTCATCTCATGTGAGAGGCTATCTGCACACATTACGGAGTCTTCTGGAAAAAAAGGCAATGCGACCAAAACAAAATTTGAAAAGGAAAAAAAAAGTCCAATACTATGACTAGGAGATACCATAAAAAGACAGAGAAAGAACAGAAGCAAGGAAGCTACAGGAGTGATCTAGTATTTAGTGAAGGGATAAAAGCCAGGCCTAGAACTAGGTCTGAAAAATTCAAGACCTCAGAGTAACGGAATGCTTGGATATAATGGAGGAAGGAAGAAACTTAAATTGTAAGTTTTATTGAGGCTAGCAAAACTTTAAAGAAGGTAAACCTAAGAAATTTGTATATTTAATTGTTGGTGGAAAAACATCAAATGGGATCAGTATTCGAGAGAGATGAGAGAAAAGTAGAACTGCTAGGTTGTAGTTTAGGTTACCCAATCCTTTTTGGCTTCAATTTTATGTCTGTAAAACTGAAAGATATAGACTCTCACTGTTAACATGTTGTTGAGCTTTGAAATTTGAAGACCATATGAAAGATTATTTAAAGGCTATGAAAAGTGAAATGTCATTATAGAGTCAATTTACAGATAAGTAATATAAAAAAGGATACATGTTTCAATGGATATTTCATATCAATATTTTCATCTTTATGGATAAACACAATTCCTGTCCTTAAGGACCTCAAAATCTATTTGTAAAAATATATCAGTATTACAAGTAAATAATATCTTTTAAAATATGAATGAGTCTGTTGTTTAGAGCACGCTAATCTTCACTTTTAATCTACATGAAGAAGAAAACTTAAGTTTCTATCTGGCTGCTTTCCCAATTATCCCAAATACCAGAGTGGTAGGGCCCAACTAATAAAACTTTATGGTATTTACTCAGATCATTATGAACTCTTCATAGCCATGCCAATGAAGTGTAGAGGGTACTCTAGGAATATCTTTAAAATTATCACTAAAAGAGCAATAATGATTAGTACCTGTATTACTTTATACGATTAAACATTTCTCTAAAAGTTTTTTCTCTAAAGTTTAGGTAATAGAAGACTTTTACAAGGAAATATTTACAAATAACTAAACACTCAAAGCCATACTCAGAGATAAAGTTTAAGGGCAAACAATGAGAATCTTGTGTTTAATTTTTCAGAGATAAAACATCAAAATTCACAATTAGCATGTGCTTCAGACATCTGAAACAAACCTGAGGCAAATCCTGAGAAAGTCAGTTTTTGTCATATTCATAGCAGCAAAAACATATTATATCCCTAGACAACTGAGAATTTTCTTGGTGGGTTAGTCCAATACCATTGCCAATAACTATCTATAAAAAATGGAGTCAAATCAAAACCCCCCCAAAATGCTCAAAATCTCTCAGGAGAAAAAGCACGTAAGTTATGCCCCTTAAAGTACTGACACAATGTAATCATATGCATGCTTGATTCCAAAACAAGAAGATAAAATAATCCTACCCAATCTAGCACAGATATGACCAATACATATAATGCTATATGTCAATTATACATCAATAAAAAATTAAAGACAGATGTCTCAAGACACCAAAAGATACACACATAAAATAACTGCTGTGTGGTAATACTTCACAGCCATTAAAGATTTTTTAAGACATGTTGAATTTTTTTAACTATGAGTAAAACTATGCACTAGATGATTTTAAGTAAAGCCTAAGAGGTTCCCCACTGGTGATATAAATGAGCCAAATCAATTAAGAAAACATCAAAAATAATCACAAAAATATATCCTTAAATAAATTTCTAATTCAGATTGTAAATAACAGTGCTCTCGAAATTTGAATGTTACTAATAGTTCTACAACAATATTTCAAAAGCAATCATTTAGATTGTATAGTATATAACTCCAATAGAAAAACTTCAAATATTACATGACATCATATAATCTGCTACAGATGGTCTTCAAATTGTTTTACAAAACCATAATTTAAAAGAAAAATTTGAGTGTTTTCTATGTATAAAAAAAGACAGACAAAAATGGTCAAAAATTTAATCCTATTTGAGTACACCATAAACACCCTACTTTGCAAAAGAAACAGCAGAAATGAAGACTAGAAGGGGGTACAAAAATGAAAATAATTACTATTGCAGGACTGGGATTTGCTTTTATTTTTTATTTTCTAAATTTTTTAAATGTTATATTATTTAATGTATATTTATTATATGTTTAATATAATTTATATTTAATAAATATTTTACATATAAAATATATTACATATTGTAAATATAACATATTTAACATATGTTTAATAAAATTTAAGATTTTATATGAGCTAGAGAGGATCAAATGGACTACACCAAAACATTGCTTTCAATTACTTTTAAAATAAATGAAATCAATCAGTACAGAGGTTTCATAATTTTGGAAATATAAGGGATCTTCCATGTGCACTACAAACTATTACATAAGCTTTTCTTTAAATTACAATAGAAATTATATGTAAAATTACAGGGAATAAGCTATATTAACAATGTATTTTTTTAAATGTCTTCAAAGGCAAATCAAATTAAAAAATCAAATTTAAAAGGGCATGAATAAATGCATAACATATTCCTATTTTCAAAAATAACAAAGACTTGTTCCATGTATAATTTTCTGAAATTATGCAATTTACTTTAAAACTTATAAAAAAATTATAGTATAAAAACTAACCTTACATAGGGTACAGGGTCATTCTGAATCATATTAAGTAGCCACTGCAGTTCTTCATAACTCCTGTCCACTGAAAATAAAAATAAGGAAATATATTTGTTGCAGTTACAACAAACTAAACAAGTGATAAGCAAGGAGTTTACACTTATTATTAGGACACTGCCTTAGCTTGATTTCAATCAGAGTTGAAAATTGTAGACATTTTTTTCCTCAAAATATTTTTCTTTTTTTGTTTTAAATTACTTTTATTTTCCCATTACAGCTGACATTCGATACTATTTTATATTCATTTCAGGTGAACAGCATAGTAGTTAGACATTTATGATTTATGAAGTGATCCTCCTGATTAGTCTAGTTCCCACCTAGCATTAATTATAACAATATTATTGATTATATTCCCTACTTTGTACTTTAAGCTATAGAAAACTTCTTTATATTTTTTTATGTTATAGGCTACTTTGTAAATTTTATAAATTTTTTAAGTACTGTGTTATATATAGCCAAAACAAAAAAGAAGAGCAAAATGTATATTTTTCACTAAAGTCAAATCAATGGCAAATATAACATAAAGCAAATTATAATTTATTTATTAAGAGCCCTAAATCAGAGATGACTAACTCTAAATGGACAAAATTGTGTTTAAATAAAATTGTGTTTCTAGGTGCTTAAATCAAATTATAGAGAGGTCTGATACTCAATAGTATCTCAACTATATTTTTTGCCCAAGTGGTTTCTTTCATCTGATTAAAAGGCAGCTTTAACTTTTCAACAAAACATAAAAGAAAATTAAAAACAGTGCTATAAATATAACTGACTTAAACAACATGACTCATTAGCTATTTCCATTTACCTTTTTAACAAGTTCTGTTGTTGACTTGAAAAGCTTTATTTTCAGAATTTTATTTCTACCATTTCCTATTTTTTCATTTTCAAATGATCTAAAATTCATGGATCACTTTAAATACCTCTCAATTGAATTACACTTATTTAGTGTTCTTTTGGAAATCATAATATTAGCAATCTATTTCATTTCAGATAGTACTAATTCACAAAATCTTCATATTTATGTGACACTGAACATCATTCATATACCCTGGAAAAAAGGTTGGGAATACTGACATGTTTAGTTGATTTCGAGACTTCTAGATTTCATGAATTGGTGAAATGTCAAAACCAAACTGGAGACGGATAGAGAAAAATATTTTTTTCCTTGCCAAAAAATTCATTAAAAGGAGAACTATTTTCACCATCATTTATTAAAAGAAAGAATACTTTAACCCTCAATAAAAAAGAACAAATGACAGTCCTTTCTGAACTCAGACCATCGTATGTAATATACACATGATATTGCTCTTACCTTTTTATAATTTCTAACTATACATAAGTATTTCTATTGAAATTTATAAAAATTAGAAAGATTAGAGTTATATTTTCCTCTACTGTTAAGTAAAAATTAACCAATTTCTACTGAAGAACTTCCCTCATCTCTTCCTCTCTTTCCACAATCAGATGAGAAGTTCAACATTAACTTCTTTACTCTTCCCATATTTTAGTGCTATAATCTGGAATTTTAGATGTAATTTACATATCTCTTACATTTGTAAATTATTTTTAAATAATTATTTTTAAAATTTGCATTAAATTTTACAACCATATTAACGAATATTTAAGCTTAGCTCTTTATTTTACAGGCATAGTTGCTCAACACTATGTCTTCATTTCACACATTTAGCAATCTTAAACTATTACTTTGATTCATCTCCAGATCAGCTGAAAATTATCTTTGGAAATTTCATTTTTTAAAATGTTACATAGGAGATGTACTTCTAAGCCTTCAAGGCTACATGAGCAACAACTTAGCGAAGTAGAGAATCTTAGATCATAACTTCCCCCAAACTGTCTTTTGAACTCTTCATAGTCAAAAGAAGTCATTCTTTTACTTTGTACAATAACTGGGTTCTAATATTCTAGGAACTTACACATTTTTTTCCTAATCTTAAAATTTTTAATTTCATGAGATTCCAGCTTAGGTAAGTTTCATCTACACCCTATCAAAGTATTCTATTACTACTTGGATTATTGCTTTTCTTCCACCTGTTCCATTCTTCATAACTTAATTTTTTTAAATATATATTTTCATCTCTTTATCTTTCTCTCTGTATTTCTGAAAATGTTTTGATATGCAGTTTTCTCTTAGCTATTTTTGGCCTTATATTTTTCAACTTCATGAACCCTTGCCTAATCCCCCTGCTGAAGCTCCTGTTTATGTCCCGTGCTCTACTGTCACATATAAAACTGTGAGAAGTGCAAGATGTTTTCTAGAATCCTTCTTATATAGTTAGAAATTTCCCCCAATCATCTATTTCTTAAAATAACATATAATTAAAAGCTGTAAGAATGATATACTGACTTCCTGAAAAGACCAAAGACATCTATAATTTTATTCTTTTCTCTCACGTATTAAATCTTATATGAATTCTACATTTACCAAAAATCAGTGAGACAAGAATTTAAAATTAAAATATCTGTATTTGTACCTAATAAAAGAAAACAATAACTAAGGCTGGTTTTAATCAGTAAACATTTCTTTCTAAAATGATAAGAGTATATATTACTAAAGCATTACCTTTAGTATAATCAACAACTGCCTCCAAAGCTGCTATCCTAATGTCCACAAAGTGGCCATATTCTGCATAAGATTTAAAAAGAGCTGGATCACTTGGCACATGTCCATTCTTCTGAAGCACTCGTATGGCTCTCAAACAACTAGGAGAACAGTATTTACAGTTAAACACTTTTGTTAAAGTATTTTGAATCAAACTTATCTGCCAGGCATTAGAAATTAATCTGTAACAGTAAACTGAAAAATTGTTTTGAATCCAACTTCTAATTTTGTAACATTAAATGTTTACAATAATCATAAAAATTAGAAATATGTAAGTCCTATTAAAAGAACACAAATTTTAAAACTTGGAAATCCAACTTCAGGTACCATTATACTTAGTATTTTGTCCAAAAGTTTTTAGTAATGTATAGTTTAGTAAAATAATAAATGTTGAGTCAAACTGTTCATAATGTTTAAAACAGTGAATCAACTTTTTTTTAGCAAACTCCTAAAGAGATAGAATTTTTTGATAGCCATGTACAAACAAGTTGAAAGAAATGAAGTTATCTTAAAAGAGCCTAGTAAAAAGATGTTTATACTATATCCAATGGGATAAAAGATTATACAGATATCAAAAATAAAGCTTATGAAGAATTTCTGATGACATGAGAAAGTATTTATGATACAAGCAGAATGCAAAAACTATATATAGGATATATTCAACAATTTAAAATGGCTATTGTTATAAGAGAAAAAAAATTAGAAGGTCATTCTCCAAAATAATATAGTAATAATTTATCATAAGATTTTAATTTTCTCCTTTAACTTTACTGTATTTCCCAGTTTTCTATAATGAGAACAAATTTCTCCTATAGAAACAAGTAACTTTAAAGAAAATGTAAAGAATCGTCATCACCTGACAGTGATGGTATGTCTGTAACTTGGAAGAAGTTTTTCCATATTCAAAAACCTGGTAATTTCTTCAAGAATGAGTCGTACATCTGGATTTAAGTTATCTAAAGTCCGAACTTCATTATTCACACTGACTGCAGGTGTAACAGAGTTGGCAAGGGCATCAATCATTTCAGCACGATAATAGTTATCTGAAAACTAAGCCAAAAAACAATTATAAGATAACAAAATTCATGTTTCTGTTCAAAAATTAATAAAATATTTATAACTTAAAACCATAGTGTATCTGAAAACATCTGATAAGTACTCAAACTCTGTCCTTTGGGTAGAGTCGCACACTGGAAAAAAGTGAAAGAGATTCACTAATTACTAATATATTAGTTTATTCAACAAATATTTACTACATGAATGGTACTCTTATAGTAACCTAGACAGAGTCCTCTAAAAGGCAGACCAGAGTCTACAAATCCTGCTTGTAATACAGAGATCACCAGATATTTGAAGAAAGCATCAACATAAAAAAGACAATCCAGAACAAAAGGGGAAAAAGCAACTTGGAGGAAATAGATTCAAGGGGAAAAAAAATGGCTAAGGGTAGGGGGAATTTCAAAATCCTATCACTATTATTGTCTGAGAAATAACCAACGATATGCTTTCCAATGGCAAAATATATTTAAAAAAAAAATATGCAGAGAATCGGGATCAAAATTAAATTAAAATACAAAACTGAAAAAAACTCCTGAAACTGTGAGTGAAAAGTAAGAGACAAGAAAAAAATAAGAAGGCAAGAACAAAGGAAATTAGAGGGCTGGTGTCGAAGACATAACATGAATATCAATCGGAGTTCTAGCAAGAGAAAAATGGAGGAGGAAACCATCAAAAAAATTCATTCCTAAATCCATATCCCCAGAGAAGCAATTTATTGAAAGGCAACCTGGGTGTGGCTTGACTTAAACTCAGCAAATCAGATTCTCTAGCCTGGGAATGTGAACATGGGGCAAGTGAATTAATTCTACCGTCAATACAAACTGCCAGGGACAGAGAAGGAAAATCTGCCCTGTTTTGACTTCCACCGTGGAGGCAGAACCTCACATTGACACACTGACAAAACAGTCCCTAAACATTCCCATTACCAGATACTGGGCAGAAAAAAAAAATAAGACACACAACAACAAACAAACAAACAAAACCAAAGAAAAAAGACTCCACAAATGTACACCATGATAAAAGTTTTGTTTTCAAACCATTTACAGGTTTTCTTGAAGTATTTTTAAAGTTCATTGTTACCTCTAATAATGACTTTGCCAACAAAGCAAAAGCCCATTTATTTAACCACTATTTTTGACATAAGAATTTGGATCACAGAATGAACTCAGAAATCAAAAAATGAACTCAGAAATCAAAAAATGGGTAAAGTACAAAAATCAACAGATATAACATTTACCCCCTAGACCACATCTAATTCTCAGAGATTCTATAATCCTAATTGGACAAATTAGATTATCTGATCATCCCAAGGTTGTAAGAGATAAAGTGAAAAAAAAAAAAAAATTTGTGGAACACACTGGGGTGGGGAGAGGGCATTTAGTACAGCACAATTTCCTACAAAAATAAAAAAATTGAAAGGATCTATATCAGTGCATACAGCAAAGACTGACTGATGTTTTTATCAATGATCTTTTGGTATAGGGAATAGTTCAACCCATATTTGGCACACCTTGTTTAAGAGCAATTTCATAAACGTATATATGATTAGAAATATGTTAGAAATACATGTGCATGTATTAGAGGTTTTTATATAAAATGGCTAATAACTACGTTTAATTGGGATTAAATTTTAGTTTTCTTCCAAACTAAAACATCCAGAATATTCTATTTCATGCTCTTGCCCAATTAAAGGGATGTTACAATTTAAAAAAATATTTCCCCCAAGGCCCAACATCTTCGGCATTTAATGTTTTGTATTTCTAATTTAATTTTACTTGTAGAAAATCTATCGTTTCTTCTCATACACTTTAAAAACTTCCTATCTATGTAGTGAACCTTTTAAAAAATATGCTTAAGCAAATCATTTGTGATCAGAAGTGGGGTACTTTAAAGACAAAAAGGTAAATCAACCGATGAAATATTCTTAGGCACCCCAATTACATATTTACTTCAAGCTTTAAACTCATTAATATATATATCATTAAACGACAACAAAATCTTTTTCTCCAAACCACCATTTTTAAAGAATAAGTTTTGATATCAGTCAGAGCTTGTTTGTTATCTCCCTGCCACAGATGTGACCTTGGATAAATCTTTACCCTTTATTAGCTTCTACCTCTTCAGGTGGAAATTGAAATAATAATAGTATCTATCTCAGAGGTCTGATAAGGATCACATTAGAGTATCCACATTTTGGTATAAGCCATAGAACATACAAAAAATAAGCTATTGTTATTATTACTGTTATTATCATTATTTGCATTTATTCTATCCTTATTATCTTCAGGGATTAAAATACATGCTAGTCTTAATTTACAGAAACTACAACAACTGATGAGACGTCTCAAAATTAAAAATGAGTCTTACGTTGTTCCACAAAAATAGTAAAGTATAAAATTTAACAATCTATCATGTCCCCATGTATGCATGTCCCAAAACATCATAAATATGACATTTATGATAGCATGTTGTAAAGCAGTATGGTGTACTAAAAAGATCACCGCATAGATAGGTGGGAAGAGTTCACAGCACAATTCTCAGATTACATTTCCTGTGTAATTTTATATTTTCAACTTTTGTTTTTGTAACAAACCTTCAACTACAGAATAGGTAAAGTTTAAAAAATTAAGGTAAGTGAAATCACTTTGCGAAGCAGAAAGTACCATACAGTGACCACCATGAGTTAAATCATAGAAACACTCCCCAAATCAAGAAAACTGATACAAATAATTGTACATATAGCTTTCTTATTTCATGTGAATATAATCTGACTTGACACCATCCCAAATCCTTATCTTGTATCTTCAAATAAAAAAAATCCATGTCACAAAAAGGAACACTATAAATGAAAGTCAAAAGAAATCAGCAGACTAGGGTGGAAAGAAACTTACAAAAAAATTAACAGTATTCAAAAATGAAAAGAAAAAGTATATCAGCTATAATGTATTCTTTTAAAGCACTAATTTTTTAAGGACTCTTTTTGGCTTAAATCATTTCAATGTTATTCTACTGAATTAAAGTGAAGAGGAAAAATGTCTTTTTGATTTTCATTACAAACCACCATTTTTTAATAAATATACTTGTGACTTCTTTCTTACTGCTGTAATGTTTTACTAAACTTTTCATGAATTTGACATATCCTACCAGTTATACATGTCTTTGTATGTGCTGTTCCTTCTGCCTGGAATAGACTTTCTAGAATGGCCCTATTCAAACTCAGAAAATCCTATTCATCTTTATGACTCATTTTGACTTTGTGCATGAAGTCACCTCTCATGCACAAAAATTCCCTGACTCTCTCTATATACCCTTGCAAGAAGGCACTACTTTCTCTGGATTCCCCTAGAAAGTTAAGTAGATATACATCTACTATAGCAGTTGTGAATGACTGTAAACTGTTTATTTGTCTGATTTCCCCAATAGGTTGAATCTTGAGGGCCTAGAATCAGACTGTAATATATAACAATTGTTCAACAGATAGTTACAGATGATTAATAAATGAAATTCCAGATGGCATCTACCATTTCTTCTTCTGTTTAACATGGTAGACTGCCTACCATAGTGTATATTTTCTCAAAAAAAATTGTTGATTGTTAGAATGATAACAAAGTGAAATATCTTTTGAAGCATGGCATCCAATAGATATGTGCTAAGTAAATGAATAGCACATAATGGTTAAAAAAAAAAAAGTCAGATACATCAAATGAACAAGTTATCTCAAGAGGGAATTGTTTTATGGGAATCATTTAGTAAAAGAAAACAGGAGTAAATATAAAATTGGGCTGTCAGACTGCCCCAAAACAAAGTTTAGCAGGCTCCCCAAAATCTGATGCACTACTCTCTCCTCGTTGCAACAGGTAGAGGAACATTTAAAAGCCAAATGATCTTGGTTTTCATCCATTGGTTATTACAATAAATCCTGTTCATATATTTCTACCTCTAGAAACTTCAATTACCGTGGACTCAACAATGAATTCACAGTCTAAATACTTCTTTAAAAACAAAGTATCACTGAGTAGCTTTATAATATTCATTAAGGCATCTTACCTTATTTTTTCTGTTGTCATTGTACTTGATTAAGTCTAAAATAAATGTTAAGACTTCCTTGGGACAAAGGTTGTGAACATCTCTCAATAAAGCCATTGCAACTGGCATAGTCTGCAAAAAAAAAAAACAAAACTTTTTTAAGCATATAAATTAACTCATTACAATTCACTGAATTACATTGAGAAAGAGGGTTATTCTAGGGCTGACATAGGTATCATTCAATTCTGTGTTTGACAGTAGTAAAGGTATGGATTTTAACATCAGGTACACCATCGTTCAACTCCTACTCTACTACCTATTAAAACAGGTTATTTTAGCTAGTTGCTTACTGAGCAGGAACCTCACAACCTCGTAATCATGCCTCACAACCATTTTCAGGATTAAATGATATAGTGGCTAGAGGCATGTGGCAGACACAGAGTTCAATGATCAGCTGAGAAGACACTAATTCTCTAGTACCACCTCATCTCAGCTTAAGAAAAATGGTAAATTAACTAAAATTAAGCCTAACTTTCTCCTCTCCAAACTTTCACAGGCAACTTTCCTAAGGAGGTAGAAACCTGACTCACATAGTCGTGACTACCAGTAAAACAAAGCTATTTAAACTCGAGGTGGATGAACCGACATCATAGGCCCCAGTACACAGGGAGAGTCAGACTATTCCCATTTCTGCTTCAAAATAACTATACCCTCTAAATTGAGGGGCAAAAAGGAGGGTAGCTCCTTTGATTGCTTGAAGGACCAGCAACAGGACAGTCAGTGTTACAACACTGTAACAAGAGTCAGTGTTCATGCTCTAAGAACAACTAAAGGAAAGAATCTTTGTCATAGAAATATCTGTCCTATGTCTGTTCTGCCAAGTTTAATTTAGGCACTAATCTTCTCTCTTTTCTGCCACTAGAAGTATTATATGAATGATAAACTGGTCTAAAAGCATACATTCTCCAACTTTTTTGATGGCGACCTACAATATTTTATATACTAATCTAAGACACACACATAACTCTCTCTCACAGCATGTTTACAAAGTAAAAAAAAAAAAAAAAATTACCTTATACCTACCTCTGTTACATGTGTTATACTCTGATACTGCCAATAATTATCTTTTATTTAAAAAACAAACAAAAACTTCCAAACTGATTCCATCACTTTCTCATTAATGCAACACAACTCCCAATATAAAACACTGATTTAAGGTATACGGAAGCACAAGGGCATAATTTTTTAAACAGAGAAATTAACTTGCTTCCATACTATAAATTAGTGAAATGGCAACAGAGGGCTGAGCAATATGTTTAAGTACTATCAAATCTTCAGTCCTTAAAAATAAAATAAATGAATGCCACAGACTTCTTTGATCACACCAGTACTCGCTTTCCCCGAATCTGGATCATCCTGAATCTGTTCTGCTGATGAAATTCACTATAAATATACCATGACTGCCACGCTCAGCAGCCGTCTCAATGCTGCTGGGTAATCTTTTTACGTTTCCACCACAAATAAACTTCAACTTGCGTAACATCCTCCTCAACATCTATCATTTCACTTACTTTTAATTTGCTTTCCGTTTGCCTAAGAAAAAAGCAGGTTTTTGTTTACTAAAATTAACTTCTCGACTGCGTCTCACTCTCTACTAATAAAGACCTTCAGAATTTCCTCCATCTTCTATTTGTACCTTTACCTCCTCCCTTTGAATATTTCATATCTCCCTCTCTAGTGGTTCCTCTTTCTGTGCCAAACATGCGTCAAGTTTTCCCTCTATACAAAACACAACCCAAAATGTCCTTTTCTCGGCCCTGCTTTATCCTCAACATGTCTCCTCTCTCGTATTTTTCAACACCAATATCATGAAATAGGCTTCATTAGTTTTTTTCTATTTATTCTACTTCAATGTAGTTAATCTAATCTCTGCCTTCATTATTATTAAATTACTAAAACATTTTACAAAATAGCCCAAATGCTAACCATTCTGCCATTCTCAAATCTCTTCCTAGAACAGTGACGCCACGTTCTAAATTGTTATTTATAAAAAACTTACAGTGATAAATATAGTCTAAAACACTTCACATGTTTGATTTTATTTAATTCTAAAAAAGATAAATTTTATAATTGGTAAACTGAGGGTTGGAGGGTTAAGAAACTGTCCTCATGCAAAATGCTAGTGAGTAGCAGAATGGGACTGAAACTAGAGTTGTGTGCTATATTGTCTGTGACTCAGATACAGTGTCCACATTACAGAAGGGCTGCTGTCACAAGGACTTATCCATACCTCCACCCGCCATGCAACCGGCCCCAAACTCAAACTATCCATTTCTATTTACTTTATTATTAATGCAGATAGTGAATTACTTACCTACAGCTCTTACAAATCAATGAACAATCAATTAAAATTTTGGACAAAATTTTAGGAAAAAAAGAACAAAGGCAAAACCTTTTAGAAGATAATAAACACATCTATTATTACTATTGGAACAGTCTCCAAGTTAAATTGAGATATACAGAAATTTAGGAAGTAAACTGTACCTTCTGTAGAAAATAACTTTGAAAGCTCATAAAGTTGTTTGTTTTCACAATGTTTGGACAAGTTTTACAACAAAACATTCTAGTAAAGAGTGACTTCATGGCTGGTGGTCCTGTCCATGTGCTCACCATTGAATTTGCAATCTGCAAATAATTAGAAAACAACTTCCATCGCCACTGCAAATATTTTTAAATAAATAAAAAACAGCTTTCTAAGAGTTATCAGTCCAAATGGATTAGTTTTCAACGACTTAAGATTCTCAGAAATTTAATACATTTTAGCTTTTTGTTATCATTTCCAAGAAAATATACAAACTCACTCCCCCAATTCTTATGTACACTTATATTTTTTGTAAGTTAATTTCTAAAGTGGAACATTCTTCATGTTTTAAATTTGGAAAAAAGCTTCTATTATAAATAAGTTTGTGTGTGTCCATTTAGGCAGATATAATTCTAACATTTTAAATTTATCAGCTAGAAACAACTAATATTTTAGACTGTAAGAAGGCTTACAAAAAACCCCATATCTTGCTATTGATACTCTTGTATATAAAAAAAATCTGAAAAGAATGAAATTATAATTAACTTTAAGTCAAAAATTTTATGGTTCTGCTAAGAATTTAATATGCAAGAATCACAATGATCTTTATAGAAGACATGAAATTATATCTTTAGCAGACGATTATCAAAGAAAATCATCTTTTTCCTTCATATACCTGAGTAGAATATAAGAATCGAACTGCTCATTCATTATTAAAGATAAAACAAATCTAAACCATAATAATCTGTTGAAATGTTGGACAAATAAATTTAACAGTGAGGAAGTCAAGAGCGTCACTAAATGAGAATGAACCTATTATCAAGATGCTTTTTAAATACCTGGAACCCAGTATTTCTGGCCAAATTTTTGTCTGCGTTTTTCTGGTTTTCATTTGTTCTACCTTCAGTTTTTTTGCATCTGAAGAAAAATATTTAGTTTTCTTAATAAATTAACTTTTCTAGCATGTTATATTATAGAACCTATCATTTTAAATTACATTACACTAATACTGATTACTAAGCCCAAAACAACATGAAGTAATCACCACAGTGGAATAATTCAGATGAACTGAATTCATGTGCTATAATGTAAAACATCACTCAAACCAATGAATTTCTTGCCAAATACATTCTTTGCTTTAACAATGTGGTTGGCAAGTCAATAAAAAAGTAAAAAATTCTTTTGGTTTTAAAGTTTGACTCTCAGTTTGACAATTATAAAATTTTAGTGCATTATCTATGTTCAGATCAAAACATGTTTCTTTGAAATTAGTCTTGTAAAAAGAATTTGGTAAAACCTTCCAAGGGACCAGATGCCAAATAAAATTAAAGACTATGGTAAATTTTAATTTATTTTCAGAGTTTGCTGGGTTTTCTCAAACATGCAGTACTTCTCTTGTCTTCTTTCTACTGTATATAATCTCACCTTGGCAAGGCAGAAGCAAGCTGACATTCTCACTCGGTAGAAACACTGCTCTTGTTCGAGTATGTCAGTGAGCGCAAGCCGCGATGCTGGAGTGGGGAACTTTTCCAAGGCCAAAATGGACTCTTGCTGTGCAACAACATCCCTCTCATAGCGGAGCTGGTACTGCCACATAAAATCGGCTTGCTCAAATTCGACTTTCCTCAGAACTGACATATCGGGGTCTATCCTTATCCACAGCAAAGGGGAATCAGCACTGAAAGAAAATGCAATTTTTGTTTTTTATTTCTTTGATTTCTTAATTTTATATAGTGCCCCGAGCTTCACTGCATTTAATCACACTGACAACTTTCTCATTATGTTTAATATATTTCAACCTTACCACAATATCTAACCTATGTCAATCTTGCCAAAAACACCTCTAAGGATAATAAGATAGTTGTCACAAAGAAATTCCTCCTGAAAATATTAGTTTGGGTGTTTGGATTTGTGATTCTATGATGCGAAAAAGGGGAATGAGCCCAAAATTTCTTTGTTTCACTTCCTATAGCCTAACAAATGACCCTGGATATAAATGCCACCCTTTATTGGAAATCAACCTGTGACTAAGAAATGAATTGATTTATTTCACTAAATTAATTTAATTGACTTTTAATGCTTTTTTAAAAATGCTAGACTCATGATCATCTTTTCAAACAGGAAGTTCTGAAATTATGACAAATTTACTCTCAAATAATTCTCAAAGTAACATAGTTTTAAAAATCTAGTCTATGTCAACACTTTTATCAGAGGACAGCACCTGAAATATTAATTCAATTCAACAAATATCATTAGGTGCTGACTACAGTCAAGGCACTTGATATGGAAAAATTATAAAAACGATATATAAAAAGGAATAATATATGGCAACCAAGTTAGTAAATAAGTACCGATGTTCTATAAAAAATATACAGGTATACAGGTACAAAATGGATGAACAAAAAATTTGAACTATCTTATATTTAAAAATGAAATTGTCAATCAATAAAATTTAGAATAGTGATATTTAAACTGTGTTTTGCTAACATAGGGGCCTCAAGGTGCCGTGAAACCTTGTCCAAAGACAGAGAGTATCACCTGTGAGCTCATTAGAAATGCAAATGACGAGGATCCACTAGTGAAGTGAGGGATCAGAAACTGCATTTTAAGAGGATCCGTAAGTGACATGCATGATACAGTTTGCGAAGCACTGCTCTAGAGGTCAGCAGGGGTGCAAGAAAGCTGCCTAAGCCAAAGCTATGCCTGCCCAACAATCATCCTGTATTTCCTCTTAATTCTACCTGGGCCAGGCTAGATTTGCTTTTCCCTCTTCAATTATTTATTTTTTAAAATGAAATTTATTGGAGTAACATTGGTTAATAACATGTTTCAGGTATTCAACTTAATAATACAACATCTGTATACTCCACTGTGTGCTCACCACCCAAAGTCTAGTCTTCCGTCACCATGTAATTTGACTCCTTTACGCCTTTTTTCTTCCCCCAACCCCACTCCGCTGATAACCAATATTCTCTTGTTCACATTTATGAGTTTGTTGTTTGTTCATTTGCTGCCTTTCGTTTTATATCCCACATATATGAGTGAATTATATGATTCAGGTCCTTTTCCTTCTGACTTATTTCACTTAGCATGACATACTCAAGATCCACCCATGATGTTGCAAATAGTAAAGTTTCATCTTTTTTATGGTTGCATAGCATTCCATTGTATATGATTTTATGTAGGATTTGTTTTTAATATGTTTTTAATAAAGGTTTCACTGCCTTTCAAAAGTTTTAAAAGCACGAATTTCAGGACATTATTTACATACTTTTAGATGTACGTAATGAGACAAGTGAGAATGCAGAAAATATTATGTTCTTAAACTTAAATAACTAACTTACTCCATTGCAGAAAGATCCATGTCAACTTCTTCCCCATTCATCAGTGGAATTTTTTTCTTTTTATTTCTACATTTAAGAAAAAGGAATTTTAAATTACAATATTTTCAGTTCTGAAAGATTAAGAGCAGCTGAAGTTCAAATTAAGGATTTCACACAACATTGAAAGATATCCTAAAGAATAAGGAATATTAAATGTAATGGAATTTAAACAGAACACAATCTATTTTGAAGCTAAACGGAATGGAGTAAGTGACACTGAAGTATCTTTCTGATCAAACTTTAACAAAAAGTAAAAATATGTAATTA
Organism: Pteropus vampyrus; assembly: GCF_000151845.1. Taxonomy (NCBI): domain Eukaryota; kingdom Metazoa; phylum Chordata; class Mammalia; order Chiroptera; family Pteropodidae; genus Pteropus; species Pteropus vampyrus. The sequence continues at coordinate 8,071,978 of NW_011888835.1, forward strand.
AATGTCAACTTAAAACATATATATATTTTACATATGTATACATATGTTTTCCCTCAAGAACCGGTAGCTGCAGTTTTATATAGAAATCTATCAATAAAAAAATCCTTTATAAAAAATTTAAATAAAAAGGCCTGAAAAAAGACGTGAATAATTCTGAACATATGTTATATGTGCAAGGTGCTGTCCTATATGAAATAATAAAATCTTAACATACTAATTAATATGTACAGTTAATAAATATGAACAAGATCTAAGATAAGCCAAAACAAAAGCAACTGCTTTAATGCAAATCACTCTTGAATTATAGAATCTACTGGATAACACACTAAAAACCTGGGTGAGGATGAATAAAAATAGGAACAGAGAACAGTCTTCCTGCGTTCCTCACACAAAGAATATCTAAATGACATAAGCTACTACAGAGAAAAAGATCTGAGGAAATGCTATGAAGAGGGTAGGGTAGCGAGCGACGTTCCCGATTTCACAGGTGGACAGGATAAAAAGAAAAGGGGGATTTCATTGTGAACTAAGAAAGAATTTTCAGAGAAAGAACGATTGTTTACAGGGAGATTTCGGAATCAAGTTCTCTGCAGACCGTCAAAATCAAGAGACATTCTCATCTGTCTGAGATGACCTAAGTGTACTCATGAGTATAAGACTTCTGGTCCTGAAATTCTGATATAACTATACCTTTCTCCAGCAAAGTGCAAAAATGTTCTCATCTTTTACTTTACTATTCAGAGTATATGCTAATGGTCAAGTTAAAAAAAGAGTGGTAAAGAAAAAAATATATTAAATAAAAGATGAACTGTTGGAATCTTTTAAGTAAACTGGCAATGTTCCTTTGAAAGACATCAACAATGTTCTGAACTGGCAAGGTGATATAGAGAAAAAGGAAAAAGACACATAGTGTAGATGCAAGGACTTTCATGACTCTTTCCTTTAGAGCCAATGATCATTTCCCCAATATTTCTTGTAGATATGAATCCAATGAGACAAATGAAAATGAACCTAAGCAACTTGCCTTGAATTTTTCCTGGCTCCCAAAACTCAAACTCCATTCCACCTCCTCTACCCCTACAAAATAAGGATTCTAAATCGAGATTGTAAAAATTATTTAATTGTAAAGATAAAAATGTTGTCAAGAACAGAAAGCAAATAAAGAATGTTATATAACATGTTCTCTACCAAAAATTAGGTGTATGTTAGGATTTTTATTTTGGCATTGTAATCTGTGATACTTACAATTTAACTTTAAACTTCAATTTGTAATTATGATTCAATGCTTACCTTCTGCTTTTGGAATGGCAGGGTATATCATGTTTTAGGCTGTTTTCTTCAATTTGTAATGTATGATTGAAGGATCCATCTAACTCCTGCACTGTCACTTTAAGTGGTCCCTTTAAAAAGAAATATACCATTCAAAAATAGTGCTAGAAAAATACCAACAGATAGTCTTAAGTGTATAGGTATATACATCAAAATATAAAATAACACTATATGAGATATGTATCTGGAGACACAGAAAGACAGCTGGTGCCAAAGGAGGGCAGAACTGGGGAAATCTGTGTCCCCTGAACTCTCCATCTCCACCCGTAACCCCTCTTTCCATCACTGATATTTGTTTTCTCAATTTCATTTGTTGCAAACAAAATCTCACTATGAAACTTCTAACCAGCTCCCTACCCATAAGCCCTTCCTATACTGAAATTGAGGAAAAAGCAATGCAAAAGGCCATTTCGGAAAAAAACTTACCACATATTTCTGGGTTCCAGGAGATGTATAATCTTGTTTTATTTCCAATTCCAAAACATTTCGTTTTCTATTAAATGCAAAACTTCCATAAAATTTTACCACTCCACTCTGGTCTCTGAAGAATTGTAAAGGAATTTTAGCATACTAAAATAAATACGTATATTAAAAAATGTTATATTAGTAATAATTTTCAAATGCATTCCCACCAGTTCAAAGCTTGAGTGCATACTTCATTGTAAACCAGGTGGCAAAGTATTCAAAATTCTTATGAAAAATGTTTTCCCAGATTTAAACAAAATTTCTGAAACATTAAGAAATTTGTTTTGCAAGAAGCAAAATCACTCTACTGGGTTATTAACAGTGCTGTTAAATGAGAAAATGTAAAAACCGCAAAGTTCTAAGATACCACTCAACTTGTGCCAACCTCTAACCACATCTTAACAGTCACCAGACCACTGCATCTCATAAGTAGCCCTACAGGTCTGTCTGGTGGATTATTTACCTCCCCTGCCATCAAGACTATCGCTGTATTCACATGCTAAAAAGTACTTCAAAATATGCCAAATTTTACAAATATAGGGGTGTGTGTCTGTGTATTTACTATTATTTAGAAATTCAAATAGTTCTTACCTTCTTTTATACCCCAAATTCTTTTTCTTCCTCCTTCTCCTTACACTCATAACCTTATTCCCATCCCGACTTTGTTGAACTGCTACTTAAAAGGATACACCCACTGCTTTATTAAAGGCTGAATGTCTTTGCCAGAGACATTCGAGATGGATTTCAAAAACCCAGATGTGGAAACCAACATCTGACTCCACATATGTGACTGGAACTTCTGAGATGAAGCAGTACTAGCCAAACTTAGCAGTTTATTGAAAACCTGTAAGGATAAGTGTTATTTAGTAAGTCTGCTTAACATAATACATACATTGCTTTTAATTGTGCACTATACCCACAATGCATAACATTATATTATAGTCAATTATAGAAGACAATAATTTCACATCTTACTACCTAGACCGTTCTAGTCAAAGACTACTAGCAGAAGCATAGCTAGACTATAAAACCATTCTTCCTCTAAACATAATTGAATTTTACTGATCTCATGGACAATGAATATTGTATTTGAATAATTATAATAATATAATACCTATAATTTACTGTGCTATAAGCTTTAGATAGAAACTAACATTATTTAATAAGTTGAGAATAGTTTAGGATTTATACCACCCTAAAAAGCTGACTG
>NW_011888835.1:8075031-8084138 GCF_000151845.1 Pteropus vampyrus
AGTTGAGAATAGTTTAGGATTTATACCACCCTAAAAAGCTGACTGCCTCTTTATGGACCATCTCTCATTTAATACTTCTCTTCTTTACTCTAAAATTGAATTTTACTGATCTCATGGACAATGAATATTGTATTTGAATAATTATAATAATATAATACTTATAATTTACTGTGCTATAAGCTTTAGATAGAAACTAACATTATTTAATAAGTTGAGAATAGTTTAGGATTTATACCACCCTAAAAAGCTGACTGCCTCTTTATGGACCATCTCTCATTTAATACTTCTCTTCTTTACTCTAAAAGTAAGGTGAAGGACAGAAAGATTAAAGCAATTTAATTTTAGGGTAAATGTAAAATGTTTTTTAAAAAGATTACTAAAAAGTTATTTTTCACTCACCTTTAAGAATGTTATTAATGGAAAAAAATAGCTGAACATTTATAACGTATCTGGTTTCTACTACCTTAACTATTATATCTCAACTACTTACACCAAAATGTGCTTAAAATATATAGCAGCATTTAGTAGTAGCAAAAATAAACATCTTTTACATAGTCTGCTTTTTTCTACTGAAACATTTTTAAATGGCATTTAATTCTTAATATTCTAAATAATGCCAAACAGAATCACATAAAGAGGTTTTACTTTCAATCACACATTCTAATTTTATCTTCATAATAATCCAGTACTAAGTGGATCAAGTATCGATATCCATTCTATCATTGAAAAAATATAAACAAAAACCACAGGTTCCTTAGTGAGCAAGCAGCTAATGAGTAATAGAACTCTAGCTGTAAACCCAGATGCCCTGATTCCTATCCTACAGAATAGTTTTCAGATTATATAAATACAGAACAGATCTTTCTTTATAATTGTTAAGTTCTTATAATACTTACTTGTAGCATAAATTCCATACTGATCCTATTTTCAATCAATCTCATCACAAGGTGAGCTTTACACTGAAACATAGTGTAGTATTCCCAGGAGAGTGTATGGGGATGCTTTATTGAAAAGTGTAGATGGGAAGCCGGACTAAAAAATAAACAGTGTATGTATTATAATAATTTGAATACTAAATAAATACTATATGCTATGGCCACATCAAGACAAAAAATTAAAATCCTCATGGGAATACTTTGTAATTTCCCTAGTATGACCATAACAAAGACTAGAAAATATCTAAAAATAAACTTAATTGGAAGAAAAATTATTAAGTTTTATGAAAGGACATTAAAAAAACTTGAATAGAAACACACACTAAGCTCCTAGCTAGAACGACACAACAGTATAAATATTTCAATGTATTCCAAATTCATGAATACATCAATGCCAATTCCAATCAACAGCCCAAGATTAAAGCATATACACCAATCATTTCAAGATGAATTACATATCTAAAACAAAAACAATTATAAAAGTACTATACGAAAATGAAATTAAAAAAATGCTCTCCATAATTCTGGAGTGGGAAAAATCTTCCAAAGGAAAATATAAAATCTGGATGACGTTAACACCAGACTATGCTAAAAAATTAAAAATTCTGACATGATAAAAGAGATCATCAATAAATTAAAAGAAAGGTATGGTGTAATAGAAAATATTAATGACTTATATGTACATGTAAGGTGTTAACAATTTTCCACTATTTCAAATAATGCTGTAGTATTTTTTTATACATGAGCGAGTATTTCTGTATAACAAACATCTAGAATTAGAATTTCTATGATAACATACCTAGAAGTAGATTTGTTGAATCTAAAAATTAACAATCAAAATTTTTAAAGTTTTAAATTTTGATTGGTATGAAAAAATTATCTTTCAAAATCACTGTACCAAATTATACTCAGAATCAATGTATAAAAGCAGTCACTATACTTCCTTAAAAATGTGGCATATTGAAATTTAAAATATTTGTCAATTTGATATTTGAAAAATTACTTTTATATTTCACCTATTACTTCCAAGCTAATGAGCCTTATAAGCTTATGAACTTTAGCAATGCACAGCAATATGGAAAACGCTAAATAACTTCCAAGGTATAATGGAATATTATATAGCTCTTAAGTAGAACAAAGTAAATTTATGTATAGTGACATGGAATGCCTGCTAGAATATATAGATCTGGTTAATTTAACAACAAAAAAGTAATATGCATATGAGTGAATTACATGTTGTAAATGCCATATACACATAAAGAAAGGCCAAAGAAGTCCATATTAGAAGATAATATGCCAAATTTGTAATCATGGTTATCTCCAAGGAGAGGAACTGATGGGAGTGAGAGATGGCAAAAGAGGGCTAAAAATAATCTTTTACTTTTTACTCTGCATGCTTCTAAATTGTCTTGTTTTGAATTTCTTCAAAGAACAAAGTACCCATGTGCTGCTTTTATACACAATTCAAAAAATTAAACATAAAACAAGAACTAAATAAATGGGGAGAACCAAGGTAAAAGTATTCAGTGTAAATATTTACACACAATGGCAATGCTCTAATTATACATTAGGAAACTGCCACATTGCAGGCGGCCAGGAGAAAAAAGTGGAAGGAACTAACACTCGCTGATCCTATATATTATGAAGTTTTATCTCAAATAATACTCACAACCAACAAGGTTAAGATGAATCATCACTGTCACCTTACACATTGTCACATTCACACACACACTCTGAAAGGGTACACAATTCTTAGATCACAAAAACTAATAACGATAAAAATCCTTGTCTGTCTAACTCCAAATGCCTGCGCTTTTCCACTGACTTAATCTTGTCTCAGTGACCATGCTACAACAAAGAAAAGGTCACTGGTTATATAATTTCAAGTTTCTGAACCTTTGTTGTGCTTTTAAACACTTGGGCACTCTGGTTAATCCTATGGACTCCATCTGAAAAACTGGTTTAAAATGAACAAAATAAAATTTATATAATTACCAAAAAAACCCAATTATAATGAAATGCACTTATTAAAAAAAATTAGGATATACAATATATATGCTAGTTTATTAATGCATTATATAACAAGATCTTGCAGTGGTCTACTGCAGTAATTTGGGGGTAGTGCAGAGAATATGTCAAGATATCTGTTAACAATTACAATGTGACAGGAAAATATTCATGATTTCTGTTGCTGACAACATCAAAGCCCCATCTTTTGCCTACATTCATAAGTAAAGAAAAGGTAAGTTTCAGTTAATGGTTAAGTGACTTGCTAAAAAAGAGTGAGAAATAAAGGAAGGAAGGTGAGGGAGGGAAATAAAAAGGAAAAAGGAAAGAGTAAATATGCATCTAGATAGGTGAAGACTCAAATAAACAGGTATAAGCAGGATATCTTAATGTTGAAATTATCTACTTAGACTTAAAATAATCAGTGGTATGTAAACAAAACATTTGTTTTCATTATCTTAAAACTTAAGAGTATAGTATGATAGAATAGCATTAGGAAATTAACTTGGAAAAAACAGAAGTATTATATTTTTAAGAGTCTTTTTTTAATGTTTATATCCATTTACAGCTATCACATGCAACAAAAACAGTAATGAAAGGGATAGTGAGAAGATGACCAGTGTTTGTGGCCTCAGTATTATTACCTACCATTATCACTACTGCCTCTCTGGTCTGCGTGGGCCTCAACGCACATACAAATGATCCTAAAAGACTGATCCCATATAACAAGGTTTATAATATCATCTCTGAACAATAACATACTTATCCTTCTCTTTTCCTCCACCAAATATGGGATGTAGTAAAACTCCACCAGTTTTCAGCTCATATGCCACTATTTTGTCCAGCTCCTAAAAACAGATAAAAACAGAGGTCAGTGAAAATTTTTTTACATGTCAAATTTAAAACTGAACTGTAATTTCTCTTTTATTGGAATTAGAATGTAAATTTCCTAAAAGAAATTAAATGTATTTGGAGAGTAGTTTATGTTCTTATAAACAAAGTGGACTACACAGCTGGCTGAAGGATAGAACCTAAGACCTTCTCTACTTTGTGACTTCAGGGCTGGCCAGCAGCCTAGCAAAAGTTCCTAACGGCCCTTCCCAACCTCTCTGACCAGTTTTCCAAGTTTATTTCTTCCTTCTTTCTGATGGAGGATTTGGGCAAATAAAAAGAAATGGGAATAAAATTATGTCAGGAATCTATCATTTGAAAACTCTCCAGTCTTCTCTAATATGACATACATCAAAATAAAAAAAAAACTTAAGTGAAAAAAAGACAACACCACTGTGCTGAAATTCATGATTAGATTAAATAATATATAAGCAGAATAGAGAAGTGGTAAAAAAAAATCATAGTGAAGTGGTTAAAAGCCAAGTCTAAATCCTGGCTCTACTACTTACTAGCTGTGTAACTTTGGCCAAATAACTTAACCTCTCTGTTTCTCAGTTTCCTCATCTGTAAAATGGGGATAATAAGAGAGTAGTTAGAAGGATTAAGATAATTAATATTTATAAAATGTTTATAACAGTGCTCAAAACATGGTAAGTGCTATGTTATTTTTTTTCCCCTTCATTAATAGTTTTTTAAATGAACAGACTCTTCCAATTCTAGATGTAGGAATTCTTTTATAGTTCTAAATGTTTGAAATCTTTAGAATTACTTTTGGCTTATTTAAGTTCAGGTCTGAATGATGAAGACATATAAAATGAGAAAAGGGAAAAGATGGAGGGGTCTATTTAATAAGGAAATTAAAGGCTGAAATTTTCCCACCTGAGAAGGAAGATGCTCAGCATGATGTGATTAAAATGTGTATGTACATAAACAGAATAGCCTAGGCAAAATACAATTGATTTTTTCTTGTGGGCCAAATCTTAAAATAATAAGAAAAAGATGTGACGATGACAGAGCATTAATGCACCGAAGGGCTAGTCAGCACACAATAAGCACTTACTACGTACAAAGCACCACACATATCACATGTAAGATGTTTCATGATCCCCGTCCATGCGGTAGATACTACTACTCTCTTTATACAGATGAGGCTTAGAAGGTTAACCAAAGTCACAAAGCTTGTAAATGTATGAGGCAAACTGAAAAGCAATCTGACTCCAGCACTTGAGCTCTAAGTCTTAACAAATTCAGGAAGCACAGAGATACATTAAAATTGACTACTATGAGGAGCTGGGATATATTTAACGACTAACTTGAAGTTTAAGGGCCTTAAATATTCTCTTCCTTAGCAAAAAGTCTTTGGAGGCCAACACTGACAATGGAAACTAGATAAAACTCAGTAAAGTGATTCTCAGTTTACTGGAAAAAAATTTAAGACTTTTAAATGACAGTAAATATTTAACAATTGTTAAAAATAAAGGACACACAACTTGGAAATCAAGTGAACACTAACATGTCTTACTGACTGCTAAGAGGATAACGGATGGAGCTATTTTTACCTCTTTAATCCAATGGCGGTATTCATTAACGCCAAAAGTTTTTTTCATCCAAAGTCCATAAATATAGCCTGAAATTCCCTTTAGCACCCATTCATCAGACCTAAGCAAAAAGTAAAAATAAAACTTTTAATCATAAAAATTCTTCAGATAAGAGGATAACAGAACAAGTGTAATATGTACTTCTCTGCCTTCTTAAAGAAAATCAGTTAGTAATAAATTATTTGGTTTTCTCATTTCCTCCAGCTGAGTTCTACTTGTCCATTCCTTATACTTTCTTCATATCTAGCTTTAATGATAAGACTGATTCACAGTCTTATTGAAGTATAATGTACCTATGTTTATGCTCTACTCTGGCAGTGCTGCTTCCCTCTTGCCCAACTCTATCGATACTGCCTGCATCTAAAAACAAAACAAAACAAAAAAAAACTTGTTCATAGCCAGGACTATACTGTTGAATTCTTAAAGTCCACATTCTATTATTGTTAATCCCATGCATAGTTATCAGTGGGAGTCCAAGACCTAAAGTTTAATTACCTAATTTATCTTTTAGTTTCTAAAGAGGAAAGACAAATGACACCATTCATTTATTTATTTGTTTCCTTATCCATTCATTCATTTGTTCATTCAAACATTTTGCTTATCATGTTCCAGGCACCTTTTTTTTAATGAAACTATGTAATTTTAGGGAAAGTACAAATCAAAAGGCTTACACTCTGCCCTCTCCCCTCCAACAAGAAACGAAAAAAAAAACAATATTCACATACTATTTATAGCACAGAATGATCACAATTATAAAATATAATCATAAAAGTCTTGTATATTTCTTCAAATTCACCTCAAGTTAATAAAAAAAATAAAAATAAAAATTGTTGTCTCCCACATCTTTCAAGTAAAATAATACAAAGCTAGGCACCGCAGGAACTTCACTATTCATTATCACTATTATAGAAGACCACTATTTTACCTTAAACATTATCTTGAAGATTACCAACTGCACTAAACATTGACATTAGAATTTTGACCATAATTTTCTAACATTGAAGTCCTTTTATCTATAGTATTCATTCAGTTTTTAGGAAACTTAAAATCAAAATTCTTACCTTATCCTTAATGCAAATTACAGAACTAACTATATTGAATTCATGGCCAAAAATTTAAGATGAAATTTATACTCATGATTTTTCTTTAAATATATATAGAGTAGGGTCTTTTATATTAACTACCTGCCATTAGGACAAAGGTCAGCTTATACTGCAGGAAAAGAAAATAAAAACAAAATTTCTCAATTCCTTTTATTTATTGGTTATAAACTTTGAAATTACTCACCAAGACATTCTGGATATGAAACATCCGAAAAACTGCTGAGCCAAGGACTGAGCTAAACACCTTCTAGTCAAAGGTGTCTCATCTATAATCATGGCACTGTGTAACAGATTTGTGCTGGAAATTAAAAGAAGATTCAGCTAATTATAACCAAGAAACAAACAATTATTGAGTCAAAATAAAATAATCACACATTTAAAATAATAAAATTTAAGTTAGCATAAAAGAGAAAAAATAGACTATTCTCCCAAAGAGCTCTTGCATCTTTTCACAATTTAGCTGAAATCCATAATCTTGAAAACTTTTGCTTAAAGCAGAGACTGCGATGTTTCCCACCGATTTCCATAAAAAATATAAAAACCTTTTTTGCGGGGAGGAGGAAACATCACTAATCAGGAACTGATATTCCTGTGAAAGGCTCTTCTAATTTCAAACATCTTTTCTGAATGGCTATTAACATTTTATGCTCTATTATTTACTGTAATATACACTGATTCATCAGATATTTCTAACAACGCTGGAGAATGCAGAGGCAGTATTATTATCCTCTTTTCAAAGAGGAGAAAATTTAGGTCCAGAAAGGGTAAAATGACCCTGAGACATAAAATTTTTTAATTTAGAACTTTTCAAGGAATGAAAGAAAGAAGGAAGGTAAAGAAAGTAGAAAAAGAAAGAAAATAAAGTTCTCTTTTTCTTTTTTCTTATAAAAAAGTTGACAATATTAAATTTTTAAATAGTGATAAGAAAAAACCTTCATTAGTTTTCCACAGAATTACTTGTATGCTTTTTTAAATTGCATAAGCAGAAAAGAGACTAAAATATGTTAAATATTATTATCAGTCAATTCTGGATAAAGACAGTATGAGTCTTTTGGGTTATTCTGAAATTTTCTTCTTTTTCCTTGCATATATTTCTTAATTTTAAAAACACTAGATTTTCTACAAAGCCAACCATATTTAAATTAAACAAAAAAAGTTCAAAATAGATCTTAAAATTGATCATAAAATAACCTGTCTTCACATCATTACCCTAATTTAAGCATTTCAAATTTGAATAAATACCAACCTAAAAATGCTCATGGAAGCATAAGCGGCCACTTCAACATAAGCCTCATCAATGAATACAGTCTTGAAACAGGAGTATGGATATCGACATGTAAGGATTTCTTCATAAAATTCAAAAACTTCATGAAGATATGATGTAGTATGTTTAAGTAATGGAAGAAGTTGAGGTAAACAAAAATGAGTAACCTGAAAATAAAAAGCAAGGAAAAAGATAATTAAATAAGTTAACTTTAATTTTTTAAATTTGCTAAATATCTCAATTATAAATAAATGTTCATGTAAATTCTTTTTTTTTTTTTTTTACAAATGCATGGTAATGAAAGAAAATGCTGGTTTGAAATCAGTGATTACTTACTGACTGTATTTACAAAACATTTACTGTACTTAAAAATCAAATTCATGATGGATTATAAGTCTGTGAAATGCTTACAACTAATGAAAATAAAACTTTGGTTCCAAATTAAGTTAAAATTTCTTTTATATATGCATACAAAAGAAAGATTTACATTTCCAAGACTTATTGTAGATCTACCTTTGACTCATAAATATCTAACCTAGTGAATATGACACATCACAGTACTATCTTAATTGTTATCATACTATCTTTTCTACACATAAAGAAAAATTACTGTAGTCCTCCTCCACTATCTTGACTACATGTTGAAAGCTGCAGGGAAGCTTCCTGCTATTTAAGAGAGAAGAAATTCCTACAACAGAAATAGTAATTCTGATTTCCTTACTAGGCTACATCTCACACCCTGGACACAACACATATACCATCTCATGATTCTGTGTCAAATGAACAGCATTGACAATGACAGATGACTCTTACTAGAATGATCCAGCAAGGTTTCATGCAGGAGAATGAATTAGAGCTAATCTTTTTGAATTGAACAGAAGTCTGACAGGTAAGGAGAGGAAAAGAAGACATCTCAAATAATGTCAGAGAAAGGAAGAAGCAAGGTATAATCAGGAAAACCTAAGTAAACTATATTGAATAATACAAATATAAATAGGAAAGTAATTAGAAAAAAGCTAGAACAGAATATTAGGGTCAAATTCTAGAAGACCCTGAAAGCTATGCTAAAGAGCTCTGATTACTGCAAGACTGTGGAGGCAAGGAAAGTTTAAACGTATGATAAAAACTATCATTTTAAAAGCATAATAAAAGAGCAAACTAGAGACTACCATAATAGTGAGGGATGGACATCTATGTATTATTAATGGGCAGGGACCAAAATGCATCATGATTAGTATTAGTATTTTGTGTGTGTACTCTTGGTACACAAACAAAAAATAAAATATTATTCATCAAAAAAGATTCACTT
>NW_011888835.1:8084188-8131612 GCF_000151845.1 Pteropus vampyrus
TAACCTGAAAATAAAAAGCAAGGAAAAAGATAATTAAATAAGTTAACTTTAATTTTTTAAATTTGCTAAATATCTCAATTATAAATAAATGTTCATGTAAATTCTTTTTTTTTTTTTTTTACAAATGCATGGTAATGAAAGAAAATGCTGGTTTGAAATCAGTGATTACTTACTGACTGTATTTACAAAACATTTACTGTACTTAAAAATCAAATTCATGATGGATTATAAGTCTGTGAAATGCTTACAACTAATGAAAATAAAACTTTGGTTCCAAATTAAGTTAAAATTTCTTTTATATATGCATACAAAAGAAAGATTTACATTTCCAAGACTTATTGTAGATCTACCTTTGACTCATAAATATCTAACCTAGTGAATATGACACATCACAGTACTATCTTAATTGTTATCATACTATCTTTTCTACACATAAAGAAAAATTACTGTAGTCCTCCTCCACTATCTTGACTACATGTTGAAAGCTGCAGGGAAGCTTCCTGCTATTTAAGAGAGAAGAAATTCCTACAACAGAAATAGTAATTCTGATTTCCTTACTAGGCTACATCTCACACCCTGGACACAACACATATACCATCTCATGATTCTGTGTCAAATGAACAGCATTGACAATGACAGATGACTCTTACTAGAATGATCCAGCAAGGTTTCATGCAGGAGAATGAATTAGAGCTAATCTTTTTGAATTGAACAGAAGTCTGACAGGTAAGGAGAGGAAAAGAAGACATCTCAAATAATGTCAGAGAAAGGAAGAAGCAAGGTATAATCAGGAAAACCTAAGTAAACTATATTGAATAATACAAATATAAATAGGAAAGTAATTAGAAAAAAGCTAGAACGGAATATTAGGGTCAAATTCTAGAAGACCCTGAAAGCTATGCTAAAGAGCTCTGATTACTGCAAGACTGTGGAGGCAAGGAAAGTTTAAACGTATGATAAAAACTATCATTTTAAAAGCATAATAAAAGAGCAAACTAGAGACTACCATAATAGTGAGGGATGGACATCTATGTATTATTAATGGGCAGGGACCAAAATGCATCATGATTAGTATTAGTATTTTGTGTGTGTACTCTTGGTACACAAACAAAAAATAAAATATTATTCATCAAAAAAGATTCACTTTCAGACAAACCTACACGACAGCAAATCTGAAGATAACATAGCAAAAATTAAAACTATTTGAGACCCAGAAAGACTAAGTAATGTGCTCTAAGTATTTAAGAAAAATACTTCTTAACTTTCATTTACCTTTCCCCTCATCCAATGACAGAGTGGGGAACAAAAATTTCTTCCAAAACACAAAGTAGGTACTAATCAAATGATTTTAAAGTTGATCATTTACCAAAGACAAGAAAAATACTGCCAATCTTATCAGTGAATACACTTTTAAGAGACATTGTCAAGACAGTAAAAGCAAATATCTTGAATATTTTCCATGAGTGATTTTTAAAATCTTGTGAATTTCAGGAAAGCAAATATAAGAGCAGACAGAGGAGCTCACCAACAGTCTAAACCTGGCTGCCCTCAATTTCTGCTCACATTACTCAAAGAAATGCTGTTGAGATAATATATGGTCACAGTATAAGCCTCATATCAAAAAAATAACTAAAATTGAAAGCATAAAGGACTAATAGTAAACAAAAAGCATAAAGGACTAATAGTAAACAAATGTTGCTTTAATCGTGTGCAGTAGCCCAGAGGGTCAATAACCAATGAATTACTTTCTAACCACTAGAAGTGGCATGCTTGGGGCAGCCTAAAAGCACTATTTAGCCTACCGACTGATATATGATTTGTCGCAAGATATGGAATGCGAAGAAACTAGAAGAAGCTTTCATGAGTTTGTTGACCAGAATTCTAACACTGCCTCAGGTTTTTCTCTTTTCCTTGATTTATACTGAAATGAGAACAAATCCTGCTCTTTAACTTTGAAATTGCAATTTTTCAGATTCCAGGGATGGAACTAAAACAATTGTACATATGCCAAACAAAAAGATGACAATAATAATTAATAGAATTACAGAAACCAACCTATACTCTAATGAACGCATACCTGAAGCTCTTTTGGAATGCTAAGCCCTCTCTTGAAAAAAATCTGAAAGTTTAATATGACAACATTTTGAAAGGACTTCATTCGGGAATTAATGTCATTAAACGTATCAGACAGGGAAACCTTTTTGCTCTTGTGATATTCTTGATAGTTAAAAGAGTTCAGAAAAACAATATTTCTTTAATATCCTTCTTTCTATCAAGAATAAAAAGGTGAAAGCAGAGAAAGGAGCAAGAAGCCATACCTCATGCATATATGGATCTACAAGTATTTCAAAAGGTCCAATGGCCAAGGAGATATTTGATGCAGCTGTTGGAATAGTAAGCATGTAATGGAAGGTCTTCTTCCTCATATCATGGGTATACACTGTCTCCACCAAATCTCCATTGGAAACAGCCACCATTGCAGCATCCACTGTAAATTCTAGTTTCCATGTACATAGTTCAGAGTATGAATCAACACATGGGAACCAAAATCTAGAAAAAAGAACAGGACAGAAAATATGTTGAAAGTATAACCTATGCTGTTTTGCCCTTGTAGAAGTCATTTTAACATTTATAAATTATATACAAAAAGGAATTTTAGCTATTTGCCTACTAAAGTTTTTTACTGTGCAACTTGAAAGAATTTGATTATAGAAATCTGACTGCAAATATTTGCCAATATTAAGAAAATATATCATATGGTACCTTCAGTTTAAACTCTAAAAAAGAGGTAAGCAATTTTTAGTTTCCAATTTTTTAATTAAAAATAATTTTCACTTCTTTATTCACATTAGTCAGTTTTTACGTAGCATTCATTTCCAGAAACTAAAAAAGCTTATAATACAGTTTTAAAAAACACAACTAATATTCAGAATCTATTCCATAAGTTCGGAAACTGCTTTTTTAAAGTATATGATGCATTGTATAAATTCAAACAGTGCTGGTAAAGCCAGACATAAAATTTGTATACAACTTTCTACCAATTAAGATCAAGTTTTATTAGTGCCAGGATCTGTACTTGGTATTGAAACAAAAGAAGTATAAGACATCATCCTTGGATTGGAGCAGTTAATAATTTGAGGAGAAAATATTATAAAATAATATTTCAATAATATCATTAATATTATAGTTCACTATCAGTGTAGTGAACCACAGAGCTATAAGAACTACAATTATACGCAACAATGAAGGTAAATGTCACTACCATAGTGTCCAACAAAAAAGCCAGATGTAAAAAGCATAATGTATATGTTTCCGTTTATATAAAGTTCAAAAACTGGAGTAGTGCATCTATGGTATTTTAGAAATCAGGATAGTGGTTGCTCTTGGGCAGAATAACAGGTGGAGAGAGTGAATGGAAGTGGATGGGAGGGAGGACTCTGTGATGCTGGTAATGTTCTTTTTCTTGATTTGAGTGTGGATTACATGGGTTTGCTCACTTGTGCAAATTTATTGAGCTTGTATACTATTTAAAACTTCTGTACTTTTCTATGTTTACTTCAATATAAAGTTAAAAAAAAGAATGGAGATGATTTCAGAACAAGAGACTTGAAAAGGAGAGGAAGACAAGACTGAGAAGGAATGACTGACTAATGAAACAGGATTCAGATGACACAGAAGTTTGGGGGATTGAACTGGTACTTTTCCATTAAACATGTGTACTATATATACATAGAAAAAATGCAATTGAAAAATGAAATTAACTGAAATACATAAGAATTAATAATCTACCTTGTGGAATTTTGATACCCACAAGAGAAAACATGAGCACCTCTCTCTGCCATACTTCCCTCTACACTGGGCACCACAAAATGAAGACCTCCTTTTGGCTGATCCAAAGAAAAATTGATGTGTATCTTCAAGACCTTTAATTCTGCAACAAATAAATAGACATATTGCTATATAAATATATAATTAAGTAATAGTGGTCTATATAATAGTGGCAGACTTACACTGAACATAAAATGGGAATCAAAGGCTCAGTTTTACATGAAAAAAACACATTACTTAACCTAGTTCAGACTTCCACCGTTTCTCCACTTACATTACTCAATAGCCTACCCCCACTCATGTCCTTACACCTCCACTTAACTCTAGTACTGCTACCTGTGTTCCCCAAATATAGCTCTGGTTATGCCATATCCTCCTGTCGACATTACTGACACACTACACCGCCTAAAGAAAAAATTCAAAACTCGATCCAATTCAAAACTTACTATTAAAGTTTGTTCTCTTATCACATTCCCCACAGATGCTGAGGAGTTGGTGACTTTGGAGAGAAGGTGAAGGAGTGAAGTCTGGGGCAGATAGGAAAGACTACTCAAGAATTTACATTAAGCATTATTTATTATGTTTTGACTTCTACATAATGTGCTGCTTTCATAATAAGATTAAAAGATGCTTCTTTTAATTTCCTCTAAAACATTATAACCATATGGACTATCTCTAATCTATGAACCTTTTGGGCCTAAGCTGGGCAAACCCCTCCCCGCAAAAAAATCCCCCCATACACACACAAAAACTACCAAAAATAAGTATGAACAAAACAAAAAGTCTTTTACTTCCTTGTCTTGGTTAATTTTTATAAGGCTAAATAAAGGCAGGCAGAAGGTTATATATAATAATTATAATGACTATAACTTTATACAAAAGAAAATAAAAATTTAGAAATAAGACTGGATACTCGAAAGTATGCAGAGTAAGTGTTAGAAAATCTATGTTCTAGCCTTGACTCTAGTACTAATTAATGACCTTTAGCAGGTCACTTACTCTGGACTTCAGGTGACTCTTATGTAAAGGGAAAGAATTAAACCAGAAGATTTTTTAGGATTCTTCCTGCTATAAAATGCTATAATTCTAAACTGATTTGATATTGTGTGGGTTCTTAAATCTTTACAAATTGTTCCACCCATCTAAATTTTTTCTCTAAGTTTCACTTTAAAAACAAATGAGGAAAAAAAACAGTGAGAAGCATTTGAGATCACGCTCCTTTCTCCTTATGTTTGACTCAAATAAAGCCTTATAAAAATTCTAAAAAATAAACAAAACAAACATTGTTATCATAGCCCTTAATTGCTATTTTCATGTTTCCTTATGCTCAATAAGGGGGGAGAAAACTTGTGTGTATTTCAGCTGATTAATTTATAATTTTGACATTATTAATTTTCATATAAAAGTTCTAGCCACTGAATCGAACATGATTTTATTGCACAATCAGTATATTTTTAGTATTTTACCATCAACATGTTTCCATAACTCCGACGGAACCTTAATACAAAGTTCTCCATTTCCTGCATCAGGATCCACAGCACTAACTGCAGCTGCATAGGCGTTGGAAAAATAATTGAGATTTCTCCTAGGAGGAGGAAATAAACACTTTAACAATAAGCCATATATTACATCAAGCATTTTCTTAAATATGTGACACCACTTGTTTGTAAGCATTACATCACCTTTCATAATTCATAAGCATGCTTTTTAGCCAAGTTAACTGCTGCTCTACTCACCATGACAAAAACTATTAAACTACAAATACAATGACATATAATCGGCCCATTCACCAATGCTGTGATTATTATTATCACATTCCTCATTAATTTTGGAATGTGAAAGCCTCTATACTCTCCTAATACAAATATAGAGAATATAGGCTGAATCTGAAGAAATAATTATTCTTTATTGACCTGGCAAAAATTTTAATGCATTCAACAATCTTTATAATTTGACAGAAATTAGGATGTCTAAAATATGTCAGGATGAAAATCAATTCTCAGAATGTCATACTGCTCTTCTTCACTCCCCAAGTGCATGAAATGACAATGTAAGCTGAATGAGGGGACAACTTTCAGCTAGTTTACTGTTATATCCCCTATATGCCAAAGTAATCAATAAATATTTGTTCAATAGTTACTTGGCTTTATTTCCCACTGGATGAAAACAATACACAGAAGTCTTATGAAAATATGAAAACATCGTTTTATTCCATAAAAACTTACATGTATGTATGTGTACACACACACACACACACACACACATTCACTCACTCTACATTTCCTCACTGAAATCAGTTAAAGGGATACAGAAGAAACGTAAGGGGGAAAAAAATCACAGGGAATGGTAAGAGCAAGAAAAAAAGACACACCATGAGCCATATTCTTGTTGTGTACCTTTATGTCTATCTTGCCATTAGATGAATCCACAAAGTTAGTGACATTTCACTAGCTTACTAAGTTTTAGCCTAGTTAAAAGACAAGTTTTATATACTCTACTGAGTGATCATAGGGAAAAACCATTAAATAAAACATTCAAATTATACATTCTTAATTTGACAGAAGCCATTCTTCCTCCATCAATCTCTCTCCACTAACTAGAAAGGATGTAATATTAACTATGGATTTTAACAACTACACAACAAAAGGCTCTGGAAGTAGTTAAACAGACTGCTCAGTAATTTTAACAATTTCTTTCTGTTAGGTAAACAGGTAAAAGGAGTAAAAACTCCAGGACCACAGTAAAAACAAACTCTTGTTTACACATACCACCTATTTTTAAAAAAATTATCACACAAAAAAGTAAAAATAACTTTTTTCCTTTGGTGTATAAGGAAAAAGTTTTAACACATGTGTAACCACCACCACAATCAGGATACAGGACAACTCTCCATCGTCCCAAAAAGTCTCTTGTGCTCTGCCTTTGTCAAATAAATAGAATCGCAGAATGCAACCTTTTGAGGCTGGCTTGTCTCACTCAGTATGTCTTAGAAATTCATCAAAAGTGTTACGGGTATTAATAGTTTGTTACTTTTTACAGTGAATAGTAATTCATTGTACAGAATGTACTACAGATTATTTATTGTTTAGTCATTCACCCACTGTAGGAGATCTGGGTTGTCTCCATCTTGTGACCATTACAAATAAAGCTGCTATGGACAACTGTGTATCGGTTTTTACGTGAATTTAATTTTCACTAGTACCAATATCCAAGAGTGGGACTCCTGAATCAATATGGTAAATTAAGTTTAGCTTTATAAGAATCTGCCAAACTGTTTTTCAAGATGGCTGCAGCATTCTGCATTCCCACAAGCAATATATGGCCGTTCCAGTTGTTCCACATCCTTGCCAGCACTTAAACATAATATCTAATTTTAAAGACTACATCTATAGATTGCAATTTCTTTTCAATAAAATTTCCAAAACATGAAATTTGAAAGACAGGTGAAGAACTTATAATTTTCCCCTAGTTAGCAGTGAAATTCAAAAATGCCTCAGTTATTGGACTGCTCAGTTTCTTCATGGGAATTATTCTCAACGTCCTTATTTCCTAAGAAAAGGTAAAATGGTCCAAATAAAATGGTGAGTCATTATAAATGGAATCTATTGGAAAGTCAGTTAGGAGAACAATCTTCTCATGGTTTGGATTTCAGTGTTTGTTTTCATAATATGAATCAAATATGTTTCCTTTCATAATAACCTCATAAAAGCCAAAAATTACAAGGCAAGATCATAATCAGTGTTTTCAATTTTCAGAGTAATAATGAATACAAAATATTAATGTGCCCTTGGCTCTATAACCATTACCATCTCCAACCCCCAGTTCTTCTCAAGGAAACAAAGCTGAAAGACGAGTAATGCTGTAGGGAATATTGAAAAAATAAAAAAAGTAAATTAAGGTGATCAAAAGAATTTTCTCTAAGAACCTATTATAATCATCCACATTAAATTAAAATGATGTTAATTTCTTGTCAAATAAAGATGTGCTTCTTAAAACTATAGGTGAAGATTTTGCATAACTTAAGATTTATTACTTGTAAATTTTTTCTCTAGTTAAAAAAAAATCATGGAAGCACAATATACTTCGGAAAAGTATATATACTCTTAAGTACAGAGCTCAATGAATTTTCACGAAACCAAAGTAGCCAGCACATGGAGCGAGAACAGAACTTTATCAGCTTCTGGAAGCCTCCTGTAATCTTTAACCAAACCTCGCTTCCCACCACCAAGGATAACCCGTTATTCCAACATCTAATGTGAAAGATTAATAACTTAACATATATTCTTTTGTGTGTGATTTTTTATTCAACATTAAGTTTGTGAGATCCATCCATATTATTGCATGTCGTTGTTAGTCATTCATTCTCATTACTGATAAGAATTTCAACAGTGTGAGAATACACTACAATTTACCATTTTACCATTGATGGATCTTCAGGTAACTTCCAGTTTTAACTATTACAAATGCTACTATAAACATTTTCATACCTATCTGTTTGAACACATGAACATGTTTCTATTGGGTGTATACCTAAGAGTAAAATTGCCAATCATAGAGTATGCATATATTCATAATCAATTTACATTACTATTAGCAGTGTTTGAGAATTCCAGTTACTCTACATCATTGTCAACGTTTTTTTTTCTGTCTTCAATTTTGATAGTTTACATACAGAAACAAACAAAAAAAGCCAGCCAACAGAAAATCCATTTTCCAAAAATGGAACCAATACCAAAATTAATAAAGATGGCTTTTTAATAGTAATCAAAACAACATGTAATATAAGACTGTGAAATAAGGTTCGTTAGAGAAAACTCTACCTTAATAGGTTTTCAATGAAAAAGCCTAGGGGATTTCACTAACTATAAGCTCAAACTTGAGCCAACTACTTAAAATCTGTGAACAGCTAACGAATTTCAAGCTACTAGAAACATGAAATATAAATAAGGACAAAATGGCTCTATTGCTATGCATGTGCTGATTAGTTCAAGTAGGAAGAACTCTATCTAGTTCCAGAATTACCACATTTAAGAAAACACAATGCCAAACCGGAGAGCATTCAGAGAAAGGCAAAAAGAATGGTAACAGATTTGGGAAGAATTTTAGATGAGAAATGGTTGAGAGTATTGATATTCTATAGACAGGAAAAGAAAAAACTTAGGGAAAAACAATATTTAATTAGTATAAATTTGTGAATATATAACAAAATAGAGCATAGCTTGATGTAATAAAGAACTTTTGAGCATTTAGAGGGTCCTCTAAAATATAGCAAGCTCTCCAAAGCTGGAAGCCCTAAAACAGAAGGTAGAATAGTGCAGGAAAAATTCCTGTTGAAGTTTTTGACTAATGCGTCAGTTATGACAACTTAATTCTAAGCAATATTATTAATCACTGTAATCACTCAATAGCTACTTCATTTATATCTTAAGATAGCTTCACTTCTACTGCCACTCCTTAGTGGAAATGAAGGCAGGAGACAGGAATTAAATTGATTCTAGGAACTTTGGAAAGTTGAGACTTTTCAAACAGAATAAAATGTCTTCTCAATGTGGCAAAGCCTATCTAGGGAAGGAAATAAAACAATGAGGGAAGAGAGATATCAGCCACTGTAGGCTACCCATCCACAGAAGCAGTTTCTCTGACAAAGTCTATACTTATTTTATTCTAAGAAGAAAGAAATGTAGAAAAAAAAAAAAAGAAAAGAAAACACCGAAGAGCCCTAGCTTCTACGAAGGCGAACTATAAACTATAATTCATGAGATCCAAACACGAAATGTATTTGGAGAAGCTTCAAGTGCTTCAATTACTTTACTGGCAGACAATAAGCCAAAACATAGAGAGACAGAGAGTAAGAAGCCTTATGGATGTTACATAACCAATAGAGTTTTTAATCGCTAGTACAGGTAATTTAACAACTCAGTTAAGATGCATTTGGATTAAATACATAAAAATGCCTTAGTCTCTTATCTGTTTCCCTTCCTTACAATCCCCCTATATGTCAAAGATGCTGACTCTCAACCAAGGTAAGAAAGCACACTCTTTCCATTAAAAATAGGAGGGCCTGGCACCTTAACTTTAAAACAAATAAGAAGAAAATGTGGTAAAGTAGTATATTACTTCTTTGAATGTTAGGACATTCATGTATGTATTAAAGATCAAATTTTACCACTGATTTTTAAGTTTGATTTATTTTCAATTTCAAAACTGCTATACTTCATTTCAGCTTTAGTAGAAATTGTATTGGTTCATTAAAGAAAGTAAGTTACTTTAGAAGAAAGGTAACAAGTATCAATGGACATGCTAAAGACCTTAACTGCCTTTCCCAAAGTTCCCTTTAAAAAGTTCCCTTTAAAAATATCATCCACAGGAGATATTTTTCACACCTGCCTGCTAAGAAAAGTATTATATCTTCTGAATAATTGGTATGTGTCTGTCTTGTGTCTGATGAATGGATCATAGAAGCAGTAAGTGATAGTGTGTCTAAGTGATAGGGTTTCCCTCTTGGTATGGCAATCAAAATCAAATCTAGTTTTTCCTCTCTTAATTGTGCAATAACTTAATAGCATGTGTACCCACCATCCTGTTCACTTTTTATCCTCCATACAAATTTCATTAGCTACTTTTTAAAACTGCTAATAAATATCTAAAACCAATCTGAAATCCTCTTTTGAACAAGAGAATAAACAAACAACACCAAAAATAACTAATGTCATCTCTCTTAAAAGTAATCAAGATTCTGGAGCTAGCAGAAAGGCAAGGGTAGTTAGCAAGTACTTACTAAGCGACCGTGGCTAACAGAGCTCTGGTTCTAGCCAAAAAGAAAATTTTAAGTATATTCTATTTTCCCAGTATCTTAACCTAACTCTTGAAAAGACTCTCCTTTGTGACTTCGTTTTCTTTATAACACTAAAGGTGACAAGGTATCTTCCCTATCACTAGAGAAAAATCTGGGGGAATATCATTGCCTCACAATAAACATAGCCAAAGTAAACCTTGCTTCCTCAACAGATTTGGGGCCCACTGTTCTCATCATTGCATTGTCACAGATCATCTTCTTTGAGACCTGAGCAGCAACAACTGGTAAAGCAGATGTGCAAACACTGTTTTGTAACTGGCAGATGGAGAAGCTTCTTATTCTGCAATCAAATTCAGAGTTTGAGGCTCGAAAGGGTAGCTATTTTGGCCTCCTGGCAAGGCAATGGCTCCTCTCCCTGCCTTTTCCATTCATTAGTGGTACATACTAACCCAAAGGCAGATGATTCTTTGTTTTTTGGTTGGGGGCAGAAGAGGACACAGATGATTTTGTAATAAGTCATTTTTTTTTATATCAGATCCACAAGTGTGGCTATAAAAGCAATGTAATTTCAACAGCTCACCTTTACGAAATGAGAAGGCACAGGACCAATTCAGAGATTCCCTGAATTTTTCCCAATTCTATTTTCTCTTCTCTGAGTTTAAAAGTCTAAATGAGTGATTACTGGGATCATAAATATGTCTAAAAGAAGCCTCCTTTCTCAACCCTTCCAATCCTTTAAGACAGTAGCTCTCAAGCTTTAGCTTGTATCAGAATCATCTGGCAGGCTAGTTAAAACACAAACTGCAGGACCCTATCTATCCTCAGTTTCTGAGTCAGCAGGTCTGAGGTAATGCCTGGGAATCTGCATTTCTAACAAGTTCCCAGATGATGTGGACACTGCTTGGCTGGGAATTATACTTTGAGAACTGCTACCTTAAGGCAATATTACATAACTAAACTAGTTCAAATACCATCTTGACTAAAAAGAGTTTATAACATATAAAAAAAAAAAGAGTTTATAGTTTGGGGCATTCTATTCTAAAATACTGAGAATCATAGAAAATGTATAATCTAATCTATCAAAGTTTTGAAACAAGTGCCTTCAAATGCAGTTGACAGTACTTAAATCAGCAAAAATCTTACTGGGGCACAATCAAGTAAAATGCTAAGAAGAGCCTTAAGAATGATAAGTAATCCTATTTTCCTAAGGAAATAATTCAAAGAGAAAAAATTTATCTGTGCCATAATATTTACTCAGCATTACTTATGATCATAAAAGCTGGAAGTTATACAAATACCAAACAACTGGAAAATAATCATACAAACTATAGTATACTGAATAACTAGACTATTACCTGACCAAAAAAATGACAAAAATATGAAGCCTATCATATGATGTGTGGAAAAGTAAAAACAAAGTATTGAAATCAAAAGAAGTATAAAACTGATCACAACAATATATATTTACTAATAAAAATCAGAAGTAGCCTCAATAGATGTAATATTTCAGGTGAAGGAATGATATATTTCAGACACAACATTTTTATATAATATTCTAAAATACTTAAAAAATTTTATAGGATATTTTATAGTAATCACCAACAAATTTTGGTGACCACCTAACTTATTGAACTTACATTTAATATTTATGAAGTATTTAAAAAAAAAAACATTTATACTAGAAAAATAGCTAAGAAAATTTATTTAAAGTTCTCCAACTTTAAATAAAGTACTTCTTTAAAACTGTAGTCTGAAGAAGGAAAACTTAATAACTTACTATGTTGAACAGAACTAGTAAAATTTCTAGAACGAAATGTGCAGACTGGTAAAAGCAACAGAAATTAAAAACACTGTTAGAGATATCAACTTTTAAATGTATTACTTACTGTTTTGATTCATTATGACAAACTTCCAGGGTTGGATCATTATAAATAAAAGCGGCTTCTAAATCATTGATCCTTACTCGGTATATTCTACACTGTTTGCTGTTCAACTTGATTCTATTCAAGTTTGCAACTGTGGGAAATATAGTCAGTTCCACAAATCCCTGTAAAGATAAAGAAAAAAGCATTATAATTAAAACTGGTAAGCTTCAGAACACATATCTTTGATTTTTATTGCTTATACACATAGAACACTCCAGAGACATTATCCCAAATGGCTACGGACATACAAGTAATCTCCAAGTATCTTCATTCCAAATATCGTTGTGCTAGTGACTGAATGGGTGTGAATTATGTACACTTCATCATCCTGGTGGTTCACATTCACTATCTGGCAAATTAGACCATCTGCTAGAAAAGAAGTGAAAGGACTCACTACTCTTGAATATAATAATTCCTGGACAGACTGGAACCCAAACAGGAAGGAAACAAAATGACGTTGTGGGAGGCAGAAAGGGAATCAAAACCAAGTCGGTGAAAGAACATGGTCCCCCAAAAGAGAGTCAAAAACTACATCAATGAAGCTAACAAGTATGAGTCTCTGCACATAGGAGGTAAACCAGGACATGTGAAAGAGCAAGAGCTGTGAGAGACACTCGGGCAAGCAGAGAATATCAACTGCTGACTCCAAGAGCATATTTCACAGTGCTTGATGATTACCTACCAAGTAGTCTCAGAGGCCACATACATGTAGTTCTATTTTAGCTGCATGGTAAGCAATCCATCTGAAAAATGTATCTACGACATGAGCTAAACACACTGACTGCCCACCACCCCCTTGTGTTGAATCAAATGGGAAAGACACCAATGAAACATGGAATATGTGTTCAGTGAGTGAAATATCCTGGGTTGAATACTGATGGTCTCAAACACAAAAAAATGGAAAGACATGAAATAGTAACATTTCAGGGGCTGCAAAGTGAACAGAAAAATTTCAGAAGCTGCAACAGGAATATGGAAGACAAAATTCAAGCAATAACCATAAAGGACTAGATAATAACAATTATAATGGTTACTATTTAATGAGCATTACTATATGCCATATATTACATGAAATACTGTCATAATCCCAATAACTTTAAGAGATAAGTACTATGTTGTATTTTTTATAGATGTTAACACAGTTAAGAAAATTATAACATTAATAAGTGGAAAACTGAGTTTCAAATCCACTCCTAAATGACCTTAATTGATTTCCACTCACTATGCCATGTCTCCCAGTACGAGGCTTTTAAATAACATGGAAGAATTTTTTTTAGATAACATTCAACTCAACTGCTCAAAAACCTAGAGATTCCATAGCTCTTTTTACCCCAATTCCCAAATAAGAGAACTATACATCCTTAAATTAGACCATGTTAAAAGCTATGTGGAAGCAACTGAGCACAGAAAGAGCAGAAGCAAAAAACACTGTTGATGAAGCCTCTGTGTTTAAAGGTATTAACTGTGAGCAACTGCAAGGAGGAAGACCCAAATTCTCTTAATTAGCATATCAGCGATGCAATGACTAATCTACATAAATAAGTGTGGATCAGTTGAAAGACAGCAAGCAGAACCAAGATAATGGCAAAAGTTAACTAGAAAAGATTTTGGAAAGTGATGTCAAAGGTCAACTACATAGGTGAAACATAAGACCATAGGTGAAACGTAAGAGCAGGATTTGGCTTTCTAAACTAATGTTAACAATAACAAAACAGTGAAAGCAGTATATTTCACAAAGACAGGGAAACTCAGTCTTCTTGTATTATCAGTCTCTGACACCACCTAGAGTCCTAACCGATACCTGCCTGCAACACTGACCCGGTGACTGGCCTCCAATCCCTATCATGCTTAGCCACTGACATAACTGCAACCCCCGCAAGTGATCTAATATCTCCTTGCTCCTTGTTCTCTCCCCACTTCAACAGCTGACCATCCTCCTAGAGTCACTATCCTACTTTAAGCAACCTCTCCTGTGCCATTCGACCCTTTCAAAAACTTCTCTACCTTTTAGCCTTAGAAAGAATGTCTATGAATCCCCCTTGACAAGTTATTCTTTCATTTGCTATAAATTAGAGGAGAGGAAAACAGGAAACCTAGTTTCCACTGCTACTCCTAGACCATTTTCAGGATTTAATACAGCATACAGCAGATGAACAAAGGCAGCACAGTGTCACTGTTAAATGCGTGGGTTCTGGAGGTAGACCGCCTGCATTCAAATCTCAGCTCCACCACTTAGTAAGTGTATGATTTTGGGCTCAGTTACTCTAGCTCTCTATGCCTCAGTTTCCTCACCTGTAAAACAAGAATGACACTACCTGCCTTTTGGTGTTGTTATGACAACTGAGCAATTTAATATAGGGAAAGCACTTAAAATCCTAGATGGCACTTGTTATTATTCTTTTCTACTTCTTTCCTTTGTGTTCGTGCCATACAGGTATACCATCCTCTATTTGTCTTCATTAATATCCCAAACTCCCCAACACTCACTGAAAGGATCATACTTTCCCTTTCTAACCCATCTCTACCATCACTCTAAGTGACTTGAATGTAGCTATATCTGATACACGCCGTTACACTGCTTCAAAATTCCTTGACTTTAATTCCTACAATTTTCACTTCCATTCCAGGACAGCAAACAAGATCATACTCATCGCCGCTCAGAACTGCTCTGATGCTGACATTTTAAACTTCAATGTCCAGTGTCTATCCTTCCGTCCCTCTTATTACTTCTCTTCAGTCCTCCTGTTCAACCACATTTAGTTCTCCTGTTCCTTGACATCCTCCAGTTTCTCACCACTATCTTTCCTGGAACCTTTAGGGCTACTTCTCCATTCTCCATGGATTCTTAACTTCGACCATTCTTCTGACAACTATCGATTCTCTTGCCCTTCTGTTATACGTACCTATCTTTTCCTCCTGTTTAAGCATGATCCATCCACGAGTCCACTAGAAGCAGAAATCCTGCTCTAATAATTACTTTCTCCTATAATTACAATTTCTCTTCTCTACAGGATTTTTTTCCTGTGCCTAAAACATGTTAAAGTCTCACATTTTTCTTTTAAAATCTTGAGATCTATGTCACCCTCAGATTAATTCATTTTTGTTTTTTTTCTGGAGTTATATTTTGGTTCTGATCTGACACGAATCCCTGGAATCCCAAAACATATCTATAGTCCATTAATCAGACCAGATGTCTCTGGTAATAAAGAGGGTCATGGCCACGTCTATCTCAAGAGTAGCACTAGTGCTTATTTCCCCAGTCCCAGAACATACAGTTTTTATATTTTTAGTAACTGGCAAATCCCCCTATTCATTCTCTGACTAATGGAGTGAGGACTATTAAGGAAGGACTAAGTGAATACCACTAGACTGCCCATTTAACTTTCCCAAGATAGTAAATCAAAGCAACTAGACATCCCTTGGGGAACTGCAGAGATAAGTGCCATGAAAGATTTGAAAAATGCCTACTACAACTTCATTTAACTCAATTATTTGGCCAGTGCAAAAGTCAAGTAGGTTTGGAGAATGATGGTAAATTATCACAAACTTGCCAATCACAACCATGTTTGCAGATGTAGAATTTTTACTACACCAAATCAGCACTAATATTGCAACTAATTATCAAGCAAATGCTTCCCCCACATACCAAAACCAAAAAACAAACAAACAAAAAACCAGAAGCAGGTTGCTTTCAAGAACAGAATCCCTTCACTGTTACTGAATAACTAATAACTATATCAACTCTCCTGCTCAGTCAAAACATAGTTCAAAGGTCCCTTGACTGCAGGATGGCACACTGAGAATTACACTGATGTACCAATATTTTACTACTGGACCTGGTGAGAAAGGATGAGTAAGTTCTCTAAATGCCTTAACAAAAAACATACAGATTACAGATGCCTGTCACATCAATAAGGCTTCTGAGATTCCAGTGATCTGAGACACAAAAATAGACCTTCTAAAGTGAAAGTTGCTTCATTTTGCATTCCCCTGGATGGTGGGGGAGGAATAAGTGGGAGGAGCAGGGAAGAAGCTTCTTTGGATTTTGAAGGCAATATCTATAGTTGGGCATACTGCTTACTAAGCAACCTATAAGGCTATAAATTTTGAGAGGTTCCAAGGCAAAAATGGATCCTATAGCAGGTCCAGGCTATTTCAAGCCGCCCTGCCACTGGGGCCTTATGACTCAGCATATCCAATGGTATTGGAAATGTCCATGGCAGACAGAGATGCTTTATAGACTTTGGCTTTCTCCAAGAGAATGACAGTGCACATTCCCAGAGTTTAGGAGTATGGCCATGACCTCTTCTGCCAACAACTATCTCCCATTTCCAAAGCAACTACTGCCATTGCTACTAGACCTGCAGTAGAGACTGAACACATGACCATGGGACTCCAAAGACTGTTACCTGAAATGGCCCTCCTGAACTGAGTGTAATATGAAGCTCTGAAGACTAAAACTGAGCATGTGCTGCACCTTTCCACTTTTAAATGGAAACAACACATCTGGACTAGGCCAAGCGGATTCATAAGGCACAAGCAAACAGCATGAGCAAGTGACTCAGAATCCAGTGGGACTTGCTCCCTCTGCTTCTCCACCTCTTCCTTGGTCCACGCCTACGGCCTCATAGAGAGTTCCCTATGCTTAGTTGATAGAATAGGACGAAGCACAAGCCAGAATTATGAAGTTCTCAGTTTTGCTGGTACCAGCTAGAAATGGGGAGTAGCTGACATAAGAATCCTACTGAAGTGTGGCCCTGAAAAACAATGGAAGAAAATCCTACAGTGGGCAAAACACTGGAAATACATCTGGTTGCACAGTACATACTCTACATAGTAGCAGAGATGACCTGAAATACACATCTACACTGATCCATGGGCAGCTGGTTAGGAACTTGTAAAGAATAAGACTGAAACCCTGAAAATTAGAAGATGGTGGAAGAAGTGAGTATATGAATAGATTTCTCAGAATAGGTATAATACGAAAATATTCATGTTATTATCACATAAATGACCATCAGAGGGCATCTACTGCCCTTAAACATCAACTGCCAAGATTATCTATCCAGTATATGTCACAGACTCTTACCCTAGCCACCTTTCTCAATACACAAAATGGTCATGGTGGCAAGAATGGAGGTTATGCATGAGCCCAACAACATCGTCTTCCCCCATCAAGGCTAATCTGACTGACTACCACCACTGCCAAGTGCCCATTTCCCAAAAGCAGAAGAT
Organism: Pteropus vampyrus; assembly: GCF_000151845.1. Classification (NCBI taxonomy): domain Eukaryota; kingdom Metazoa; phylum Chordata; class Mammalia; order Chiroptera; family Pteropodidae; genus Pteropus; species Pteropus vampyrus. The sequence goes on from NW_011888835.1 coordinate 8,101,973, forward strand.
CACAGTAAGCTTCTAATGGGACCTTCCCAGGAAGGATCAGTGAGTCACTAGGTAGAAAAATAACTGCATCAGACAGCTTGCGTCATAAGGGTGACAGTGATTTGTCCTGTTAAGAACAGACACTTATTCTAGATTTTCCTTCTCTAACTACAATGTACAGTTGACCCTTAAATAACTTAGGGGTTTGCGGCACCGGCTATCCAGTTGAAAATCCACATATAACTGAAGTCAGCCCTCCACCACCGCGGATTCCCAACTGTGGATGGAAAACAGCTGACCCTTGAACAATGAGCATTTGAACTATGCTGGTCCACTTATACACAGAAATCCACATTTAAGTTCAAACCCCATGTTGCAATACCTCACACGTGCCTCCCTTGATACACAGAAAGGTGGCAACGGACTCTTAAAACACAGAAAATTTACTGGTTTTATCCTGTGCTCCATCACCCAGAAGCAGCTGGCATTATCGATTGCTAAAGGTTCAGTTACGCACCAACTGAAAGACGTTCAAAAGGATGCTGTCTTAAACTAGTGGACAAAAAATAGGGTCACTTCTCCACAGCCAAAACAGATCTGAGAACCAAGGGATAAAATTTGGAGTGACAATTTTCACTATTGCACCAAGCCACTGAAAGAACATTTGCTTCCTGTCTTTGCGACCTTGGGTTCAGTGTGTTTAGAGGTCCTAGTGGTCAAGGGAGAAATGCATCCGCTAGGGCACATAGTCAAGGTTCCATTAAATTGGAAGCTGAGACTGTCCCCTGACCACTTTGGGCTCCTTATGACAATGAATCAATAGGCAGAAAAAGAAGTCACTGTACTGGCTGGAAAAACTAATCCCAATTATCAACCAGGAACTGAGGTTCTCCTATACAGTAAGGATAAAAATTACATGTGGAATATACAGGATTCGCTGGAATGCCTCTTAGATCTCACTTGATCAATATTCCTACTCAATGGAAAACTGCAACAACTCAATAAAGATAGGACAAGCAAGGATGCAGATCCTACAGAAAAGGTCTAGGTCAGGTCAAAAGAAATGCTGATAAAAAGAAAGGAGATATGGAATGGGTGGAGGAATAAGGAAACTTTTTATCAGCTATGGCCTTGACACCAACTTAAGAAAGCACGGGCTGTAGTAATAAGTTTCACATTCTCTTACGCAGTTTTCTTTCCACTATCTACTATGAAAGATTATGGTGATAGCTAATATTTTAGGTGGGAAGAGTACTGAACTGCCATTTCTTTACACTATTACATTAGTTCAGGGGTCAGCAAACTTTTTCTTAAAGGGCTAAACAGTAAATAGGTTTTATGAGCCACACAATTCTGTCACAGCCACTCAAATCTCCAAAGCAACCATAGACAACATATAAATAGATGTGATTGTGTTCAAATAAAACTTTACTTACAAAAATAGGTAGTTGCCTATTGCTAACCCCTACAATAGCTGATAGGACTTTGTAAGTCCTGTGCTGGGAACACTAGCTCTTTATCTCAACATACAATAAGATGCTTTGGAGTAAACGGGGTAAACTGTTCTAGTCTCCTTTTGCTCCTCCTAATCCACTCTCCACCCTACTTTGTACTCCAGGAGCTGCACTAACTGGGCCCTCTGGCTTCTGGTTGGCTTGCTCAAATGGGAGACACCGGAGGAAACTGAAGAGCAGAAGGAAAAGTAAGCTTATTATATTTATTCCTCCAGGTTCCTCTCTGCCAGGGTGAGGGAGGCAGTGGCTTCATTCTTCTACCAAAGGCCATTTAAAGGACTCTCCCACAGCTACGGTAGGTTCTAGTAACCTCTCCCTTTGTTTCTTCAGGTTTAAAGTGGTAATTGTTCCTGAATGCTATCTAGTGTGCTCCTCTATCTTGTTTCTTCTCTTAACCCCGTTTGTTCTTGCTGAAGTAGTCTTTTCACTATTTCCCCTCAATTAACATGTATGAATGTGCCATTCGTTTCCTTCCAGGACCCTAACCCACATACCATCTGGCCAATATTTCCAGTGGGAAACCTAAAATCATCCACAACTCCTTTATAGCATTCCTAATAAGACTCAACTGCAATCCCTTTCTGCCTATGATTTTGCCAAGGGCAGAGGAGGTAAAGAAGGGGAACAATAAACAGAAGGGAGTTGCAAATGACTCTTAGGTCACTCTTAATTAAAAACAGCTCGATTACTTATTAACTTCATGCCTTTAAGAAGTTAGCCTCCATTCTTTCAGATGCTTTTTATAAAAATTAAAATTAAAATAGTATCTACCTCATGGGGTCATTGTGAAGATTAAGTGAGGCTGGTCATGCACATATAACCTTAGAAGACAGTCTTATATGTAGTATGTACGCAATAAATGTTCACAGTAATTCAGTCAATCATGTCTACTATATTTCTATGCCATTTCGCTAAAATTTTCATTCAGGGCTTCATCAATTCTCCCCTAGATTATTACAGTAACCTCTTAATTAGACTCCCTAATTCTTATGTCTTCACTACCCTATTCATACAACACAATATATCTTGAGTATCCTTCCATGAGGTACAAGGTAAGAAACCATATGTAAGGAATACTGAAAGAGAAATTCCTTAAATGAAGAAATTGAACTTAATGAACTTTTAAGGATCCTTATAAATCTAAGATTCTATGATTCTTATGAAAATGTTACTTTTTAATATCTGTACAGCTCATCATATGCAAACAAGCTGGAGAGAAAAGTTTACGCCATCACTCAAAGAAAACCAGCTCACATTAAGATTTTGGTCTTTTAACACAGGTCGCCCTGAGAGAGTAAATTAAGTACTTGGACTGTCAAGGACTTTCTTAGAATGAATTATATCCACAATCCATAACCTAAATGGGGGAGGGGAGGTTGATACTAGATTTCAAACACCTTATCTAAAATTTCACTAGCAAGCAATGTCACCTTAACGAGGTCAGTCAAAAATCAGAAAACAAAACTGGCCTCTTAGCCAAGTCAGTGTGTGTGCTAATCTTCATTTTTTTTTATAGCAGAAATCTCACTATGGGCTTATTCTTGTTTCATGTACAAATCTAAAATTCTTGGTAATACAGACATTCATATTCCACAACAGATTAAAGGGAACAAAACTTTAATCAGGAAATAGGAAAAAAAAAAGCGAGGGGAGGGAAAGTTTCTAAGTATTGGTAAAGGGTGGACTTGTTACTGCTTATGATTGTTGAGAATATACTTACCACAACAGATTTTCTCTGGAAGTTTATGTTGTTGATGCAGACGACCTGATGGGTTGTATATTAAAAAATACAAAAAATAAAGAAAACATCTCTATTATTAAATGAAGCATAAGTCCATCCAAGTATAAGCAACGACTGTGTTCTAAGCAGTTCAAAATCACACTTTCTAATTTTAAAACACTACAGATTGGGTGAACTTGCTTGTTTCAAATTTAGCAACAGCCACGAAAATAAATTTCTTTGGACAAATATAGTGCAGTACTTTTAAGAAAAAGGTCTGTTAACCTGCAAGGGGCATTAAATCTGTTGGAATTACTCTGTCATTCAAAGCATTTTCACCCTGGAAATATTTATTTCCACCACAGTGAGCGGGATCTAGTTCCCCACTAGGTTTCCCAGGCCAACCAAGTCAGTTCCAAGCAATCACAAAATATAACTAATGAAAACAAAACCTAGGAGAGAAAAGTGAGATGAAAAAATACTTATAATTTATATGGCCTTGGGCTTTCGAAGCCCTTGTCTCCTTTCTTCCTGTTCATTCTGGCGGGCTCTAAGCCAGTCGGCGGCATGAAGCGATCCCGCAGAGCTTGGGTTCTCGGCTTCACCGACCGCTGCGGGGCATTACCGGGCTCTGGGACCGCACACTCCCCGGCTCCCCCGCGCTCCCCGGAGCTCTCTTGGCACCCAGGTCCGGCCCCGCCCGTGCCGCCGCCGCCGCCTCAAATTCGCTCTCCCGATTCGGCTCCCCTCAGCCGCTTTCGCAGAGCTCCTGTCACGGAGACGTGCCTCTCAGACACCGATCAAAGCGACCGCCAGCCGACATCTTGGCTGTCACCTCTGACCTCCGGCGTGACCGGAAGCCGGCGGAGGGGGGCGGAACCGGAAGTTTCTTGTAGGTGGGCGGGCCTTGCGATACTGGTGGGATTTTGTGTTTGCCTTTTCATGGACTTATAGTGGGTGAGTACTGTTGAGATTTAGGACAGCGAACACAAATAAATATTTATTAGGTGAGTTGAGAAGAGCGGGAGAGAAAGGAGAGAACTTTAAATTTTAGAGTAATAAAGGTCTAGCGCAAACACTTTGAGAAGTATGGGAACAAAGTCTGCGAAGAGCTAGGGGCGCGGAGCTAGGAACCTGAGTCTCCTAAAACCAGGAGGGGTGTGCCTCTGGTCTGTCGTGTAAACAAACACCATAAACTCACTGGGCTCCAGTGATTTAAGCTGCAAAATATGTGATTAGATCCCGGATCATCTAACTCAGACTCCAGATTCCTCACTAGGTACTGCTGCCTTGGTTTTGTGTGTGTGTGTGTTTTTAAATAAAATAATCCACCTAGATCCAGAAAAATTTCTTGAAAGACAGGACAAATATTTTGAAGCCATCGTATCTGCATTTTATGTGCTTGAAGATAAAACAACTGTAAATTCAATTAACAGTTATGTCTTGGTTAATTAATTGTGGGTTATCCATTAACATTATTTTAACCTTAGACCAGATTTATCTGTGCCTACCCTCTCCAACTTGTCACAGTGACAAGTTCATTAGCTAAATTAAAATTAATTTGAATTTTGGCCCAAATGAAAACAAATTAGGAAAATAAAGCTATAAAAGAACTTTATCCAACATTACTTGTACATAGTTTTCTAGTGACATTACCTGTGTCAGTATTCTCCATTACAGGATCATAAACTGCTGTATCCTTCACATACGATTGAGGATCAAATTCATGCCATTCCAAAGTGTGTCTTTCCATCAACCAGGCAAACAGAGGAGCAAGCAGTCAAGCCAATATCATCAGTGCAAAGAACTAAGGTAGACAACTAATGGCATCTAGTGACTTCCTGTTGGTGGAAGGCTCAGAGTGGAGGGGAACCCACTTACTTGAGAAATGACATTTAAGTGAAGAAATAATTCTCTTCTAGGAAACTATCACTATTTAGTTGTCTGAAAGCTTTTAAATTTATTAATGATTAGAATGTCAAATCCTAGTTCATTGAAATGTTTAATCCAAAAAGTATAAATAAAACCATATAGACTATAGAACTATACTAAACATAAAAAATAGCACTTTCTTTTGTTCTTGTTTACACTGTGTACACTGGTACATAATAGAAACAAAATTTGAAAGATACAGAAATATACATTTAGGAAAAAAAGAGTGGTCGTTTCAAAATGCTTAAGATGAGGAGAAAATAATGCCTCAAACCACTAGGTTTTTAAAAGTCTGGAATACAAATACATAAAAGAACCTTTTTGTTATAACCAGAAACTTAGTCCCCCCAAAAAGAATGTTCTTTTAAGGAATAGGCCTTCTTGAGTTGTAAACTTTAACACCATTTTGCATGGAAGATCGAGAATGTTTAGTGAGTAATGCACCTATGGTTTGCTTCTCTCCACACAAATCTCTGCGGGAACAATAAAAAAAAAAAGAATAGCATGAATATTTTAGAGAACATAGCATAATATTCACAGTACTAGTTACTTATATCTCTTTCTCCTAAATCCATCTTTCCAACAAGCGTATGTGTGCCTGCGGAAGAGGCAGGGTAGAGAGCAGTTACTACCAAGCCTTAATTGAACTAGGTATATCACATGCGGTATCTTCGACATTCACAAAGAGTATGTGTAATATATTATTTAATCCTACATTAAATGAGTAAACCAAGGCTTGGTAGTAAAAGAGCCAAATTTTGCAGCCACCTCTGTATGACTTCAAAGCCCAGGTTTTTTCATTTTATCACACGGCCTCCAAATTAGAAATACAAGCAATGTGGTACAGGAGGGGTCTAGACTCAGAAATCCTGGATAGTTGGCCACCTGTGTGAGCTTGTCTAGGTTGCCTCCCCTCCTTGAACTTTAGCTTACTCTTCTGTACCCCGCCCTCCCAACAAAAGGATACTATAACTGGAACATAATGGAGGGAAGAAAGGGAGGACATGAACTGAAGAAGGGAGCAAGGGCCAGATCATGTAGGGCCCTGAAGAACATGGGAAGGAGTTGTGATTTAATTCTAAGCATAATAGGAAGCCACTAGGAGGGTTTTAATTAATGGAAAAGCTTAATGTGATCTAAGTTTCAAATAGTGGAGGCAATGAGTTGATGATTATAGAAGCTGGGTAGTGAGTTCATGGAGGGTTCATTATATTATACTGTCACTTCTGAATGTTTAAAATTTCCAAAATAAAAACTTTGGGGGGGAAAAAAAAAGAGAGAGAGAAAGAGGGCAAATAGAAGGAGACCAATTCAGAGTCAAATATGAGATGATCCATCAGAATTTGCTTATAGTTTGAACCAGGGGGTGAGAGAAAAAAAAGACAAGGGTGATTGCTCGAGTTTTTGCCTGAGTAACTGGATTAATGGTAGTGCTGTTAACTGAGATGTGGAAGATGGGGTTAGGACAAGGGGGTATCAACTGTTCTGTTATGAGTATGTTAGGTTTAAAATTCCTATTAGATATCCAAGTGAAAATGTTAGTTAGGCAGCTTGATATAAGAATCTGGAGCTCAGGAAAAAGGTTAAGTATGAAGATAAAATTAGGAAGACACTAAATTTAAATCCGGGTCTAGATGAAGGCACCGAGGGAAGAAATATAAACGGAACAGAAGACGTGTGTCCAAAAACAGTGTCCTGGAACACTCCAACATTTGAAGATTGGGAAGAACAGGGAGACAACAGCAAAAGAGAATAGGAGCCGCCTTGGGGGAGAGGGAGAAAACTGGTATATTTCAAGTATAAAGCGGTTCAGGGCGTCAAATGGTGCCAAGAGGCCAAAAAAACAAGGACAGACAATTGGCTGCTGAATGTAGAAAGATGGATGTCATTGGGTTAAGAAAAGAATAGGAGACAAGCAGAAAGTGAGTACACAAACTTTTAAAAGTTGTCTTGTGAAGAAGAACAGAGGACATGGGGTCCAGTTGGCTGTTACTGTTGTTTTCCAAAGATGAGCAATACTACAGAATATCGTTGATGGGAATAATCCAGTAGACGGGGAGACATTAATAACACGAAAGGAAAGGGATAACAAGATGTAAGCCTTTAAAAGACCAGAAGAGATGGATCCAGTGCAGAAGGAAGACTAACTTGAGAGGACGGTGGTGCATTATACAGGCAGGACTGCAAACACAGTGGGTGCAGACACAAAGAGGCTGGCAGAGTTGGCAGTGGAAAAAAAGATAGTTTTTGTCTGTTTCCATGTCCTCAGGAAACAAGGTCATCAGCTGAGGATGAAGAGGAAATGGGGTGCTGGTGGTATGAAAAGAGAAAAGAGAAGGTAAAGTGAGCTCCAAGGGTAGAAAAGTTTCACAAGGAAATTATGCCTTGCCAGGGGCCCTAAGTACCATTGAAGTTCATAAGTGAGCTTCGCAAGCCCCACGACATATTTTTACCTAGGAAATTTTAGCTGCCCAGGGATAGGCACAAAGTAATCAGAAAGTTGGGTTTAATCTTTGTAGGTTTTTGCCTGGGAGGTTTATGACAGGTTGGAGAGAGAAGGCCAAAGGAGTAGTGCGGAGAGTAAGTTGGAGAGACTGACCAGGGAATCCAATCTCAAGAGAGAGGACTTGAGAGGTGAGACACAGTGAAGAGGTGACAGTATTAGTGGATTTGAGGTCCTATTAGCAGTGGCTTCGGGGCAACTTGTCTTTCTGCAATCTGCAATCTGGCTTCTACCAAAATGTTAAAGCAAGGCAGCAGGAAAGATCAGAAGTGGCATCTGAGAGGGGTGCTGGCATTGGAGTCATAGTGGGGTACATAGTTTGACCATCCCTCTAAGAGTGGCAATTTTGCAGGGAGGAGGGCAGAGAAGTGGTTTTCAGAAGCTGTGCTAAGGAAGAAAGATAACATATACCCAACCTCCAGGATCAGCAGTTGTGGAGAATGATAGAGAAGACAACCATCACTTGAGAAAGTTTCGAAGGAAGCAGACAGTAACACCAAAAAAAAAAAAAGTGTTCTAATAAGAAATCTAAAACCCTACGCCACACTTTATTTTTTTAAAAGAACTCTCAAAATTCATTTTTAATAATTTACTTACTGAATATATGGAGCAATAGCTTCTTCTGTCCACTTCTCCCTTAGAGAGAATAGACTATTAAAACGTTCCTGATTATCCTCAGGTAAATCATCTACTTTTAACAAAAATATGGTTTCTGGTCTCGACTGTCTATCCACCAAGGCTAAACCCTATTAAGAAATGAGAAAAAGGAGAGTTAACGTAATGCTCTAATGTTTAAATATGATTCATTCTTTTAACTTTAGGTTTAGCTTAGCCCAAGGCATTGAGATGCCAGCTTCATGAAACTTACACAAATTACCCAGAGACTTACAATAGCTTTTTTCATTAAAAAACAAAACACCTCCTTTAAACAGTGAATTCTCCTTTTCCCTTCTGCAGGCTGGCGTCTACCATACAATTTATCAACACAGCTCTAGTTTGGTCCCCAATAACCTGTCATTGACAAACCCAGTGGGCTCTTTTCTTGGATTCATCTGGTTAGCTCTGTTTTGTCAATGTTGCCCATTCCTCTTTGAATCTCTATCTGACATCACCGTCCCATTATTTTCCCCCTAACTTCATGTTGCAGTTCCTTGGGCCTCCATCCTGACCCCTGTACTTGTCTCACTGTCACTGTCCTGACTAACCTGTAATTTCAACCACCAATAACTTGCTAATAACTGTAATACTTGTACCTAAACTCAAATCTCTCTTCTGAGCACCCGATCTCTATATCCAAACCTATATATGAACTAATCGTGTTTGTCACCCAAACCTGCTCTAGTCCCACTATCCTAGGAAGCCAGGAAAGCTAGGCATCATCATCGATTTCATTATTCAAACCCCACACTTAAGTGGTCACTACATCCTACACGTTTTAAAGCCTCAACATTTCTCTGTCTATTCTCCATCACCTATTTCTTTGGTCAGTACTCTCTTAGTATTTAAATGTTGAGAGCCTGTATGGTCCTCCTTTTTCATTACCTAGTCAACCTACCTTCCTACCTTCCTTCCTCCCTCCCTCCCTCTGCACTCCTTCCCTCCCTACCTATTGCTAATGTAATAGTGTTCTTTCTAAAAGGCAAAACTCATCAGGTAGCTCTAGATTCTAAGTGGTGTCAATGAATGGCCCCACAGAGCTTTCTAGATAGAGCTGAAATTCCTTACCACAGTCCACAATGTCCCTCACTAACTCATCAGCACCTTTCACTCCAGTCATGCATCCCTACTAACAGTGCCCCAATTTTTATCCCTCCATGCCTTGGAACATGCTCTCTCCGATTCTCATCTCTGCCCTTCCATCTGCAGAATTAAGTTCATCCTTTCCAACTCAACAGCTGAAACATCCATTCCTTCTGAAAAATCATCCTGACCAGATCGATAGCCCCTTTCCTTTGCTCCTATTACAGCTCATGCATGCCCTTCCCATGGCAGGGATTGCCCTACGTTGTAAGAAGAGATTAACACATGTAATGTGCACCCGCCTCCACTGCCAGTCCCCAGGATGAGGACCTTGAGGCACCTCGCGTGATGTTTTCTCTACAATGTCAAGCATGGTGCCTAGTGATAAAAGGAACTTCGTAAATACTAAGCAAATCCTTTCACTTATTTAACAAATACTTACCAGGCATACAATATATGCCAGGCAGTATGCTATATACTGTCAAGCAACAGTGAACAAAATTCTATCGAAGGAGAGAGTGCGGAAATGCATGATTAGACAGTTTTTTCCAAAGCTAAGTGATAAGTGCCATGAAGGAAAAATAGAGGGTACTAAGGAAGAATAAAACAGAAGGCATTGTTTTATAGTGAAGGAGGGACTCCTTGATGAAGTGACTCAAAGATGAGTAGGAGGTGGCCAGGTGAAATTAGGGAGAAGATCATTCCAGAACAAAAAGCCTTGTATGAAGGTCCTAAGGTAAGAGAGAGCTTGATGATTCTGAAAACCTAAAAGAAGGCTGGTATACAGTGAGCAGGAGAGAAAGTTGCAAGAGATGAAGCTATGGAGAAGATTATGAAGCGCTTTGTAGGCCAAGATACAAATTCTTGATTTCATATCTTAAATGCAGTGGGCAACCATTACAGAGATTGAAGAAAGATGCTCAGCTTAGCTGACCAGCATTTTAAAAAGATCATTCTAGTAGCACTGCAGAGAATGGATTGGAGGTGAGCACAATCAAAAGTATAGAAGGCCTGCTTAGGGATGTTGTTGCTACTTAGAGCCAGATGAATATGAGAGTTTGGGCTAAAACAGTGCTGGTAGAAATGGAGAGAAGTGGAATCAAAAGCAATACCCCAGATGGGAACCGGGATTAACTGCAAATGGGCCTGAAGATTCTCACTGAGGTGATTAAAATGTTCCCAAACTAGGCTCCAGCTCTCCATCTTCCCTGGCTGTAACCTGCCCCCCCCGCCCCCTCCCCCGGGGGTACATAACCCATCTTCTAGCTCATAATGTGCTTTTAATAAAAGAATATTTCTCATTTAAAAAAAAGTTCTAAAACTAGACCGTGGTGGCTGTGTAATTCACTAAATTTACCTAAAATCTTTTTTAAAAGTGAACTTTATAATATGTAAATTATTCTTCAAGAAGACGTTGGGTTTTTCTTAAGGATTTTGTGAGATGGATTGAGTGCATAGTCCACTCATAGTGGGTGCCTAGGAAAATAAATACTGGCTCCAAATTCAGTTCCAATACAAGTTTCATTTCACCTAGTAATTAATATTAACCCATGAGTTATGGTGGCGGTCACCATCACTACCTTACCTTAAGCTGGTCAAGCCTAGTTGTCATTCCTTCAGGAACACTCTGTTGCCACACTTCTTGAAACTCAGCGAGATTGAACTTCACTGCATTTTGAAGTAGCATTTGTGCTGTGGCTCTGCATATTTTGTCAGTGCTCAATTCAAAATACACTTCACCTGAGGAAAAGGTACCAGATAGTTTCATATTTTCTTCTTACACTGCTGTTTCTTTTTCCTCCATGCAGTTCACAGAAAATTATATACAACTCATCTCCCACATAACCATGGAGTTATTTTTAACATGAACACACCTCAGAAAGGCACGTTAATTTGAACATACAAGTTAAAATACTTTCCAAATCTTACCTTCCTCTACATATTTTCTCCCGTAACATTCGAGACAGTGTTCGATCATTTTCCTGAAAAATTTTAAACACTCATTTGAAAAGTTATCACATTTTTATGCATTATATGTTCGATACCATTGCTAACTAGAAACTAAGATAGAAATTTGAGATTTGAAATAATAGTATATGATTTGGGTTGCCAAGTAAAACTTTACATTAGGCACTAAGTAAAATATACTGGGAAGCTATTACATGCCAGACTATTATAAAATGGCTTAAACATAATTATATAACCATCACATACATTTATTCACCCTAGTGACCAAAATTCCCAAGTCCTTCTTGGTTATATATTTTTCAAATTTCTATAAGATATCAAAATATAGTCTATACTTATGCCCTGGGTTTAGATCCAACTTGGAATATAATTTTCTTCCCCTTAAGGAAATCTAGAGGGACAGTGATCAACATACTTACTCTGGCTCTAAAGGGCCAAGTTCCTGAAGGCATACATTCAAAGGAACTTTACTAAAAGACCAAGATTCAGAATCCACAAGCTGAGTTACGTGATTCAGAAGTTTCATCTCATAATCAAATTCAAGAATCCTCCAATAACCTACAAATTCCAAAAGTTGTATTTATCAAAGAACATGTTAGGCAAATTAATTGGCTAATAAACTGATAAAGTAGCAGCATGCTCTTGTCCACTGCAAAGCAGGAGACACTTTCTCGCTCTAACGTGGTTCTATTACTACATAATCCAAAGAAAAAGGCCTGTAAAGAGTAGTTAAAGTCACTAGCCACACTCAGATCTTCTCGTGTAAAGATGATCATGTGTAGTCTCTACCCCACACCCAAAAATACAAATATCATCGTCCTTGAGCCCAAAAGATTAAATAAACAATATGCAACGGGGTGAAGATATCCCAAAACTCTTCTTATATAATGTTCAATGTTATCATTATTAATAATAGTAAGCAATGCTACCTCCAATCTCACAGGCATTTAGCACTTGTAATTGGGCCATTAGTTCTTCCTCACTTGCCTGAATTTGATCGAGCAAATCTTCAGTTGTATACTGAAACAAGAAAACGAATCATTTTAATTCCTATGTAGAACATTTTTTTAAGACTTACCGAGTTTGTGGGAGTAAATACATAGACCAGATTAAAGCAACATTCATACACCAGTTCAAATTCTTTTGTTCATGTGTAATGATTACTACATGAAGTCAGTGGATATCACAGAAGAAAATACAAGGGTGAATCTTTGTAATGCTGGATTTAGCAATGACGCCAAATAACACCAAAACATGAGCAACAAAAGAAAAATAGATAAATTGGACTTCATCAAAATGAAAAACTTTTGTAGTTCAAAATATCATCAACACAAAGGGACAAATATTGTAGGATTCCACTTATATGAGATATAAAAGTAGTCAGATCCAGAGACAAAAAGTAGAATAGTGGTGGCCGGAAGCTGCGGGCAGGGGAGACCGGAGAATTAGTGTTTAATGGGTAAAGAGTTGCAGCTTGAGAAGATGAAAACTTTCTGTAGATGGATGGTAGTGATGGTTGCAGAACAATTTTAACGTATTGAATGCCAAAGAACTATACACATATGGTTAAATTGGTAAATTTTATGTTAGATACATTTACAATTTTTAAAAAATTAAGAAAGTGAAAAGACAACCCTGAGAATGGGAGAAAATATTTACATATCACATATCTGATAAGGATCTTGTATTTAGACTATATAAAGAACTCTCTTACAACTAAGTAATAAAACAACCCAATTAAAAATTGAACAAAGGATTTCCTGAATAGACATTCTCCAAAGATATATAGTCAACAAGCACATGAACAGAGGCTCAACATCATTAGTCATTAGGGAAATACACATCAAAACCACAACGCTACCTCTTTAAATCCACTAGGATATAAAAAGACAGATAATAACAAGTGTTGTCAAAGATGTGGAGAAATTGGGACCCTCATACGATGGAATGTAAAATGGTACAGCCACTTCGGAAAACAGTAGAACAGTTCTTTGCAAAGTTATACAGTTACTACATGACCCATCAATTCCACTCTTAGGTATATAACCAAGAGGAATGAATATAGAAATCCACCAGAAACTTGTACATGAATGTTCACAGCAGTGCAAGTCATAATAATTAAAAAGGAAACTACCCAATTGTCCATCAACTGATGAAGGGGTGAATAAAATGTGGTATATCTAAAAAAATAGGGTACTATTCAGCAATAAGAAGGAATAAACTACTGATGCATGCTACGACATGAATGAACCTTGAAAACATCATGCGAAGTCAAAGAAGAAGCCAGTTGGAGGAGGCCACATGTTACATGTTTCTATCATATGAAATGTCCAGAAGAGGCAAATAAATCAGTAGAGACAGAAAATAGATTACAGTTGCCTAAGACTGAGGTGAGAGATGGAAGGAAGGAAAGGTAGGATTAAAAGGTAATAGCTAAAGAGTATGGGGTTTCTTTGGGGGGTGATGAAAACGTTCTAAACTTCATTATGGTGATGATTGTACCACTCTGTGAATGTACTCACAACTGTTGAATTTACAATGAGTGAATTGTTTGATGCATGAATTATCTCTAAATAAAACTGTTCCAAAAAAGAAATTGATCAGTCAATGGAGAAAAAGAGAACTTCTGATACAAATGTGGTCTTCAGAATCAGTAGAGTTCTATAATTTTGAAATTATAAAAGCCTTTTTTTAAATTGGTTTCTAAATATTTTTCCATACTTCTAGGAATTAGTCAATTCTGACATTACAGTAAAAAATACTTTCCATAAAGTATTTATGTAATACATAAATTCCAATACTTATCATAATGCATTTTCTCAAGAGCTCCCAATTATAATTTTCACTAAAAATTTAATTTCTAAAAAATTATAATTGCATAGTTAGAAATGTGAGCTTTCGTCTACACAACCATCACCACGATATATAGGATTTGCTTTAAAATATTCCAGAAAAATAAAAACAAGGTGGGAGGCAGAAGGAGATAGAAGAAAACAAGATTGACAAAGTAGCAATAAATGTTTAACAGAGTAATGAACATATAGGGATCTTTCAACTTTGGGGTATGTTTGAAATTTTCGTAATATAAACAAAAAAGTAAGAATGTCAACATTAAGTGCCTCTAATTATAGTTCTATTTTTGAAATTCCAAATTAAACAATGAAAATAATAGTCTTACTTTTGAGCAATTTGAATTCTCTTCTTTTTCACTGTCAGGTCCTTCGTAGGTATTCTCCATCAAAAGTCTCTTCAGCTTCTTTAATTTTGGTCTACATCTTCTTAACTCCCAATAATTATTAGAAAAGCCAAAGATCTAGAAATTATAAGTATATATTACATAAATATATATAAATTATATATAGAAATTATAAATATAAATATCTATAAATTATAAACATAAATATAAACATTTAGGGTCCACTCTAAAAGAAAATTTCATACAAAATTTCAAACAACCCATCTACCCTCAAGAAGAAGCAAGGAGAGACCTGTCTTCTGTTTTCTGTTGGGAAGGCACCCACATCTATCCAGCCATCTCAAGCCAATAGATGGGTATCTTCAGGAAACATCTTTTCAAAGCCCAATTAAGAAGATGCTGCCAACACAGTGAAAACCAATAACTGAGCTCTATATCTCAACTGTACTCTGGAAACTAGAGTATACCTAGAAAGAATGACCAAGATGGTGACAGTTCTACAAACCAGGCAGAAATAACTGAAAATGAGTATTTTTAGGCTGAAGAACAGAAAAGAGACATTATCACAGCCTTCAAATAACAAAAAGATGTTAAAAGGAAGAAGGATTATCCTTGTTGCTCATGATGTCAAAATTAAGCAGAAGTTAAGGGAGAGAGACTTCTATTCAATGCAGGATTTTCCTTACTACCTAGAATTGCAGCTAATTCCTTATTGGACTTGTAACAGTGAGAAGCCTACCGCTCAAAGAAATCGAGCTAATAGTGGCTAAATGATGGATAAATATGATTTCCCTCTCTATCTCCAGAACTTGTCTAGTGTCTAGCATTTAGTAGGTGCCCAATAAGAGCTATTTAGTAGGTGCCCAATAAGAGCTGCCCATGAAAGGAGGAAAAGCTGAACTTATTTATCTCTGGAGTACCTTCCAATTCTAAAATGGAAGGTCAGGGGATGCTTCTACTCTCAAACCAGTATAAAGCTTGATTGACAAAACAAGGCCCAGAACCAGATGGAGATGCTGCTAAATGTAAGGCCTTCAAAAGAGGAGCATAAGGACCAAACAATAAAGATTGATTTTTAGCCATTGTCCACAAACCGGCAGCCTGCCGGTTATATCCAGCACACAGACGTTGGTGTGTGCTTTTGTATTAGGACAAAGGGAGGTTTAGCATAGAGTTTAAATTAGTGGCCGACATCGAAAAATTAAGAGATTTTTTACTTCCAAAGTCTAAATTTCAAGCTTTATTTGGAAAAAAGAAATCAGAAGATCTGGTAAGACTGGGTCTGCTTTCTCAAAAGGCCAAGTGGCCACCCACCTACGGGGGGCTTGTGCTCTCCCAGTTGCCACACACCCCACCATCCCTATTACTCTTGAAACTGGGTATCCACACCATTCATCAAAGCCAGCCTGCTTTGTTCATGTGTACTCCTTACGTAGCCCTAGTAGGCATCCGAAGTGCAATTAGATTAAAATTTTGGTTAGTATATCTTTGCTAAGTGTTACTCAATCTCAGTACATAGAATTCCCATGAGGACTCAAAGGTACTCACAGATACTGTTATACCTTCACAAAAACACCTACGTAACAAGTGATGAAAAAATATTTTACAAAAGAATGAAATGCCAATGTTTCTAGTTAATTACAATGAAAGACATAACCCTACAAAAACCAAACTACAATGTTTATTGAAAGATCTTCTGTTCTTGCAACATCCTATAAATCACTGAGACTTCCAAGTATTTTCCCTTATTTCTATTCTAATTGTTTTTACAAAAGAAGTTGGCCTGAAGTCATTCTGACAGAATTAAGGGCTGTGCTTTGATTGTTATATGTGTAACAATCTAGCCAGGATGGAGACTTTTGTTTATCTGTCATCAGTAATCTCTAAAAAAATTAAGAATTTGTTATACATGTCTATAGATAGTAAAGAACTAAACCAACTTCGAAGGAGACAAACACATTTCCCTCGAAAACTCAAAAGTTCTTCATTTCTCTACCTTATAAATATTACTGAATGCACTAGTTATGGTTTGGAGGAGTTTCCTTTCAAAACATTTCCACAGAAAAACTTACCCAAAACAGGTAAAGCTTTTAGAATGAGTCACCTAATAGCAAACTTTCTACATTACAAAAAATGATCAACTCGTCTGGGACTTAAACATTAAATTAGGAAAACGAAGACAACTTCACAAGACTACGAACAAAATAATGCTGAGAAATTTCAAATTTCATTAGAGAACTTTTCAGATCTCCTATGATTATACATTTCATACTTGACGTTTTTAATTAAAGGCAAAATTAGAATATGTATAGTCATTCTCATACTTATACAAATCGGGAGACCAAAAAACAGTACCTCGGTGTGAATAATGTTACAGTGTGTTTCTTCCATCTTCAGCTGGTCTGGAGTTTTACAACCAGGAATTAAAAGCAACATATTGGAAGTGTCTGCTATCTTCAAGTCATATGTTTTGTCTTTACTACACAGCACAGCCGGCTCGTCTTTATCACCACGAATCACAAGACTGTAGGAAAATGGGAAAATACATGGTTTCTTGAAATGCCAAAGGACATCTTCATTATAAAGTTCCAAAATCTTCTAGGCTGGTAGAATTTAAAATTAAGTCTTGAGGCTATATCTGGCCCCTGCTCTCATAGTCCTTGCTCAACGACAGACTCCCCAGAGCAAGAACTGGACTAAGTGACAGGGCTCACTAAGGAAAAATAACAGGGGCGAGAGTCAAAGAACCCAAATGTCACCACATGGCATCTTTGTGCAAACTGCTGGGAAGAGCACAAGACAAAGCATACAGAAGCTTCAGTAGAGATGTCGCATTTTTCTAAAACATGCAAAAACAGTACTTTCCAAACTTATGTGTATGCATCTTAGCAAATCTTGTTAAAAAGCAGATGGGGATTCAGCAGCTCGGGGATGGGGCCCTGGATTCTGCATTTCTAACAAGCTCTCAGATGATGATCATGTTGCTGGTCCTAGTTCCCATCTGAGTGGTCCTTCTTGTTTTGTTCTGAGAATCCCCCAACAATCAAAGGAGCACATCCTGGCCTAATCATCAGCTATGTTGCAAAGAAACTGGGACCTTATGAAAAGGTTGCAATGCTTAATGAAAAATATGAAGAAGATATGTTTAAAAATTGGTCTAACTGAAGGCTCTGACAAAGAGTCACAGGTGGGGCAAAAAAAAGAATGACCAAAGACAACGATGATGAGGTGACAAGAAAGTTGGTTCTAGCAATTTTCTTTGTCTATAACACCTTTAACCCTTCTGTACACAATTCATTTCTTTTAAATAAATGATATTTAAAAACCTAAAATAGAAGGCTGTGTAAAAGTTTTTTAAAACTAAGCCTTCATTTAAATGAAAAGAATAAAAGGATTTTTATTAGCTTCCTGGTGCTGATAACGTTTAATATTCCCCAGTCCCCACTCTTTAACATTTATTTCTCTGTTGCACTATCGCTGCTTTGAAATATTTTGTTTAGAACTACCCCTCCACACGCACAAAAAAAAAAAAAAAAAAGAAAAAATTTAAACACACATTTCCAGGTCTTCTGGTTTTTGCCAGCTAGATTAACTATAACTGGGCAAGGAGAAGGTCCTCCCACCTGAAGTCCTTTCTCAAATCCCCGCCTACTCAGATGGGACGAAAATCCACAAGTAAAGTTCTCCTTCAGTTCCCTTACAGACACTTGGAGCTAGCATCTGAAGACGGGCCAGTGAACTATAATACTGTTTGATGGGGAAAGTATGAAAACTGAAAGACAGCCCAAAGGATTCCATTGAAAGGAACCTACGAGAGAACAAACCACCTAATAAAATAAAACACAAGTGGTGGAGGAACCGACAGTCCTAATTTCCAGGAGCTGGGACTACACAGTTGAGAGCGAGTCTTTAAACTTCTTTGATTTTGTTTTTTAATCCACGGTCTTTCAGCAAATAGGTAGCTGACCTTAGATTAGAAACTGCTTCAGATCCCCAGTCGGTGACCCCACGCAGGTCTGTGTTTTTGAGGGCCTTCTACAATCACCAAGTCTGTAAAATGGCTTTAAACGTATTCCCTACAGTGCTACCCATTGTCAGGGTAAAATAAATCTGAAAAGGCAAGAAGAGCTGTATAAATACTAGCTAGATATTTCTGTTAGATTTTCAGGTAGAATGACCAAGAGTACTGTGCAGCCCCTGGCGTCACTGTTAACGTCTTCAAACCTTCACCGAGGTTCTATTTCCTGACCTGTTTGCGCTGACACAGAACTCCGAGATTGGCTGGAGCGGTCCCAAAGCCTCCCTCAGTCCAGCTAACTGGACGGCCTGGCGGTGGCGCGGAATCCTAGGGCAAAGGCAGCGAGCTGGGGATCAGGCCACCAGGCTGCTGTGAGCCCCCTGTCGAATCAATGCACCCCTCTGGCCCAGTCTCCTCAAACTGCGTTTCCCTGCCGGGAAATCAGAAGGTGGCCGGCACGAAGCTGGAGGCGCGGCCGCCCCCGCTCACCTGCGTCCCGCCTCCACCTGCTGGCACAGCGCGGGCTCCAGCTCCAGCAGGCAGAAGTCGCCGGCGGCGGCGGCGCTGGCCCCGGGGCCGAAGCCCAGGCAGTGCGCGGCCGGCAGCAGCTCGGCGCGGTTCAGTTTGGCGACCTGCAGGGTCGCGTCCACCTCCTCGCGGGTCCTCCTCATCGCTGCGTGGGGTCACGGGGCTTAGGTTTAGGGCGCGAGAACCAAGCTCCCGTAGCTCCCAGGGCCCTGCGATAGGTACACGGAGCCGAAAAGATGTTTCTAAAGCGCGCCAAGGCGGCTGGGCGCGTGTTTCCGGGGCGGAGCGCGCCGCGGGCGCGTCCCCGGAAGGGCCACATCTGGCGGGGAGCGCCGGCCCGCAACTGCGTCTCCGCACAACGAGCGGCGGCGGCTGGAAGGAAACCCGCGTTCCCCCGGCGGTAGCTGCGGAAGATCCGAGCCGCGACCCCGTGGGGCGCCACGCGGAACCCTCACCCACCCGTCCCGCTGCCCGTCCCGCTGGTTTCCCGCCAATACCCCCATTTTGTCGCTATCAGAATAGTCTCATCTTCTGCCAGTGGCACGCCTTGTGATAGGCATTTTGCATGCATAATCTCACAGGCCCCCTCCCCACAGCCTTGTAAAGTGGGCCTTGTTTATCCGTTTTGCAAATGAGGGATCCAGCGCCTTGCCCGTGGTCGCACAGCCAGGAGGTGGCAGTCTGATTCCAGGCCAGTCTATGGCGCTAAAGCATCCTGCCGGGATTGGTGCTAGCATCTGGGACCGAGAGCGAGGCCCGATAGAACTGCACGGGGGATCTTTGGGTCTGGGGACCATTGTATCTGGGAGACTGGCTTGGACTGGCCCCACGCATTGGTTGAGTACCTTGTCAGTGCCCATGGCAGGTTGGGACTGGGGTCCCGAGGAATGGAACCTTTCTGGGGCTGGGAAGGCAGAGCAGTCTCTGGGACAGGGAGACAAGACAACTGGCCCCTGCGGGATGTGGAAACTGCCCACCTGGCCTTCTCTTAAGGTGTCTGCTAGACTAAATCTTAGTGACCTGAATACAACGTTTTAAGACAAGATATGCACATACATGAATAACATAACAGCATGTGGTAAGCTCTCCCAGGGATGCATGTAGGCTCCCCTTGAGACTTTCACCGCCCCTGAGAGGAATACTCCAGTTAAGAAGTGGTGACCTCCTATTAGTCTGTGTAAAGCAGACTTTGGTCGAAGTCAAAAAATGAGAGTGGGTGAGTGAGTGGTTGAATTCAAAGGAAATGTGCAGGCATTTTCTTTAAACTCCTGTGTGAAATTATATGCAGACACAGAGTAGAGCACCCCAGGAGTCTGGATGGTGCTTTAGTTGGTGGCAGAAATGTTCCTCTGAACTACTTCTTCATTAACCTCTTTTATTATAGCCAAATGTATAAGGAATATGGTGGAGCGAAATGCTGAATATGAAGGCCATTGCCTGATGGGAATTTATGATCAGTGAGAGAATCAACCATTGTGATGCTCTGTTAAACTGGAAACACCCTATAAGTGAACTCACTCAGTGTAAGGAGAATGCTAGCTTTCCCATCAGACAGGCCTGGCTTGGGATCCCAAATCTATTCTCTCCAGCTTTGTGACCTAGAGTAGTTTACTTAATTTCTCTCAATCCAACCTCCTTATCTGTAAAAAGGAGATAATAGTTCCTACATTCTAAAATGCATGTAAAACAAAGAATGTTTACTAGATGGCAGCTTTTTTGTTGTTGTTATTTACTTATCCTTACTTATTAAATATTTTTATTTTTAATTAATTAATTAATGACAGATTATTGCTATTCCAGCAAGGAGCTGGACCTGAGTTCCTCTCTTAAAATAGAATGATGATAGTTTTTATTAATTCATTTTTTTTACAGTCAGGCTGATGGATACATTTTTCTAAAGTAAAAGATTTTCTACATATTTTTCTTAAATGTTTGAGACTTGCTCAGTCATCCAGCTGGTGACAAGAAAAAAGAAAAACTCTTTTAATAGGTAAACAGTCACAGAAAAACTTCCAAAGAGCCAACCATACTATAAATTAATACTGTTTTCATGGACACCATACACTTGATTATAGTGTTCATGTAATGTGTTTCATAGTATGAAAAGAAAATTTTACCTGGTAAACCATTATTCCCATAAAAATTACATATGAGCATTTTTTGTTGTTGTTTCCTATCTTCTTTATTCTTTATTAATCTAGTAAAGAGCATGGCGATGTCCAGGCGTTCCAAAGACTTAAAATGTCTCATCACCGTAGCCTTGGTTTGGACCCTTATTTCCTATTCCTCTGGCCTCCTAACAAGTTTTCCTGCTTTTATTCCCCTTCCCCCAAATCGCAAAACTATGATAAATATAATTAATATCTTAAGAGAGATGAGAAATAATCCATAGATAACAGTCAGCCAGAGATCAAAGATCATTTCCTGGTTCCCAAATGTCATTCCCACTTTTAATGATGCTTGACAGCCTCTCACATTATTTCCTTTACTCATAGAATAAGAATTATTGTGGTAGAAAAGGCAAATTAGAAGCCCAGAAACTGTCTTCACGCAGAAATTAAAAACAGTATCACACATCTGGGCTAAAGGCAGAAATTAACAAATTAAAGACTTAAGGGTGCAAGGGTAGTGGTTCCGTTCATATACCTGTTTAACTCACCTGTCTGGCCCCTGCAGATGCTGTGTCTGAATGTAATATTTTTCCTCAAGCAGATTAACACAGTCTTAGGCACATGGTATGCAAATTTGATCCGATATATTTGGCCTCGCCTCTGCCAACTTTTTTTCTCTATTTACTGAACATTTTTGTTGCTTTTGTTGTTTCTTATTTTCTTTCACGATCTTTCATTGCATTAATTACGTTTGTTTGATTATTTTTTTCCTCTAGCCATTTGGAAGATCTGTATCCTATCCTGCCTCCTGCTGCTTTCCCGCATCTTCTTCAATGCCTCCTTGCAGCATCAGGCACACTGACTCTCTGAGAGGTCTTTACTCTCACCATGATGCCTCCTGCTATTTGGGGCTGCTTTGCCTGGCATGTTCTTCGCCTATTCATTCTCTAGCTGATAGAATCCTCTGAGATGTTGGAAATGTTCTATGTTGGCACAGTTCAATTTGGCAGCTACTAGCCAAATGTAGCTTTTGAGTGCTTGAAATGTGAATAGTGCGATTGAGGAATTGAATTTTAAATTTTATTTAATTTTAGTTAAATTTAAATAGTCACATGTGGCTAGTGGGTACTTTATTGGACCACTCAGCTCTAGTTAAATAGTCATTTAGGAATCTTTCTCTGACCTCTCTAATCAGATCAAGCCTCTCTAACATATGCTATCATGGCAGCAAGCACCTCTCATTCCTAGATTTTAAGTAGTGACAATTTACATTTATTTGTGAGATTATTTAAAGTCCTTTATTGTCTCTAAGAGTATAAAGCTGTAAACTTCACTAGGATACGATTTTGGTCATCATTAAGCAGAGTGCCCACCGCATAATGGATCTTCATATGTATTTGCTGAACAATTGAATGAATGAATAAGTAAATAAATGGCAATAACATTTACCTCTAAGGAGGGGAATGGAAGAGGATATCAAAAGGGATTTTTAGTTTATCTTTACTGAGAGCATATTCATGCTTTAAATATGTGTAATTAAATACATTAAAATACTTTTCCCCAATATTAAAAAACCCCATGTACAGACAAAAAAGTGCAAAAGGACAGATAATAAATCATATATGAATAAAGAGAAGAAAGAAAAGAAAAGAGAGAAAGAAAAGAGTTGCTCATTCTATTTTGTGGCACAGATCGAAGGAAGATGAGAGTTGAAGGAGACCAGTAAGAGCCCGAATGAATGATGAAAGGGGCTGAGTTTGAGAAATAATTTTTTGAAGTAGAATGGACAGCAGTGGCTACTTGATTAGACATGGGGAGTAGGAGAGAGGAAAGAATCAAGGATGCATTCTAGGTTCCTGCATGAGCATTTCCTCTCATGTACGACATGTTGCAGGAAGGATAGGAACAGATTTGGGGTGAGATAGGATGAGTTCTGGTTTTGATATGTGGATACTGAGAGGCCCTGGGAATATACAGGTGAGGACATGCCTTGAAACTGGATCTAGAAGTTGGAATTTGACTAAAGGTCTGGCCAAGAGCTAAACGATAAAGCTTTTAAATGCACACATATGGTAGTTATAAGAGTGCCTATGAATGAGATCACCCAGGAAGAGTATGACTTACAACTAAAAACTGGGCTATAAATGAAGTTTTACCAACATGTGAGGTGGAAACCTTGAAAGAAATACCTTCTCGGGGAAACAAATGCACATGGTAGGAGAAACAGAATAAAGTAATGTCTTGGAAACTGTAGTGACTCTACTTAAAATCATTTCAGATAAGGAAGTTCTGAACTTCTGATTTATACCAAGATTTATTTCATTCTATGGGAAATATAGTAGTTTACATTTTAATTTCACATCCTTTGTTAAACAACCTCTTACGCCTTAACGTATAAAACAATCAGAATTTTCTCCACTAGATGGTGGTATTGTTTCATGTTTCACACGGACATTGCTTTAGAAAAAGCAAGGGAACATCTATTTAAATATTTACTGAGTCTAGCACTGAGCTGAGCACACTATGTATGTTATCTTATGCAATCTCTACAATAATATAAGTCAGATTATATAATATAATATACAATAATATAAGATGTTCCTTTGTTCAAATTCTCCAATAGATTCTAATCTTTGGAATAAAAAGCAAAGTTCTTACTAAGGCCATAAGACCTTATACAATCCCTATTACAACCCCTCCCCCCATTCTCAAATTCACAAGATGTATCTCTGCCTCAGGGCCCCTTCATTTTTAAATCAACCTGACTGAGATGTAAATTAAGTAAAATAAATGGCATCCACTTAAAGGGTCCAATTTAATGATTCGACAAATGCAGAACATTGCATTATCCCCCAAAGCTTTCTCATGTTCTTTAGAAAACAAAAAGAGAAATTTATTAAATATCAATTGCTACTTACTCGACATTTGCTTTACTCTCCCCCCTCCCCAGTTTTTTATCATTAATTTTTGGCCTTTCTTCTTTTCTAACGTAAATAGTGAAAACTATAAATACTCCTCTAAGCTCTGCTTTACCTATATCCCACAAATTTTGAAATGTTTATCTTCCATTATTGCATGTTTGATTATTTTCTAATTCTCTTTGTAATTACTTCTTTGACCCTGAATTGCTTAGGAGTGAATTGCATTTCCATATATTTGTGATTTCTTAGATTGTTTTTTGAGGAGAAGCAGAGTTTGCCACCCCTAAATATGCCACTTTAGGATACTGATTATTTTAAGCTGGTTATTTTTAAGAAATAAAAGACTCAAAGTACCTTTGACTTTCTCCTTGCCTAAAAGAATTTAGATAGAGGACGAGGACCTGCTGGAGGAAGGCAGGTATTATCAATGATAACCATTGTCAACTCTGAACTAGCCTTAATAGACAGGGAGGAACCCAGAAAGACATTTTTAATCAAAGCCCTATGTACCATTGTTTCAAGATGGCCTGATAAACATTTGTTTACTAAACATTAACTCTTTTTATCTTCTTTTAAATTTATTTACTTCCCTTTGAAGTCTTAGACCCTTACCTCCCCGTCCCTGGTCCAGAATGACATATATACCTCATTTTACATCACTGTCTTTGGAATTTTTATGCTTATGTGAACTCTCTGTGCAAGTATTAAAACTTGATTTTCACCTGTTAATCCACCTTATTTGACCAGCCAGAAGAACTAAGAGGGAAAGGGAAATTTTCCTCATCCCCACAACATCACTTCTTTTGTTTGGCATTTTAAAATTCAGCTAAATAATATATTCCTATACAAACATACATAGAATCAGCACAAATGCAGACTGAAAAAGGTGTGGTGCATTCATAGTGCATATGTCACATAAAAGGCAAGTGAAACAATTTTATGCGATGATGAACCTTCCTTGGTAAAGTTCTGAGAAGAAAAAAATACAATCTCTTCCTGATATACACAATAGTCGCATGCCTGGACAATTCAGGATTATATTAAAATAGTTTTAAAAATATTTTGTGTTTCTATATAAAACCAAATTAGCTGCTAGGCTCAGATAACAGCAAACAGGTTTTTCATCCACATGAATATCCACAGTCGGACGTAAGAAAGACATTCTGGATTTAGAACAATTCAATTCTTCTTTGTGGAGTGCTGTTCCAAGCAAATGAAAATATGTAGCATCCCCACTTCCTGCTTACTAAAAGCCAGTAGCATCTCTAATAATGTGACAAACCACATCCTCCACCCAAATTTCTCAAAAGGCAGGCACTCCTGAGTGCGGCCCCAAATTTTCTTACAGGAGACCTTCTCATTTAGTGTCATTGCAAAAGCTATCACTAGGTGGCAGCATATACCAAGGTATTAAGCGTTTTTGCCGCCTTCAGCATCAAGAACTACTCAGAACCCAGGTTAAGACTAAGAAAACTCTGAAAACATGAACATTTTGTTTTTCTCTATCTTTACATATATTTTTTAAAGACAAGCTCTTTATTTTAAGAATCTATCAACAGTAACGTCTGAACAGGATTTGCTAAACCATCAGCCTACTCCATTTGCAGAGAAAGAATAAAAATTGTGGCAGCAGAAGAATCAGGAGTTGGGTTAATGGTTAAGAACAACGTAGATCTGATACCAGGAAAATTCAATGGAAAGAGCAACAAACTGCTTGGGGGAATGAAGGAAAGACAATATCACAGAGAAGGGGGATTTGAGTTAATCTCTAAGATTAGGCAGAAATGATACAGGTATATATTAAGAGGCTACAGCAATAATGACAGCTAACATGGTTTTAAGCTTCATCATTGACAATATTATTTCACACGTTTGATTCAAGTTCATCTTCTTACATCGCTGTTCGCCCTTAACCAGTACTACTCAAAGCATGGTCTGCCAAATGGTGACCACTACTGGTTGTCCAAGAACATACAAACCTGTAGAAAATTTTTATAAAAAGTTATTTGAGCAAAACAGCACATATACTTGGAAGCAAGATCTCAACAGACAGATAAATTCTTCTGAGAGTAACAGTTTGGACTTTCTTTTATGTATTTGAGATTAAGGAGGGACCTTAAGGAAGATCATACAGAATAGTTAAGATTCTGTGCTCTCTCGTGTACTTTAGAAAGAGGAACCTGAAAGGGGGCATTTCCATGGTGTGTTAACCTAGATGCACAGAAACAACAGATGGGGCTTGCTTAAGGCAAAAATAAGTCTTTTTAGTAAAGAAGTTACAGGCCTGGGGCGTGACTACCTACCTTGACCTGCCCAGTTAGGAATTTATGATCAGATCACCCTATGAGCTTACTTTCTAAAGAACCCATTTTTCCATTCACACTGTAATGAGAGACTCTGAGACATATATTGAAAGAAATAATTTAGAAATGTTTATAGCAACATGACAATTTTCTAGTAACCAAAACAATAAAAAAAAAAATTGGGCTTCTGTTTTGTATGTTTTTGAAATTTCATTTTTATTATATTTTACCAAAGTGTCAGTCTTTAATGGATGGAACACACACACACACACACACACACACACACACACACACACACACACACAGCTGGTCCCTACTCACCAAAAGTTTGATAAGCACTGGTTCAGAGCACCAGAAGGTGTGAAGCCGGTAAGTGAGGCAAGCCGGAGAAGGCTCACATTTAATAGTTCCCATCGGTAACAAGTGCGCTCATTAAATTTTATTTCATAATGTTAACGACCCAATAGGATTGATGGTATGATCTTGACTTTACAAAGGAGACAGAACATTCAGAGAAGATAATGAACTTGCCCCAATACAAGCCAGGAATCACACACTGAGGTGTCTGATTTTTCAGCCCTTCTAAGATCTTCGCATTGAATTAATCACCTTGTCAGTGCCCTTTTCTTGTCTATAAATACCTACAGATCACAGTTTATTCTGGGACCAGTTGCCCCAGAGCTCACAGTCCCACTTTGGTGCTCATATGTCCTCAGGAGGCAGTTCACTCACTTTTCCCTAAGTTAGGAAAAAGGGCCTGTCTCCTAACCCAGTGGAGCATGGTGTGCCTCGTATGTCAAAAGAAAGGTTAAAACAATAACAGCAACCAGTTCCTCATTTCCTGTTCACATCTACATGCGTGTGTGCGTGCATACGCCCACGTGCACACACACACACAAGCCTTGTCAAGCATGAAAATTCTGCCTTTTTCTTCTCACTGGAGTTGTGGTAACAGGTATTTTCCTGACTTGAATTTTTTTTTTTTTTTGCCTCTATGTTAAGGTGCTTATTTTTATCTTAGTATTTTGAATCATAAACTTTCATGATGAGTTTTACATCATAAACTTTTTATCAGAAACTATTAAACAAGAAAGTCTTCTACAAAGAAATATTCTTTATTTTTATTTTTCAGATAAAGAAAGATGCCCAAATTCAAGTGAAAACATGACTAGCTTTAAAAGGGAGAAAAAATTCTACCTACATATGTAAATCATATCACTATTGTGAAAACATTCACAAAAGAAACTGCATGTTTGAGTGTGAAGCCAATGCAAACTCTTGCTATTCTATATTATAGGATGAAAATATGAGCAAATACTATCTGTTAAACTCATTAACTCTGGGATGTCTACTTCTGTTAAATGAATTAATTTTATGCAGAATAAGGCTCTGAGAATCATATTCACTTGGAACTTTTTCTCATTTGGTCTAATTTTTGCCATAGTATATTTAAAAAGTTAAGAAATTTAGATAATTTCTTTTGGTGAAAGAGTTGACTTCAATATCTTGCTGGATTCGTGAGCGAGTTGGACAATTGTTCTCCTTCTGGAGTGTGGTTGAACATAGACTTGGGAGTCTACAGAAGTAGGGTTCTAGGGCTGTCTGACTGGCTTTCATGGTGTGAAATGTAGGCAAATTACTTCACCTTTCTATACTTAAGATTTTTCATTTGTAAATTGACATTAAGAATACTTAACTCAGAGTTTTTGTGAGAATAAATTAGATAATATAACCAAAATGCTTAGCACCACATAAAGCACAGAATAAATGGTCAATGAAATGTTGCAAATTTTAAGTTAAGTAGTGATCTTATAGAATGTTGGAAAAGGCTGTTGTGATCTTTAAAAACAAAATGCCAATGACAAAACAGAACAATAAAAGATGATAAGCCTGCAAGATAGTGGGTATAAATACTCTTGAGTGGCAGAATTGGTATACAAAGAAGAGAAGCTGGTTTTCAACAGCCCTTTCATTTTATTTTTATTCTGTAGATTTCGACTATACATCTGCATGTGAGAGATTACATTTCAAAATATTGTTAATTTAAAATAAGTTTCACATTTACTTGTTGTAAAGGCACAGAGACCTGAATACATGCGAATACTGTAACAACTGCATTAAACATGAAGACACAGATATCCCTTTACAACAATGGCTAATGCCATTAGCATTACTCCATTCTCCTGCAGACTCCTGTAGACCAAGCTCTGCCCCTGCATAAGACAGAAAAAGAGGACATTTATTTGGCACTAGTCAAAGTTCCTTCCATATTCCTTGTAAGGTAAACAACACGTCATATTTTTAAGGGGCAGTCTTTTAAGAACACAACTTTGAAGCCAAAATGTCCTGGCTTTGATTTTTTACTTCCTGCTCTTACAAGCTTCTTGCCTTGGAGAAGTTATCCTATCTCGCTGAGGCTGCTTCCTGATGTAAAACAAGGACAATACCTATTTTATGATTTGTTGCAGTAATTAAAGAAAGTAACAACTACCTGAAGCATCTTTAATGCCGCAGATGTCAACAAGTGGTAGCCACAATTATATTTATTTTGTAAAGACAGAATCTGAGGATTAAGCACAATTAGGTAGGAAATTACAGGCGTGGAGCCAGCGTTCTTTATTGATTACGCCATAAAGTAAGTAAACTGTCTTTGGTGAAAGGAACTGGGGAGAGAAAAATGCTTACTGTCTCCGTGTCCTGCAGTAACCTGCATATCCTTCGTTGTTCACTATCCAGCTACACTATTATTTTCACTCTCTGGCAATTTGGGACATGGGAAGTCTAATAAAAATATCTTCACAGTTGTCTGG
This sequence comes from Pteropus vampyrus, assembly GCF_000151845.1. Taxonomy (NCBI): domain Eukaryota; kingdom Metazoa; phylum Chordata; class Mammalia; order Chiroptera; family Pteropodidae; genus Pteropus; species Pteropus vampyrus. The sequence continues at coordinate 8,131,216 of NW_011888835.1, forward strand.
CAATCTCCCAGCCTGTCCCCTTGGTCCCGCTGCAGGAGCTCGGTGGATATGAGAACGCGCGCCCACCTAATTCAACCTCCACCCTACAAAAAACACAGAACCAGTGCCCCGCCCAAATGTTTATATTTTCCTCCATCGGCCCCGCCCCCCGACCACGCGGGGCTCCAGCCACGCCCTCAAGCTGGAGTTCCAAGAGCGGACTCGCGCAGATCCTCAGCCTACCCACAGGACTTCCTCTCCAGCCAATCGCGTCTGAGCAACGGGAGTGCCCCTAACAAAGATGGCGGGAGAGGCCTCTGTGAGGGCAGGCGGATTTAACACCCAAACCCGCGGCGGCCAGCAAAGACAGTGGTAGCGGTGCGGCTCCGAGCATGGAGGGCGGCAGCACTGGCAGCGG
>NW_011888835.1:8132687-8142322 GCF_000151845.1 Pteropus vampyrus
TTTGCTGCGTTTGAGCCACAACTTGCCTGCCGGCCCCTCGCCCCGCGCGAGCAACGCACACACCAGTTCCTTCTAGTTCTTGACCTGAATCTCCAGGCTCACTGTGGTTTCTAAATGCTGTGTTTCAGAATCTGAAGGAGAGAATCTTGTAAAGATCTCCAAGGTTTGGTAACCACCCTGCTTGCAGCACTTAGGAAGTAAATATTGGACGTCAGAATTAATAGAGTTTAACGTTACAAAAGGCAAATTGCACATTCTATTCCTTGTAGCCAAATTATAGGGAAAAGAGCTCGTTTTCCTTTCACGAATATTTTCTCATTGAAAAAATTAAAATAGAGTAAGCCTTTATGATTCAATCTGAAACACTTTCTTTTCAATAATTTAATTTATTTGCTCCTTGTTACTTTGTGATCTTTTTCGAAGTCTTAAACAGGGTAGTTTTCAATTCCTTTAAAATAATAAATTGCATGGTGCCCCTCTTTGTCCAGTAAGCACTTTCTCCAAGATGCTACTTAAATGCTCTTTCCCGGGGGGAAGGGGTTGTCTCCACAGCTCTTGTTACTCCCTTCTTCCCTAGCACCCTCTGCACTACAGCAGGTTTGAGAACCTTGCTTAGCATGTTGGTAAGAAAAGAGAGGGCTCTCTCTCACTCAAGAGTTAGACAGACCTGGCTTTGAATTTCTGCCACTTTGTACTCAAAAGAGTCAGCATTAAGTTGTTTTGATAAGAACTTTAAGCTAGAGTGTATTCTGGGTTTGCAACTTACTAGTGTGGGTTCTCCGACAAGTTTCTCAACTAAGAATAATGGATAATGATAGAACCTACCTCATAATGTTATGAGGATTAGATGAGTTAGTGCTTAGAACAGTGCCTGGTGTATCATAAGCACCATGTCAGCAGTAGCTACTATAGCTCTGTAACCTTGAACATGTTAATTCAATTCTCTGAAACTGTTTCCTGGTAATGGAGATAAGTTCTTTATGGGCTTGTTGTGAGAATTTGCCCCCTGGGCTTCATGTATTAATGAGCATTCAACAAATGGTTGCCGGAATGAATTAATATTATTAATCTCTGTGTGTCACCACCTGTGTCTTCCAGCCGAGCAAGATCTGGCAGGAATAATTGGGTGGTGGTTAAGAACACAGGCTATGGAAGAAGACTGCCTGGGTTCTTATTCTGCCTCCACCATTTATTAGTTCTGTGACTTTGGGAAAATTTACTTAACTTTGTGCCTCAGTTTCCACTTTTGTTGTAAGAATTTTGTGAGGATTATATGAAATGCTATATGTAAAAGGCTTAGTAAATGTTAACTATTTTATTTTACTTTGGAAAATTGTAGTCATTGCTTTTTTTAAATCTCAATCATATTATTATGTGCCGAGCACATAATAATTGTTAACAAATATTTGAATGACTGGTGTATGTAATTAAATGTACTACTCTAAGTAGAGATAATAAAATATTCAGAATTTAGGGACTTAAGTGGCCTTATGCTCTGGCTTCTTCATTACTGCAGGAACGTCTCTCATAAAGGAATGGGCATGTGGCAATCCTTGCTGTCACTGTCATGACATCTCTTTACATCCATAGCTGCTCTCTCACAGTCTGATTGTGGAGGACATTGTGATGTGCAGGCTTCCTGCCTCTAATTGCCTCACACACACACACACACACACACACACACACACACACACACACACACCCCTCCTTTCCACTCTCTCTTTTCCATTACTTTCTGCGTCAGCAGAGAAGAGGTAAATGAAGGTGATGAGGAAAGAGGAAGCCAAAAACTGGGATTTGAAATTTAAAAACTTGACATCTAGGCCCAGCTTTGTGAATTGTATTTATTTAATATGTATGTATGTATGTATGAATGTATTTTTAACTATCATTTTTTGGGGCAAGTCATTTGCCACTCTGGGTCTTTGCAGACTTACCTGCAGAGTGGGAAAAACACTCTCCCATATAAGATTTAAGATATTGGATCGAATGGGGTATAACACGGGAAGGGACTTTATAAAATAAATCCGTAAGCCAAGAGTTGTTGCTATGATTATTATAAGCTCCAGATGTGAAATTGAGGGCTGGCTCCCTAATCCTGCCACTTTGGATAGGGCCGTTAGTTGCATAAGGACATGCAATTGAGTAACATTTAAAAACATCTCCTGTTGCCTTTTCCAGCCTGACCACAGGATCCTTTTCCTATTCTCTTCATGCTTTCTCTTATCATAACAGATTTTATTTCCTTGCCTAATATATTTCCATGTTTTTACATCTAAAAAATGCATGTGGATACTACTTCACAATCTCAAGATGGCTATAATAAAAAGACAGTAACAAGTGTTGACAAGGATGCGGGGAAATGGGAACCCGTATGTACTACTGGTGGAAAGGTAAAATGATGCAGCCACTTTGGAAAAGTCTGGCATTTCCTTAATGATTAAACATAAAGTTACCATAAGACTTAGCAGTTTTACTCCTAGGTATATATTCAAGAGAAATGAAAACATGTCTGCATAAAAATGTGACAGAAGTTCAAAGCAGCATTATTCATAATAGCCAAAAACAGAAAAAAACTCAAATGTCCATCAACTGATGAATGGATAAACAATGTGTGGTATATCCATGCAGTGGATATTATTAGGCAATAAAAGGGAATAAAGTACGGGCATATGTTACTACACGGAGGACCCTTGAGAACATTATGCCAAGTGAAAGAGGACAGGCACAATAACACATATTGTATTGCCATTGATATGGAATGCCCAGAATAGGCCCAGTCTATACGGATAGAAAGTGGTTGCCAGCGGCAGGTGGAGGGGGAATGGAGAGTGATTGCTAATGGGTAATAGAGTTTCTTTTGGGGATGATAAAAATGTTCTAAACTTGAATGTGGTGATGATTTCTGTAACAGTGGCTATACTTAAAACGATTGAATTATCACATTAAATGGATAAAGTGTGTGGCATGTGAATTGTATCTCAATAAAACAATTACAAAAATTTATTTAGACAACACATTAGTGATAAAAGACAAAATATTAAAACTTTTAAAATAAAATTTTTGCTTTCTTTTTTAATTAGCCAAAGAACACAGTGATATTTATTACTAACTCAATAACACATTATCGCCACATCAGATGAGACCGATATTTTACACATATACATATATGTTATGGTATTATTCGTGATACAAAACAAAGAAAAATGTGCCATAAATAGTCAAGAAAACCTTCTCAGAACATTCTTAATTTGAAGAGAATTAACCATATCTAAAGCATTCATATTAGTGGGGTTTCATGCTATGACTTTTCAAATCATTAGTTATTTTTATGTTTTATGTATAAATCTTTTCTTTGGAAATTTGCCCATGCAATCATGAGATTCTAATTACAACATCCAAAATCCACTTCCTCTTTCTTCTATAGACTAATACCAGAGGTACTTAACCAGAAACTTTTGTAATAGAGCATTTAAATAAAGAAGCCCAACAATGTCACCATTCTCTTTGTGGTAATGGTAAGCATGATAATAACTATAACATGTGGCATTTATTACCTGCCAAAGACTCTTCTGTGTGTGTGTGTGTGTGTGTCTGTCTGTCTGTCTCTATCATCTATCTATCATCTATCTATCCATCTATCTATCTATACATCCACCTTTAATTTTTATAGCAACTCTATTTAGAAGATATGCTTATTACCTTAATTTTACAGATGAGAAAACTGAGGAAAGAGGCATTTACTCTAACTGGCCATAGGTTATCCATCCAGAAAGTGGTAGATACAAGAGCTCCTGCAGGATGCTAGACTGCAATTTAATGCTGTCCGCAACTGGTAATTTAGGGCGTTAAAAAATGTAATGCCAAGACAAATGTAAAACAGAATCATGTATGTAAGGCTGTCACATTCTGGTATGACAACTTGCACAAACAAACAAGTAGACAAATGATTTTTCCAATTTGTTGGGGAAAATCTAATTTGTTTCTAGAAGTGTTTGTTTTGACAAGATAGAATGGTCACTTTTCTCTACTAACTGTTAAACCGGGTCTTCCTTGCCATGTGGTTTTGAAAACTTAATTTGAACGCTGCTTGTTCTGAATTTGTAATCATTTTAATAGGAAGATAAATTGCAGTTCACCATTTTGGCAGCTGTGAGGACGGAAGCGGGGTGAGACTGTAATGAGGAATGCTTAATTAAGAGAGAAACTGTTTCAAGCCTTTCAGTTATGCTGATCTACCTAGACTAAATATGCGAATTACTATAATCTCATCGAATCTCTAGAACTGGTTCCCTAAAAGCAACTCACTAGGCTATGAGTTTTAGCTAAGTTGTAGGACATTGCAGTTCCTTCAGATCGTTCGGTGTATTTGCCTTTTTGTTATCACAGACTGCTTTTCCAGACTCTTACAGCCTTGCTATTGCCTCTTTCAGAAAACATGTTCAATGAATGTTGAGTTGCTTTCCTGAGTTTGCTTTGCAAGTGTTCATGCGTTATACAAATAAAAGGTAAAACTCATCGCATTGAACCAAAGACCCAGCTACAATAAAGTAAAGATACAGAATTTAGAGCGTACAGAATAGAAAAGAGAAATAGTTCATTTTATTGCACTTCGAACTTAAGGAACTTTAAGGTTGGCATAGAGAATGTCCTGGGAGTAGCCATTTCTGGTCACCATTAATGTGGAAGCTTAGCTCTACCAGACACTTAACTGTCTAGGAATAGCAGGAAATAGCAGGCAAGCTACTACTGAAATCTAACTATCCAAGTGGACGGAGGAATACATTTTTATTCTTCTAAACAGCAGAGAAGATATCGTGGAGTCAGGAAATTATTGTCTATTCAGATTAAAAGGGTGGTGGTGAGCGGAGGGGGGTTGCTTTAGGAAATGGAGAGTCACTGTATTGGGGATCAATGCAGAGAAGCCTGGTACTGGTATAGAGTGTTGAATTCCCTTTGAATAGGAGGCTTTTCCAACATACAGTTCCTGTTCCTGTGAATGTCTTTCCTGTTTCACAAATTGGATGTTGGGGCAGCAAGCACAATCCTGGTACAGAGCAGGCCTTCCGGTAAAGACTTCTCCTACCTGGAGAGAGAGCATGTGAAAGTAGTTTGTCACTTCCCAAAAACATCATGCAAACGGAAGGCACTTAGTAAGTGCTCCATAAATGATTATGGAATTATTTTATACCCATATGTACTTCAATTCTTATGTAAACCTTTTCTTTTAATGACTGGAGCGTTCATCGTTCATGAATAATACATTGTGATTACCTTTCTAAAAGGCCAATGCTGATATTTTAGTATGGTTTTCGTCAGCTTTGGAATCATTAAACCCCTGAAAATGAGTTAAATACACATCAAAAGGAGAGAATGGGAGGTGAAGGAAGATGGTTCTCCTCTCTTATTATTTTTAGTATTCATTTGGATCAAGAACTCATTTCCTTGTATTAGGTGGTGAAGTTGGTTTCTATGAGTTTACTAATTAGGAAAAGACAAAAGAAACAGTGATCAACTCTCTCCATAGCGAGTCTTCATATTTTTCTATGTTCCTCTCCTTATCTTCTAAGGAGGAGTGGGTTCCAGGTCTAAGATCCTTTTTCCAATATTTATCAACTTTAACCAAACTTGAAGCTCATGCCAGTGACTGTTTTCATGGATAATTAGGTACTTGGAGAACAACAGTGGAGACAGAGTGGAGATAGAGGGCTTAGTAGGTCAGACAGCAGGCTTGCAAGCAGCTGTTCCCTGTGGCAGTGCCAGTGGGGGCACGGGAGCTATTTTCATCAGAGCTGGCTGGGATGGTGCCATCCTGCAAGAGTTCAGAGAGCACACTGACTTACTTGGGTCTGCACAAAGAATCGTTTTTCTGTAGATTTTAAAATATTTTGGGGTTGGATAGGAGAGGTGAGATGGAGAGAGAAAATACATTGGGAGCATGAGACAAGATATCCTTTTGTATATGAAGTTTTCAGGTAACAGCTGTTGCTAGGGTGTGGCAAGAGGCGACAGATGCCAGGGCCTCCAGCTTTGGGAAGCCCATGGCAGCTGCAGAATAGGAGGTAGTTAGCAGCGAGTGTCCTTGGAGAAAGGCTCAAATCTTCCCACTCTTACTCCTCAGCTGCTACTTGTGGTTCTGTTATTGTTGCTGGTGGTGTTTGTTTGTTTATTCGTTTTAATCCTGATGACACCGTCCTCCTGCAATACTGTCTCCTCCAGATTTTGATTCAGATATTTGCCCAGAGATTCCAAGCTGTGGCCCAGCACCCACTGAGGTCTTGGCCGTATATAGATCATCCAGCTCCGTGGGAGTCTCTCCTTTGGGTGGCAAAACTATCACAGGTACAGACAACCGAACTTTGTGGTTTGTGGCAGATCAGGCAGGATTCAGAAGGACCACTTTTAGCACAGAATGCTCGGTAGCTACTCTCATCTTGACTTAAGGTGTGAGAAACAAATGGACATTCTCTCATTAAGAAAGTCTCATTTCATGCTTTCTTATTTTCATTATGCCTATATTGGTGCTGCATTTTTATTATCTGTGAAGTTGGGCCATTTTCTAACAAATTGTGACATTCTGGAGGAATATACTATGAGTGGCATCTTGACAGAAAAATCGAGGAGGGTTTGGAAGGGCAGTGTAGATGCAATTGTGTGTTGGTCTAAGTATAACCAATATATGAAAGTGCACATTTATAAAGCAAATATATTAAGAAAAAAATTTTTTTTTCCATGTTAAAGAAGGATTTAGCAGACATTTCTTTGAGGATCCTGGGTTAGTTTGCTAGTTTGCTATTTAAAATGCGATTCTCCTTATAAGATTTGTGTGCTATTTTCAGGAACATGTATTGAGTCCAGAATAACATGAATTTGTGGGCTTGCAGAAATACCATTGTACTTCCTAACAAAAAGCAATTTAAAGATGAGGTCTCGAGACAAAGATATAATGCATAACCATGATGTATTTTCCTTCACATTTGTTAGAGTTCATTTTATTAATGACTGGTTTGTAGAATCTGATAGCGAAACATAACAGTAGATAAAACCTCAGTCATCATGAGAGAGGATGAATACACCTTGGCTGCCGTGATAAAGAGCACTAATCCCGCTGCCATGCTTACATGAGCCACAAGTAATCACAAAGTATTTAAGGCTATCCAAATATAAGGAACAAGAGCGAACTAGTGTTTTTACCTTCCAATATTTTATTATGAAAAATTTGAAACATACAGAAAAGTTTAAAGAATTTTACAGTGAACACTCATGTTCACCACTTAGATTTCACAATTAACATTTGACCATGCTTGCTGAAGTACGTAACCATCCTTATATCCCTTCTTCTATCTGGCCATCGAGTCATCTGATTTTTTTTAGGCATTTGGAGTAAGTTACAGACAGTAATATACTTCTAAACCTTCAATATGCAATCTACTACTAGCTTGTATTGACTTTGTTTACGGTTCTTTTTTTAAGAAAGAAAACTCATGTCTAACAAAATGCACCATTTGATGAATATTAACTAAGACATATACCTAAGAAACCAAAACCCCTACCCAGATATTATTGAATGCTTTGGCTTCAAGAAACAGAAAAACAGAAAATCAACCAAAACATTGTTATTGACCCGCATAACTCAAAATCCAGGAGGTGTGGTGCCTTGAAACTTCACTCATTCTCTGTAACTGTGTGGCTTCTGCCTGTTTCAGCTCTTTCTTTGATTGGCTTCGTCCTTAAGCCTGTGGTGGGATAGGAACTTCAGACCTCACATGGCACTTAATAATGTCCAGGGGAAGAGAAGGAACATTTCCACTCAAGATTCCAAACACAATTCCTGAGGTTTGCCCTTATTGGACTGCTGAGGTTACGTGTCTGCTCTTAATCCAATAAGATTGTGTTTAGGGAAGTGGATGACACAAGCCAACCAGGCATCTCTCCCCCAAACACACACAAACTTTATCTCTACCTCTGTCTCTATCTCTGTCTCTCAAGGGTCATTCTACAATCCATGCATCCATTTCTACCATTTCCAGAAATTTTTTGCTTGCTCATATAATTTTTTTTTACATAGAGAAAGGGAAAAGAGCCACTATTATAGGTCTTTTTGAGAAAAAGAAGTAAAATATATTAGAAAATCTTTCAATTAAAATACAAATCTTTTATTTCTCTGCAAATGTAAAACTATGATGCAGGAACACAAAACCGTGAGATTTAAATACTTAGATTTTTTTTTTATAGCCCATTGGACATCAGCTCATTTTATAGGAATTTATTTAAACAAACCTTATTTTAGCTGGGTGCTGCCCTTTTTCACTTGCCCAGCTCATATTTATTGAGTATCTGTCATATGTCAGGCATTATACTACTTGCTGTAAGAGATACAAAATGAAATAAGAGAAACTCTTTACTCTTGAAGAGATCAAACTATATCCTGTCTGGTCTTAACAAGTGTGTGTACAAAGTAGAAAATCATGATCTATAACCATATTATATTAAAGACAGGCATTCCATTTATCAGTAAGAAAAAAAACTAAGAGCTGGAAAGAAATGGTCACGAGTTTTAACAGTTTTCATCTTAAAGTCACTATAGCATTTATTTTAAAATGTTATGTGTTTTATTGGAAAAAGAACACAAAAATCACATTTTTTCCTATCTCCGAGAGAGAAATGACTTTTCCAAAGAGAATAACCAAATGATCCAGTGTGCGTATGTAATTATATTTCTTCTGAAATAGTGCTCTATCCTTAGAGTTATGATACCCTGCTGTTAGAATTGTCATATATCCAGCCCTTGCCTCCTTTTCCTTTCTAGAACTCAGCAAAAGTGTTGCAAAGCTAAAGGAAAGGTTGGATTTTACATTTCGAAGCCAAAAAGGTGTTTGCCTTTAAGTCACAGTCTAAGAAATAAAAGATTTGTATTTTAATTGAAAGATTTTCTAATATATTTTACTTCTTTTTCTCAAAAAGACCTATAATAGTGGCTCTTTTCCCTTTCTCTATGTAAAGTGGCCTGAAAGGCTGCCATCTTGCCGTATTCTATGCAGGATCCCTCTCAATGCCTCATCACTGGTTCTGCAGACACACCCTGAACCCCATCTAGATGCCAGACATTGGATTAGGTGCTGGGGACCATCATCCCCACACCACCCTCTGAGATCACTTGTATCCCTCAGAGTTTCAAGGCCACACTGTGTGTATCAGAGACTTTACATTCACTTTCAAGGTTCAAGATTTCCAAACTGTAAGGCAAACCATATCTAAAATAATAAAAAGAATAGATATCCTAAGATAACATTTCTGGGCTTGCAAAAGGCAAGAGTCCTTTGCTTGTTCATTTGTATTTGTCCTAAGGGAAAATTAATTTCGTCTAGGGGTAGGTACGTCAGAAGAGTGAGAGCTACAAGGATGCCTGGGTGGGGAAGGACAGATATTTTATAGTATATGACTCTCGCGTCTTGTATATCCTTATAAAATAAATTTATTTTAAAATCTATAAAAATACACAAATATAATTCAATAAATTCAAATGTTCATAATTCTATATAATTCTATAAATATAAAAATATATAATTCTATAAATATAAAAAATGGGAGACACTGAAAAGAAATTATTGAAAATCTAAAGATGGGGAAGTGTT
>NW_011888835.1:8143542-8145745 GCF_000151845.1 Pteropus vampyrus
TGAAAGTTTTTTGAGCAGTGTGTGATGTGATGAAGGCAACAGTTTAAGAGAAATAACTTAAAGTTGGGTGGGAGGGGAGCTTATACTGAGAAGAAGTATGTACCCACAGAAAAGACGCAGCTTGGGAAAGGTTAGGAGACATTGGCATCCATCTTGGGCTCTGTTGCTTCCAACATCATTTCCCGTAAACTTCCCTACCATGATGATCAGCATCTACATGCTTCTTCCTTCACCTCACACCCCTCATCGCCCTCTGATTTTATGCCCCTAGTTTTCAAGATTTGCTCAGTAAAAGAAATAAAATAGAACTCTTCAACTAAAATGGTAAGGGGTTCAGATTCGAATTGCAAAAAATGCTTTTTATATCACTTGGGTTTTGATGTCTTTCCAAGGAACACCTCCATCCAGAGATAGTCTCAGCTAAAGCTAAAGTAAAAAGTTATCTCTTCGTTTAAGCGAAGCTGCTTTAGAGATAATTAAGATGCAGTCTTTCTGGGAAAATTGCAAAACGTCCCTTATATACATGACACAATTAAGAAAGGTCTTTCAGGTCACATGTTTCAATGTATTTTATCAACTTTCTCCCTCTCTTCTGCATAAATTGGAAATGGGACCTACTTTTGATTATCAAGAAGACAGGTTTTTCTCCACCGTAAATAAGATTTAAGCTTATATCTCAGTGAACCATTGTATTGACTTTACAATAGTGATTTTGGCATTGATTTTGTACTGCATCTTACCATAAAGATAACTAATAGGAATAAATCTAAATGAAAATGGTTTTATTCTTGGATAATACTTCATGAGTTCAGCCTTTTATTCTTCAGAATTGAGGGCGTGTGTACAAATACAGCACACCGTTTGTGCCCAAGTGCTGACAAGAAACTGTGATAACGACAAGTGTGATTTTTCTTAAGCCTGTGTTGACTACGAAAGAGAGAAGCTCCAGTGAAACCCATTGAGAAGCATCCATGAAATTTAAGAAGCTGGGCTTGGAGCCAGTACTTTTGTCTACGTGTTCGCCATTCGGCTGAGTTCGCACTAATGAGGGCTGTAAGCCAAGAATAGCAGAGTCTGATTCCTAAGGACCTTATTATAATTTACAATCAGGTTTCTCTGGCGCAGGTGTAGTGGTGAGGACCAGGAATTCCTTAGAAACCAGGATTCCAATACACCAGGATTTGTTGGGTCATTTCGGACAGAACTATTTAATTATTTACATGCTTATTTAACCAGAGGGAATCTCTTCGATTGTCTTCCTGTTTGTTAGCTCCACTTTGGCTGACTATTTTGCCACTAGATAATTTCACTTCCCAAAGGGGAATACAAAGAGAGAGAGAGGAAGTTGGTTTGGCCATTTGTCAGCAGTTCTGGAAGAATGTTTATTCAGGGAGGAGTTTGAAAACTGAGAATTTGGGGATTATCTGGACATTTTCAGTTCTTTCATGATGTTTCTACCCTACTAATCCTCAGATGACCTTCTAGCCTCTGCCAGAGAACTTTTCTAGTGGCCAGAACTCAATCTGATATACATTTGGGGCAATGGCTGCAATCCTTATTGGTTACATATATGAAAGGAAATTTTATAATGAAATTTAGCCTAGCAGTCCTTAAAAGGACACTCACTTATAAAATATGACCATACGTTTTACTTTGTAGTTAAAAAATGCTATCCTTGATGGAGCATAGGAACAGTCACTTAATTACCTTTGGGAATTCTAGGAAATGGGCCTTCCCAGAGATTATTGTACAATGTGTAACAAAGAAAACATGTATTTAAAACTATGCAGTAGTCTATTCAGAGATTTGTTCAAAGGTTAAATTGAGGAATTTAGCCACTTAAAATTTCATTTATTAGAATTTTTAAGTATTTTTCAGGCCTTTTTCAGTGTTACACCCTAAAGCCTTAAGAACCTTATCTTATGTATGTGACCTGAAATGCCTCCCATGGCAGAAGGATTGTTAAAGTGCGGTATCCGATTCTCATAGAGCAGATGTTTTCTTTACCAAGATCCCGTGCATCTAGGTTTGGTAATTCTCCTGGAGGAGGGATTGCACGCCTGGAGGAGGCAACTGCAGGCCTATCACCCCTCAGACTTTTATGAATGGGAGGTGTAAGCAAAAGGTGACACTTTCTAAAAGAGAAATCCAGCTCTCATTGCCAAACTTATTCTAGTGACTTAAAAGAATGGGCGCCCCTCCA
>NW_011888835.1:8147965-8165784 GCF_000151845.1 Pteropus vampyrus
TAACTGAATTTTTTAGGCTAGACCTTGAGATTTGGTGGAAAATAGGTTCTATAGTTTAGGTGTTGATTTTAGGATTGAAAGAATGCAGAATTCAAAGGGTCGGGGAATCTTGGATTCAAGATAGAATACATATAAAGATTTGTTAAGATATCAGAGGATATTGGGGCATGGCGCTAGAATTTTCAAGTATCTTGATAGAAAAAAAAATTGCTTTAGTAGAAGTAAAGATAAGGAGTATTTAAAGGAATCTGATCTTAGCACAGATTCTTGAATAAATGGGCTATCTCATTAGATCCACGGGCTCTAACTGAGCACTCTGTTGACCAAATCAATTTAAAGTTGTATGTGTGTTTTTTTTTAAATAAAATGGGAAGAATAAATGAGCATTTGAGGTTACATGCATGTAAAGTTCTTGGAATAAGGCCTAGCGTGTAGAGAACACTCATTGTCAGTTTTTATTGCTATTGATATTAGTAATTAGATCAACATGACTCAGAGTTAACATCCTGGAAGCACTTTTTCTTCAATTATGAAATGAGAATGTACACATTTACTTATGATGTTGAAATAAGAGTTGAGTTTTTAAATGACATGAAAATCATTCATGTATGTTGGGAATAGGCAAAGACTATGGCCAGTGGGCCATTTCTGAACCACAGCCTGTTTTTGTAAATAAAATTTTATTGGAACACAGCCATGCCCATTCATTTACATATCGTCTGTCTGTTTTAATGCTACAATAGCAGAGTTAAGTAGTTGCAACCAAGACTGTATGGCCTACAAAACCAAAAATACTTATTATCTAGTCCTTGATAGGAAAAGTTTGTCAACCCTTGGTGTACATCTAAAGGGGGGGGAGGGGAGTCGCACATGGCTATATTAAGGAACACCTGGAAGGTGACGACATTTTTCTAGACAAGAGATGAATATTTGGCAAACTTTTACATCAATTTTGAAAAGATTTGATGTTGATTATTATTTCCATTTAAATGATATTTTAAACGGAAACCAAGCTTAGAAACATTCTGATCATTTTGACCAACGATGAAGACTTGACTTAAATAATTAGCCGTATAGAATACTAAACTGTTTATTTTCGAATTATTTTCCCTTATTAGGGATGTCGTATACCTGTTGCACTGATACAGAAGATCACATTAATAATGTAGATACCAGCTATGGACAAATGCATGTTCTCTGCATACGCTGCCAAAAGCCCATATTCCTTTTGGTAAAACCTACATCAAGACCATATGTTGTTGTTCTAACCAAATATGAAATGCTGACTTTATTTTCTCTCATTTTTTTATTGCTTCTCAGTCTTTTGGCTAAGATCAAGTGTATTTTCTTCCATTTCTTTTTTCTTCACCTAAGTCTCTGTCAACCATTATGGATTTCAAAATAGTGTCGTAAGGATAAAGTCATATTCTTTCATTTTTCCTTGTCCTGTGATATAATACTTTCTTCATTTCATTACACGTTGAGCAGCTGCTTGCTTGTGTTTATATTTTCAGGCTTCTTTACGTCCCTAGACAAGAAATTACACCAGAAATCTGTTATTACATAGCTGGTTTGCACTTTAACTACCTCTGTTAATTCTTGGTCTTGGTCTCAGGACCTAACCTAGGCACTGAATGAAGCCTTAAGAAGGAATTACCTATGCTTTTCATTCATTTCCATATCTTTTTTTTTTTTAAACGGGAAAAGTCATCTATCAGATAGACGAAGAAGGCTGCATGCATTCATTTGACACTTTACATAGGCTTATAGAAGTTAATGCTTTAAATATGTGTAAGAATCCGTATATATTTAAATTGTGAGTCAAGAATCTCAGTTCAGTAAAGTGCTTTCAGAGACAAGTCTTCTGTCATTGGCAATTGGAAATGCTTTTGCTTTGTAAGACTTTTTTTAAAAAACCAATAAATCCGTTATGATACAACCATAATTTGTATCCCCTGTATCATCACTATATAGCTCAAAGAAACTTGCTAGCCTGTTTTGAGATCTTGCAGTCATCACCATCTAAGACATTCTTAAGTCTCAGGGAATTTCTTGCCTATCTATAAATTTTAAATCCTCCTAGCAAGCCTCCTGCTTCCTTAATGAGACTCTTGAGCCTATTCTCAGAGGTACACAGTTCCTTTGTTTTCTAAGCTTCCTTCTTTGGCCTACCTTTAAATTTGTAAGAGTCTCTCCATCCTTTCAGTGAAATCCTATTTTGCTTAGATTAGCCAGTTTTGTTTCTTATAACCATCATTGTCACAGAAATTAATACCAGGAATGAGGTATATGTGACAAAAGTAACAAAAATTGCAGATACCTATTATACTTTTTTTTCCTCTAAAAGCACAGAGTCAGGGTTATTAATATAAAATTATTGCCTGTAACAAAGTGTAAAAAAAAAGGGCATAATCATCTTATGATCCCGCACATAAACATGTTGGACTTCTAACCACATTTGTTATGTTGATGGCTCTATGTTATTCTATTTCTGTAACTCTTTTGGCTTCTCCACTGTTCTTGGAATAGGATAGAATATTAATAAATGCTCGTTGATTGATCCCTTCTGGAAAGTGAAACAGCTTTTCGTTTCCAAGTAATGAAATTTCATTCTTCCCTTTCCTCTTTTAAAAATAGGAAAACTGAAGTCTTGGGAATTAGACTTATCTATATTTTGAAGTTTACACTGGGAGTAAGAAGCAGAAAGTGTTTTATTTAGTTGATTTCATTTGGTTGTTTGCATTGTTAGATCTTGTGCAATTCTACTATGAGCCAGTAAACATTCTTTTGTGTTTTTACATTTTATTCTGTCATTTCAGTGTGCTGTTACAATTGCTAAATATTTAGGTACAAACATTAAAATCTCACTTATGAGCTGATTAAGCAATTGTAGGTAAGATGACACACAAACATATTAATATTTTTAGCTTACGCAGATGCTATTAGAAAGGTATGTAATTACACCTTCATGGATTCAGAGCAACTATTAGTTGATGGCTCAGATGCCATCAGAAAAAATGAGAGGAGGTCACACGGTGAGCCTTCGGTCTGTAAAATCATAGAACACTTGCTGGGTGAGATGAATACATAAGGAAATTCCATTTGTATAACAATTTTTCCGTTCCTTTACCTTAGTTTTGTGATCAGTATTTGCGATACAAATTACTAACATTTAAACAGCACCTTATGTTTTAGAAAGAGGTTTTCTATGGATCATTCTATTGATGCTTTACATTATATTGATCCTTTACATTATATTGATCCTTAGCCTGTGAGCTAAGAGGAATCCGAGTGATTATTTTGATTCCCAATTTAAAGTTGAAGTACTTTCCTGAAGTTCTGTCATACTCTTATTCATTGTTATGTCTCCAGTATTCAGCACATGATGGGTATGTAGTCAACATGGAATAAAAATTTGCTAAATGGCAAAATAATGCAGCACAGGGAGAGAGTAAGTGGCTTGGCCAAGGACACATGGTTACTAGGTGATGGAGGCAGAGCTCAGATTGAGGAATTTTAATTCCGAATCCCACACTCAGTAGCTTTCAGTGAGAAGAGCTAAGGTAACGAAATGCATTTGTAATCTTCAAATGCACATCCCTTAAATTGAATGAGGGATTATTTTACAGCTAAAATTAAGTTCTATAGTTCTGATGTGTTCAAATAGAATTTTTAAAAAATATATGAAATTGGAGAGGAAATATCGAGGGCCATGCCAGTTTGGAGTTCATACGGAATCATCCCATTCCAGGGCTTTTTGATAAGAAAGCACCTTTACATGTTGCAGACAAGGAAAGTGAATTTTACTAAACTGCATAATCTGTGAGTGTGGTCACCTTTTCTAGTTTGCTACTGTATGCCCTCTGCCTGGCACAGTGCCTGATACACAGTACTAGGTATTCAGTTCATATTTATTGACCCGGGGAGGTCCAGAAAACAAAAGTAGTTTCTCGAAGTTACGGCTTAGTGGAGGTCTTCCTAATGCGTTGATCCTCCCATGTCATCAACGTAATCAAGTTGTTGAACTTCAGGCTGGAGGGACCTTGTGGTAATTTAATCCAGCCCTTTTAAATGACTCTTGCTTGGCCATTTGACTTTGTGCCAGAGCAAGAATGGAACTGACCGTCTTGGTTACTCCTTACTCCCCACTTCCTCATCCAACTCTGAAAATATTTGTAAGGGAATAAGATGATTTCATTTTCTGGAGACCAAGGTGGCTGGTGTATGGAGAACTGAGATAGGAGAAGAGGTTCATAACTCAGTCCTGAGCGACTGCTCTCAGCCCCCTGGGCTTCTTCTCAAGACCATTCCACACGAACACAGCATGTGTCTGCATTTCTGATTACTTCTTCCCAGACTTAGCAGTGCTTGGTTTCCATCTTTAATGCAAGGTTGAAACTGGCCAGCCCGCGAGCTGCCATCTTGCGTCCCCACGCGCATGCGCTTATTCTCAGCTGGTCTTGAGAAGACCCCTGAGCCCAACCCCTAGTCTCCCACGCGGCCCTGTTTCCTTTCCAACAAGATGAAAGAAAGTATCACGAACCAGAAGAAACTCTCCAAACTGCAGGCACTGGTGCACCTTGCTGGGTGCACAGAAAGGAAGTGGTTCCCAGAACAGCTACAGCTGATGATAAAAAAAACTTCAATTTTCCACAAACCAAGAACAGTGATCTGCTTTTGCAGCCCTCAAGTTCAGGCATCTCTGGCAGCGAACACTCTCACCGTAACACTTTGTCACAGGCCATACTGAGACAAAGCAGCTGACAGAAGGCCACCCAGCATCTTAAACCAGCTTGGTGCAGACAGTCTGACTAGTGTGAGGATACTGGCTCTGCCCAAACAGTCTGTGGATGGAAGAGCGCCACTTGCTACCGATGAGGAGGAGGATGGATGACGAAGTTCTAGATCTTGTGGATAAGTTTGATGAGATTTCCAAGAATGAAGCAAACGGAATTAAGTGAACTTCTGAAGATGAAACTTGAAAAAGTTACTGGGAGCTGCTATTGTATATTATGACTGTCTTTGAAAATTATATTTTCATGGGTCTGATAAAACTCAGTCTCTAATATTTATAAGCCAAAGCTCCTTGGACACTGCAACTCTTTCACTTATATACAAGTCATTTTTTTGCAGCTAATTAAGCTGAAGAAGCCTGGGAATGAAGTTTGAAACTAAGGTTAAAAAAAAAAAGAAACTGGCCAGCCCTCATTGGTAAAACTTAAAATGTACAGTTTTCTCATATCCCAGCTCTACGTGTTCTACTTAACTGGGGGTTAGGGGGTTATACTCTAATACCTTGAGCATGAACACCCTTCCCCACCCCCAAAGCACCTCTGCCCCTCCATAAGGAAAGAAAGGAGTAAGTGAGATGCACTCTGATTGCCCATGAGAAACTTCTGCCTTCTTCAAGTCAATTGCAATTAGAAAGAAACAAATCACGAGTAAATGTCTCACATAAATTGTGAGAGTCTCTTCCATTCCAGACACCGAGACTAGCCCTTTATAGCAACAGGCAAACCATAGGAGCCCTGCCCTAAAGTTGCTCACAGCTGGTGATTCCAGCCAGCTCAGTGCCAGAGATAGAAATGCGGACAATTACAACGCAGCACGGTGGCCTCTGCCATAGAAGGATGTACAAGGTGCAGTGGCAGCGCCGAAGGAGCCGACAGACTGCCTGGGGGAGGAGGAGGATGAAGACTTCCTTGAGCAGGTGACAGCCGAGCTGAGTTTTGAAAGCGTGTCCTCAGTGTACAGTGGGGGAAGGGAGGTGCATTTGAGGCAGAGAAAATATGAAACATCATGGCATGTTCAGGGAAGTCCAAATAGCCCTTCAGTTCATTGGTGTTCAGATATTTCTGCTTGCCCATCCCTGTCTGTAAACATATTTTGAGCATAGATGTCCCCACATGGTAAACATGTTAATTTGTACACATGTACTTCTGTTCCGATGTGTTATGTATATCATAAATATACACAAAAGCAAATTGAAAAATTCTTTTAAAAGTGAGATAAAATAAATATAGACATTCTGATATTTTCTAGCTATGCCCCAAAGGATGGTCTTAGGTCCCCCTTTTGTAAGCCGCCTTCTAGACTGTGGGCCCCAGGAGGAAGGCCAGATGTGTCAGAGTCACTGCTGTGTGTCCTGTGCCTAGCACAGTCTCTAGCATTCCCGGGCACCCAACCAGTATTTATTTGTCAGATCGAGTTGACTTTCAGTATTGCCAGAGTGTTAGCCTACAGTGATGAGCAGGTGACAAATGTTTCTCAGCTTTCCTGATAGAAGACCGTCGATTTTCCCAGGGCCCCAAGCAAGACACCAGAGCTTTGAGTTTAAGCTCTGACTCTCACTCTTTATTTTGGGTGGCGGTCAGTGCGGGGGAGGGACAGGGGATGGGAAGCCCTTCACATAATTTCTCTGTGTCTCATGAAAGCATTCACACTGTTTGACGGAGACAGTGATATCCTTGCACATCACATGGCGCTTGTGGCGAGTGAATAATAAAAGTGATATTGTGAAGCACTTGGCACTGACGAAAGGCCTATCAAAATGGTAAATAGCCCTTGTATAAGCAGCCGAGTGAATGAAGGCCATTCTTCCTCCCACCACGGCTCCTACTGGTCATGATAACAACATCAAAAGCATGTTTCTCTGTTTGACTTTTGAATCCAAGGGTCTATGATGTTTTAGCAACAGAACTGTCTTTTTCACATGGCAACAAACAAAACATAAGGTCTGTCACAGTGCCTTGCAATTAATAGATGGCTTTGAACAAGATTGAAGGCAGTGTATGTGAACTTTTCTTAAGTGCAATTAACATTTTATTATAGATTAGTTAAGATTATATACTTGTGGTATATAGAGAGCACAGATTTCTTAAGCAATTTTCGAGGAAACCTGGATGTATTTTTTTTTCATCTTTTCCTCTCAGAATAATTTTCTTATACATATGCCTGCTCATAATATTTTATCTTTAGTTACTCGGCCTGAAAATATTTGTAGAGAGCCTATGGGGCTAGCTTTTGTTTGTATTAAACAAGATGTTAAGAGATAAACAGCATGATTCCTGCCCTCAGGAAAATGACTTCTGGTAGAGAAATGGAAGACAACTGAACAAAATATTGCGAAGAACTCTGGATAATGGAAGCAACAGTTTTAGAAAGCAGAAATCTTTGTGACCTAGAAAAGAAGGAGGTGGCTTCATAGTGAGGTGGGACATGAGGAAAGATGAATAGGCTTTATAGACGTTAAGGGAAGAAGGACGGAATTCCTGGCAGTGGGACTACCATTGGCAAAGGCACAGAGATGGGTTAAAAAATGCAAGGGCCGCCGCCTGAAACGAAACAAGAACCCGGAAGTGGGAAACAAGGGCAAAAAAGGTGAAAAAGGCGAAGAAAAGCAAAAAGAAGGATGCTCACACACAGCTTTTATTACTGCTCAGAAGACTCAGAGCCTGTTGCATATCAGAATGGTTGTATGCCTTGCCTCTGTATGTCCTTACATAGGAGAGGTGAGTTGGGCAGCAGGTATGGATTTGAAGAGTGGAGATCCAGAGACTAAATGAGGAGACTCTAGCCTGGAAGAGTGGTCACAGAATGAAGGAGTTCAAGGGAAATTTCCAAGGTGTCGACGACAGAACTGGATGACAGCTTCAAGAAATTTGAGTCCAAGAAACATTTTCTGAGCTGCTGTCAGCACTAGGCAGAGTGTTGGGAATGCAAAAAAGAACTAAGTCCTAATTTCTGTCCTTACGGAGTTCTTAGTTCAAGGTGGCTGAGAATGTTGCCTGGGTGGCTGGAATATTCGGGGAATCATTCCCAGAAATCAGATGTTTGGAAGAGGAACAAGTTTAGTAGGGAACGATGATGATGAGAGAGAACGTGTGTTTTGCGGTGGAAGTAGAGTAGGGAAGCGGGGAAGATGGAAGCACTGAAGTGATTACTGATTCGTGTCTTCCATGTTTTGTGTATGTTAAGTTGGGGGATGGTGCTAGGCTCTGGCAGCGAATGCCAGGGATGGTCATGCCTGTCCTTAGGGTGCTCCCTGTAGCTTTGTCACCTTTTCCCCACAGCAGAGCTCCCTTTGGCCCATAGCTTCACAGAACTTGAATGAACACAGCACTTTTAGATTTGGCTCCTTATCCTTGATGCTGCCAGATACCGTGGCCTTCTCCAAATTTTCTTCCCGTGGTCTGGCTCCTTTGCAAAGCAGTCAGTGGACGCCCGTAGGGCTCCATCCAGCTGCCACCTGCCTGGATCCTGATAGCAGACAGAGCTTGAGCTGAAACTCAGACTCCTGCCAAATGCACATTCTGTGAAGAATAGCATGGGCTCTTCCTGAAGGAAGAATTATTTAACACTTCTTATCCAGAGGAACCAAACACACACACGGGTGGTTCCGATCCTTCATATTAATAGAAAGGCAAAGAGAGCAACACTTGGAAGTGCTGCTGAGTGTGTGCAGCCTGGATAGGTGTGCATGCGGCCACCCAAGGGTTCGAGACTAGAGACTCAAGTTCTGCATTCTGTACTGTGCTTGAGTTTTCTGTCCAGCTGAAAATAAAAGTGAAAACCCAGACCTTTATACTGAGTATCACTTACCATTACCTCTGTCTCAGACACTTTGGGAAATACAAAAGAGGAAAGAGAGAGTTCTTTACTCGTGTGATTTGTAGTATAGTTCAAGAGAGAGAATTAATGCAAATAAGAGTAAAGTAATACAAAAGAATATATGGGTAAACATGGGTGTTATAGAAGATATATCATACAGGAGTCAGGAAAACTAGATCATATCTGGTTGGATGAGAGAAGTCACAGTGGATGAAGGTTGAGGTAAGCTAGACTTTAATGAATAGGCAGGAAAAAACAGGGGGCATGTGCTAGGAAAGAAATAGCATACATTTTGGGACAGAGGCAGAAATGGCGATGTACTTGGCTAAAACAAGAAATAGAAGAAGAGGAAAATAATGATGGGTAGATTCAGTTTTAATATATTATGGAGACTTTGATTGGTGTATATGTGAGTACTATATGCATAGAATACATTGTCCTTTTGAAGAAACAATACCCGTTTCTGTTCTTGAACATCAGAAATTAGTTCACCATGAGCAGTTGTTTAAGTTATGCCTGGTATGCAGTTGGGGCTCAATAAATGTTTATCAGTCGAGACATCTTTTACAAACCACTTAGCTGGAAGCAGCCTTCACTATAGCTGCAGGTGTCCCTGACAACACTTTTGAGGGCTCTTGAAATATTTTTAAATCCGGAGATACTTTGTCTATCCTCATGTTATAGACCTGCACACTCAAAGCTCTGGCATTTTGGCAGCTTCGGCATCTGTCCTATGAGCTGAAAATAGACGATTGTAACCCTAGATGGTGTTTATGCAGCATGCTTGCTTGGCACAAGATCCTCTTTGATACGTCCTTGTTTGGAAGCCCAAAGGAAATAAAATTTGCTGTTTTGTGCTCCCTGGCCTTGTGGTTTGTGGCAGATCTTTCAGTACAAAATGTGCTCCAAACAGCCCGTCTTGTTTTGATCTGTGAGTGAGGGTTTACCCTGGAGGCTCTTTAGGGTGTCCATAAAAATAAAGAAGTTAGAGTTGAAAGAGATTTTAGAGATAAATCTTGTCAGCTTCCTCATTTTCCAGTTTAGGAAACTCAGGTCCTAATTGGACGAGAGCCCTCCCCTGGGCCACCATACGTAGACAGAAACTGCACACAACTACAGTTTAGGTGGCCTGATTCCTCCCGGAGACCACAGGATACCTACCTGGCTGCTTTCGGTCCACCCACGCTGGGACATGGGGAAGTCCGCATTCTGAGCCCAGCTTCCGCTTTGGGCATCCTTTCTCACGAGCGGGACCAGCCTTTTTCTCTTCTTCCCTTGGATTTATGTACCTTCCTACTTTAAATTTCCTCTTAATCACCATGGGAACAGATTTAATATCATCCTTTAAAGTTGCTGCTTAACTGATACATTTAATACAAGTGTGCTTGTCATCCGTTCTTCAGGCACGACCTGTCTTTAAAAAAAATACTTTTATGACTTTTTATTGGATAGAAGGCTGGGATCCTGCTCTAGGAGGGTGCACATCAGTGAGCAGGTAGAGAGATCCATTTAAAGAAGAAGGGGCTCTGAAAGTTACATTATAAGTCTGGCTGGAGAGTTAGTTCGTTCGTCAGCCTCGCAGGGTTTTTGCAAGATGGGAGCCTTTGACTCACGGGTTCCTGATTCCCTGGGGAGGGTGCTCTCCTTCCTGGATCTTACTCCTGGAGAGTATGTGTCACCTTGACCACGCCCTGACCCACAAAGGTCTGCTCCATCAGCTACACCTAATAGGCTGCTCTCCTCCCTGCCTCCTCCTTTTTCTTCTTCTTATTCCACAACCTCGTGTTGGTTCCATTTCACTCCAACCTAATGGTTCACAAAGAGGTGGTGGAGCCCAGCCAGCCGTCTGTGGTTTAACAAGCCTTCCAGGTGGTCTTACTGCGGGTTGTCTTTGAGCATCGCTTGCTCTCACCTTCTCTAACTTGAATCTCTGCCTCAGGCTACAGGTCACCTGGCATGTATTTTTCATATTCCACTGGAGATATATTGAACAATATTTTAGCTATTATTTCAATGATCTTTTGTACTTAATCTTTTAATATATTTTTACTTTGTCTAAAAATTGGCTCCGAGACCGTTTCTTCTCAGGAAAGAAGTGTTCAGTTTCCAACACTAAATGTTCCATTGAAATGCAGTGTCTTTCTCAAGACTTAAGTATGGTCTGGGTGTTACCAGAGATGACTTGCAAGGCTGTCGCAGACAGATTCTGGGCCAGCTCTCTCATCAGTGGGCCACTCTTCGATCAGATGCTAGATTTGCAGCAGCCTCTGTATCTAGACTGTCCCACAGTGGAGTAGAGCAGATGGTCTGGTCAGAGTCAGGAGGCCAAGGTTGAAGTTCCACCTGGGAGAACATGTCAAGTCACTCAACATCTCCAAGTTCTCCAAGTCCGTAAAACAGTGATGTCAGGGAGAGCTTGCATAAAATAGCTCAAAGGTTCTTTTCAGTTAAAACGAGTCTATGATTTGATGATTTATCTGTTTGGTTCTAGCAATCCTCACAGCAGTTGTCAGCACACATGGATTGTTCCTTGATCACACCCAGAGACATTAAACAAATTTAGTGCAAAATCCTGCATCCATACTGGAAAACAGTGGTCAGCAACTGAGGGCTGTATGTATTCTAAAAAGTAACTGAAATGCATGTTTAGTGGCTTCTTGATGGTACTTCTGGCAAAAGCTGACAATGAAATACATCATTTAATAATAATAACAGGAGTAAGAGTTGACATTGAGAGTTTATTATGTGCTAAGCACTTTACATAGTCATTTAATCCTCACAATATGAAGCAGTCACCAAGCCGGAAAAGCGCTACCCAGTCCTTGTACCAAGACAGCAAGGACCCTTACCAGTACTGATCCCATGAGTCACTCAGTGTCCTCAGCGAGTTCCAAGAACCATTCTGGGCTTGTTTCTGCACCTGTAAAATGGCAATTAGAGGCCTGATAACTCCTGGGCATGGAATGTAAACAAATAATGACTTGTTTGAAAAAAAATCTTGGCGCTTCTTGGAACGTCACTTTGCAAGCAGGAAGAGTACTGTTCTTCTGACTCATCAGAGGAAGAGATCAGAGCTGGAGATATTGATGCATTGCTCTTTGTTCCTTTAGAACAAGAGACCTCTTAGGAAAAAGCCCATGTCAAAGAAGGAAGCAGTAAAAATCTCAGGTCTAATGAGATAAGGAAGGCTGACCTAGGAAGCTTTCCATCTTGACCCTGTATTTACCTCTTATCTCAAAGATGAGATGAGAGATTTATTTATTTATTCACTTATTATTTATTTACTTTAAAATTGAAAAATTTTAAATTACAGTGGACATATGCTATCATCTTAGTTTCAGATGTACAACATAGTGATTAGACATTTATATACCATACAAAGTGATCAGCCCATTAAATCTAGTACCCATCTGGCACCATACATAGTTATTAGAGATGAGGGATTTAAAAGGGCCTCATGAACTTTTATGCACACGTAGTTAAGAAGTGTTTGTTGTACATCATGCATAAATTGATGCTGACTCTCCCGGATGGTATAATTCACCAGGTCAATTTCCTGCCTCCTAGGAGTGTCATCTTAATTATACAATATTGGCTCAATGCAAACATGAAGACAGTGTGATGACTTCTTTCGTAGGCACTTCTGTGAACCCCATCTGTATTTACATTGGTGGCAGTATCTGTGTAATATATAAATTGCATAAATTTTCACTTCACCTTGGCACTTTAGCATAACTAGAATGTTTTCTCCTTTTTAGCTGTATGAGCATTATTTGATAATTATTTTATAAGACAGGTACTTCTGCCATGTAAACTTCGATGGCATGGAAAGCCCTCTAAACATAGAAAGCAGAAGATCTTTGTTCAAGTCCTGACTCTGTTCTTTGTTAAAATGTGACTTGATCACGTTACTTTAATTTTTTTGAGCTCCCTTCCTTATCTGTCAAACCAGTATGACAGTGCCTTTCTGATTCACAGGGATATTGTTAGGCTTAGCTCTGATAGTGTATGGCTCCATTCCGGTGTTAGATATTACTGTTATTATTTATACTAATAATCCGTCAGGATTTCAAATATAGTACATGATATATGAGACTCAAATCAAATATACTTCCTCCCTGGGTATGTTTACCATTTCAATTCATTGTGATGGCAAGACACATGGTATTTATTGGACTTTGCTTTGTACTGACTTGACTTGACATGAAGCCTGGAAGAATTTTGTATAGAACTGACTTCTGATTCACAGAGCCATTGCTTACAGCCCTCCTGAGAAGGAGTCTTGCTGGTGTAACATTTGACATTAGCACTGTTGAGGTGTTTACTGCAGCTTTCTGGAGAGAGAGAGAGAAGAAAAAGAAGGAGGAGGAGAAGGAGGAAGAGGGAGGAGAAGGAGGAAGGAGGATCTGAGACCAGTTCCTTTTGTCTCTCTAGAATCACATGTGGTCTCTTTCCTTCCTACCACTGTATTTGTTGTTCTGATAGGGCCGGGAGAATTCAAGCATGAAATGTGTATTAGGATCCTATTTCACATAAAATATATATATATATATATATATATATATATATATAGCCATCTATATATGTGTACATCATACATTTTTTGCAAGAATTATTAATATTGGGTTCTTTTGGAAAGTGAGGTTGAGGAAAATTTCAAACACATCACAAAGTAAATACAATAGTGTGGCAAACTCCCATGCATCTGCCTCCTAGCTTCAAAGATTATCAGTTCATCCATCACCAGTTACCCAACTTCATATTACACATATTTGAATTGTTTTTATCTATCATGGACATGTATTATTTTGATCATTTGAAATAAATTTTAATTGTAAAATAAATCCAACATTCAAAGGAAATGCAGTGTGTTAGATTTCACTTATTTCCAGTCTTTTTTCTCATCCTTTTAGACTCTGGGCCTTTCAAGGATAGGTGATTAAGAGTGATTTTCTCTGAGTTCTCTGATCACCAGGGACAGGTATTGGCTGCTGTGGAACACCTGGAAAGGACAATAGCTCTGGTTTAAAGGCCATCTACATCAGGGCTACAATCCAAATCACAAGGCTCCCACTGTCAGCCCTACTGTTTGGCTTGCTGCGTTTTTTAATTAAACTGTTTACTTTGGCTGAGATTTATGACGCTGTTTTTAAATGAGAAGCTGTAGTTTCTGTCTCCGCTTTTGTTCCCTGACTTCCACAACCTGCTGCAGTTCTTTGCGAGCTATTTTTTCAAAAAACAGTTTCTCCGTTTCTTATCAGATGGATGGTAATTTCGTAGGGATTATTAACGCCCTGCACTCAGCAGTGTCTGTTCTCCTCAGGCTGGAAGAGGAAATTGTCTGATGCAATTTCAGCAGCTGGTGAGCTGGACAGGAATAGAACATGACAGAATCACCTTGAATCTAAAGCCTGTGAACCAGCTGTCTGAGATGAATGATGGGGAAGATGGTTTTTGTATTGAAATTCCTTAGCCGGTGGAATTGAAAAGGCAGCTAAAAGAGAGATGTTTGTTCTCACCAGTGGTGCAGTGTGGATCAATTTGACTGATGTAGATTGATAGATACTGAGGGCATAATGTGTGCCAATTGATTTTTTCGCATCAATGAGGATCTACCCCCCTACTATGTGCTGGGCACTAGAATGGCAAAAATAAGTAGCACCCCTGACGTCATTTAATTGTAATACAGTGGGACGAATGCTTTATTGGTGTGATTAAAATGTTATGGGAGAACAAAGGGAAGAAGGTTGCTTTCTGGCTGTGGGAGGCTAGAAAGAGTTGCCTTTCAAGCTGAAGAGCAGGTAGACTTCTTCGAATCATTGGAGGCAGGAGGAGGGAGCATTCCAAGACGAGGGATCTGCCTGTAGCAGAGGCACGGAGGATGATGGCATGTTCAGGGGACGGAGAAGAGCCCGGGGTGTCCAGACTGCACAGTGGGCATGCTTGGGAGGTATGAGAGAGGCGCAGAAGCTTGGGAGAAGGTCCTGGGTCAGAGTGTAAGGTCCTCGAAGAGAATTCTATCCCAGGAGACACCTCCTCAGAACCAGGAGAGGTGCAGCTTTTTTGGATTCCTCTTTTGGAATACAGCCACCTGAAGGGATCGGTGCTGTTCTGGTTATCAGTAGGGTGTACACAGTAGAGGAAGGACTGGAAAACTCTGAAGAACCAAGGCGCTTCGAATTGTCTCTTGCCATCTCTCATTTCCAGCTTCGGGGGCTCTTCCTACTGCTCTCTCAGCTTGCTGTGCTGGCCCGCCCCGTCCCCTCCCACCCCTGGTTGCCCAGATTCCCCATGTCTTCTAGTTTAGGCATTTTAAACCCTTTTTTGAGGAATTCCATGTAGATAGTTAAGAGGATTTGGAGGATGTATGTTGGAGAACTGAATGGAGAAACCAGGTAATACTCTGGACTCGGCAGCCATACCCCTTTTAACCAAAGCACCCCCAATTGTTCTGCTTTTACACATTGACATCTGGCTAAGTTCTACTTCAAGAAAGTGTTCTATGGCACAGCTGGAGTCTGAAAACGTCAGGTCTAGTATAACCTTGGAGGGAGCCATTCTGCTTGGCTTAGCTACTTACTGTCCCTTGCAGTGGGGAGAATCTTATGCCTTTGGTCTCCTGGTTGAACTGCCAGTGGGGATCGACAGGGGCCACCATAGGTCAAGGGCTCTCCAGCCAGGTGCGACCCATGTAAACAAAACAGGCAGAGGATTTTCGAACCCTGCTTGGAGTGGGCAAGGGGTGGGAAGCAGTTTTAAATCGAGGGGGGATCTTGGACATGGCAGACGATGTGACTGACCTGTCCAGGCAAAATGCTATGTTGAAAAGTGTGGCTTTTAGCCCCTCGCTCAGCATTTTGTGGAGTCTTTCTAGAGAATGCTATTCCATGAGAGGTTCAGCTATGCAAAATTTCCATTTTTCAAGATTTTGAAATATTGCTTACTCTGTCTCCTTCTTAGAGATCTTCATGCATATAAATGTATTAAAAGCTATGAGAACTTGTAAGGGGTAAGTTTAGTTCAAGTAAAAGAAATGCTTTTTAGACACACACATGCATCCCAGGGATTAAAGTTCTGCAAATTGAATATCCTAGAAGTGAAAGCATAATTTAAAAAAAAAGACTTAGATAAATTCCATGATAATAGTTGATTACTAAGTTGTGGGGTGGGAATTCCTACTAAGTTAGTGAGAAGCTTCCCTATGTTTTTGAAAAAATAGTATTTCTATTAGTTCCCTTGTACATTTATTTATTCACCAAATATTTATTAAGTACCCATGGTGCCAGGCAAAATCCTTATTTATGTATTTTCAGTGTAAAAATCCTTATCTCTTTATTGGGATTTTTTTTTTTTTTTGGACTATGCAGTTTTCAATGCTCATTTTTAGAATTCTGTGTTTCTGACTAAAAGAAAAAAGATGGTAGCAGTCATCGAATGTCTTCAACCCCTTGTAACGTCTAAAAATATCAAGTTCCAGGCTGCCTCCTGCATTCAAAGTTCTTTCCCCTCCAGCATATTTCTGCTCAGTTTTCTAAACATGGAAATGTACCAGGCCCTGATGGGGCTGAGGGGACGGTGTCTAGTGCTTCTTCTCCCCACCAGGCAGGGTAGGAGTCGGTGGAAATCGAGCATGCTCAAGAATTAACAGCTAGCTCAGGGTTCATGAAAGGATAGAAGCTGAAAGGTTCTATTCTGTAGTATTTAAAGATAAACATTACCTAATAATTTTTTTTTTTTTTTAAGTTAGCAACTTAAATTAATTGCTATGGCCTGAATGTTTGCAGCTCCTCTTTGGCTGATAACATATTCCTCCTCCGCCAAATTATATGGTAGCTTATTCCATATTTTAATTTCTAAATAAATTGGTCTTTATTATTCTTGAGTTCCTGACAGACATCACATCTAAGAATTAATGTTTCTCATTCTGCCACTTTGAGCATGTTAAACAAATTACTTGGTGTCATTGCCACTGAATTTATTAGAAGGATTCGTGTGATGACTTTAGCATGCCTATGTGAAGGTGTTTTTTTTCTTTAATTAGGACTCATTTTTTTTTTTATTAATAATTACAACTTTTCATTGGTATCGTTTGTGGTTTTAACATGACCTGCCTTGGGGAGTTGACATGAGGATTAATACCAATAAAGTAGTAAAAACTGTGCCTAGCACCATACTAAGGATTCACATGCTTTCTTTATCTTTATTAATGAGCTTTGTGACAGTGATGAGGAAATCAGAGTGGATACCATTATCCATGTTATCAGTAGGACTCTCATGCTCAGAAGTTTGATCGTCTGGGATGACTCGCAGTGTCAGGACGAGAGCCAAGTCTTCCTAGTCCTACTCTTTTGTGTTCCTGTTTTCATAACTGACATTTTGGAGTTTAGTATTTCTTCTTTATGTATTAAAAATTTTTTTTAAATTTTTTTTAAATTACAGTTGAAATTCAGTATTATATTAGTTTCAGATGTATAGCATAGAGCTTAGACATTTAGAGTTTAGTATTTCAACATGAGAATTTGGGGGAGATGCAAACATTCAGGCCATAGCAATTAATTAAGTCATCCCATGTGAAAATGCTTGGTAAGATACTGGGCGCGTAGTAGGATCGCCACTAAAATGGTTCTTTTTTTTCCTGTGCAGTTAACAGCTGTTAGGACTCTCTCATTTCTCTCCCCGCTCCCTTCCTCAGCGGAGCCTTTCATCCCCAGACTACTCAGGAGCCCCCAGTCTACAGTCGTGGTCAGCTCAGGCTGCCTAAGGAAGTTTCACAGACTGAGTGGCTTAAACAGCAGAAAGTGACTTTCTCACAGTTCCAGAGCCTAGAAATCTGAGATCAAGGTGTTAGCAGGATTGGATTTTTCTGAGACCTCTCTCCTTGCCGCCTTCTCCAGCTGTGTCTTCACTTGACCTCTCCTCTGTGCGTGTCTGTGTCCTCTTCTGATAAAAACAGTTGTCATATTGGATTAGGGCCTACTCCAATGACCTTGTTTTAATTTATTTACATTTTAAAAGGCCCTATCTTCTCATATAGTTACATTCTGAGGTACCAAGGGCTAGGGCCTCCGTATATGTATTTTAGGGGAACACAGTTCAGCCTATAACTGTGTCTCGCAAGGAAGAGCAGCTTAACCTCAGAGCTCCAGCCCAGTATACTGCCAGCTCATAATCTCAACCCTTGGGATGTCAAAACCCATTAAATTCCATTC
>NW_011888835.1:8166119-8180047 GCF_000151845.1 Pteropus vampyrus
TGAATGAAGCAGGACGAACGCTGATCTCATGGTTCAGCCAATTCAAACCCGTCACTTGAGGATTACAAAGTAAATGCGAAACTGATCAAAGAAGGAGAGACAAATGGAATATTACTTTTCTTTTTTAAGGCAGGTTTATTTAAGACTTTCGAGGAAAAGTCACTGGGTTCTGAAAGGAATAAGGGAAAGTTCTGTGTCAGTCATTTATTACTATTCTCCACCAGCCTGTAAATAAACTGTATTTGTCCAGCAGCTTTAATCCATCTCTCCTGGATTTCTGGTTTATCTCTCCCGAGCTAGAAGCAGCATGATGTGTCCATTGGAAAGCTGGACTCTGAAGTGAGATCATCAGGGTTCAGATCTCACTTTTACCACTTTTTAGTTGTGTGGTCTTAGGGAAGTCACTTAATATCTCTGAGGCCTTAGAGTTCTCTCTTCTGTAAAAAAAAAAAAAAAAAAAAAGAAAAGAAAAAAAACAGCAAGCAATAATAATTTCTGATGACACTGTTATGAACATTAAGTGTATAACTATCTAAAGTGCTGAAATCAGCACGCGAAACCTAGTAAGCCTCACGAAAAGGTGAACTATTGCCTGTATAGAATACGAGGCCTGCAAAGGCAAGGATTTTGGGGTATTTGCCAATGTATGTCTCTAATGCCTGGAAGTGCCTCAAGGGCAGGTAATAGACACTCATTTATATTTGTCATACGAATGAATGAATACAAAAATGGTGCACGTTGGGCAATCTGTGGTGAAGAGGAAGGACCTGGTTTCAGCAGGTTTCTGGAGCTTTAGTTGGTCGGTCGGTCGGTCAAAGCCATAAGCCCACTTGGTGGAGCAATAATGAGAAGGGAGAGAAGCTGGGTGGGGGCGGGACAGCTTTGCTCACTCTGCCGAATGGCAGGAGAGCTCTGGGTTGTCTGCGGTTGATTTTCCCTCCCATTTACCTGTATCATCTCCAGATCTAAGGGTAAAATCACTTTCTGAGGCCTCTGGGTTCTGACAGTATGGAAATCACCCATTGACATCAAGATATTTGAATGGTGCTCTGGTGTAGTTAGAGCTTCCGTTTTGTCACTGATCTCTGGGATTCGTTTGATAATTTGTGTTGTCATCAAAATTCCTAAAATGATTGTCAAAACTTCTTTCTAGGCTCAGGCTGCATGAAGAAAAGGTTATTAAAGATAGACGGCATCATCTCAAAACCTACCCAAACTGCTTTGTCGCCAAAGAGCTGATCGACTGGCTGATCGAGCACAAAGAGGCTTCTGACAGAGAGACTGCAATTAAACTTATGCAAAAATTAGCAGACCGGGGCATTATTCATCACGGTGAGTCATGGCGACAGTCAAGGTAATTTGAGAGGAAATGTTGTCAGACTCCACCAGTGAAAACCATTTCAGAAATTAACATAACTATGCCAGATATGAACCTACTCATTTAAGAAAGAAAATGTTTTACTTTGTCTCCTTCGTGTATCTCTCTTTGGTTCCATTCCTTTCTGCCATCCAAGAAGCATTTGGGTTTATCTCCCATGGATTTCTTCATACTTTTTCCTTTGTGTATGTGCATCTCTTAGCAACAGATCATATCGTTTTAAGTCATTATACAGACGTGCGTTTTATTCTTTTGCAGATGACTGGGAGAGTCATCTGTGATGATAGCGTATCTCCTGTTTGCTCATCTTCACTGCTACATATGCTATGTATAATTATGCCATCATACATTTATCCATTCTCCTCCAGTGGCCATTTAGGTTATTTCCAAGTTTTTGCTGTTACTCTCAGAGATTCAGTGAACATTCAGGAACACGTCTCCTTGAAATCTCTAGCCCCGGCCAAGCCCTTTCACATACTGTTACTTTCTCATCATTTTTCACCCATTTTCACCCCAGAGAAGCATCCATTCCCCAAAGCTACGTTACTGGGGTGCCGGGTACTCCTTCTTTGGGTTCCCACTGCTGTGTCCCCTCACCTCTTTCATAGCCTCATCACATGATATTTTAATTACAAGTTGACATTTCTCTTTATCTCGCTGGACTTTACATTCTCAGAGGCCAATGCCTGCCCCAGTATCATGCTCAAGAAGAGTGTGTGGAATGAATGATTAATTGAGTTTTGTGACCGTTTTATAGATAATAATGATGATGATGATGATGGTGGCTAATAATAAGAGCACTTATTCTGTGCCAGGTACTATGCTAAATACTGTACATGCATTAGATCATATAGTGTAGGGTGCTTGAGAAATTAGGTAGTAAAACACATCTTAATTAGCATCTTAGTTTGTTCAATTAATTAAATAAGATTTTTTTTCTTATTTGCCTCTCTCTGTATGTTGTGTTTCAGTATGCGATGAGCATAAGGAATTCAAAGATGTCAAACTCTTCTACCGCTTTAGAAAGGATGATGGCACCTTCCCATTGGACAATGAAGTGAAGGCCTTCATGAGAGGACAGAGGCTATATGAAAAGTATGTTGCACGTGAAATCCCCCACTGGAATCTTCACTTGTAGAGAGAAGCAGGGCTATTTCGGTCTTTTATCATTTTGACTTCAGCCTGGCTCTTCCATGTGGGATGGTTATATAACTGTTCCTTTAATAACGAGAAAACTTTATCACTCGTTTGCCTTTCTCTTTGCCAGAAATTAAGTTGATGTCATAAAGTTCTTAATAAAGAGTTTATTTAAATAGTTTTAAAGTCTATATTTAAGTCCATTTAACAAAAACCCCAGAAGTAAAAATAAAAGGTTGGAGCATGATGTTTGCCATCAAACGATACAGTTGCTGATTTTCTCTTTTCAATACTGTTGTATAACTTGGAGGTTTAGTCTTGTAAATGGCTAGAGGCACAGTGTCAATTACAGGGAAAGTTCACGTTCAAGTCAAGAGATGAGTAGTGAGAGAACTTCAGATAGCAGGATGGTCTTCACCTCTCGGCTCTTTGGAAAAGATGAGTATGCTGGAGCCCGGGAGTATTTGGTCGGTGGATCTTGAATCTCTCCAGCAGTCTCTCTGAACTGATCTATTTCTGTGGTCCCTTTCTCATCCTGCCTTTTTTATTGTTTATTTGCTTGTTTGTTTGTTTGTTTCAGAGCAACCATTAGAGAAAGGAGTGTAGGAGCAATGGCACCCCTCTTAACTCTGGCTGCCTTTCAAAGCTTCAGGGAGTTAAACATGTGCATTTATCACCCAAAAGAGCCTACTCTATGATGGAGGAGTCGGTGTTGAGGGAGAGGGGCCCAAGTAGTCAGATTAAATAGCATGATGGTTAAGAGCCATCCTCTTTTATGACATGGGAGTGGTGAAAGCACCTACCTCCTAGTTGTTTAGGGCTGTTATGGGAATTAAGAGAATAAACCATGTCAAGTACTTAAATATTTAGCTCGGTAACTCTGGCGTAGTCAGACCCCACCGATGAAAACCATGTCAGATATTAATGTGATACCGATGACCACCCTCGCTTCTTTCTGTCTTTTCCTGTGTTCTACCTCTTTCCCAGTTTGGTTCATCTCTGTTTCTGGAGCCGGTGTTGACCAAAAACTTAATACCTGATATATACTACATCTCCTCTCACTTATTTTCTATATTGAAGTATAGAAAAAGCCTCATCTCCCTGACTCACATGAATTTGAATGGAAGAGATCCATCAACACTTCCATTTGTCTATTTGAGTGTGTACATGTTTTATTGCTGTTTTCTTTTACTTTCTTAGTTCTCTTTGGAAAATTCTAGCAGGTGTTAGATATTTAGATTACCGTGAGACTGTAAGATTCTGTGTTGTCGAAAACATACATGTCATTTCCATGGAAGGAAGCCAGGGGCTTCTGTAGCAGTCTTCTCTAGCTGTGGCTTATCTCTTAGGACCTGGGTAACCACACTGGGAACTAGGATTAGCAATAACTAAACATGTCTGATAGAGAACTATTCTTGCTAGTGGGATGGGTATGATGGCAAGACAAAAATAAGAGAAGTTAAACAGAGTTGTCATACTTTCAATAAAACAGACTTACTCCAGCCCTCCCACCACCCCCCCACCACCCCTTCTGTTGCTTCTCCCCTTACATTCTATGCACCATTCGCTCTGAACTGTGCGTCTCTGGACCATCTGAGGCTCCTCTCTGCCTTCTGGCCATTTATTAATTCATTTATAAAAAATCTACTGTGCCCTTACCACATGCCAAGGACAGTTATAGGCACTGGAAACGTAACCTGAACCAAAGATAGACAAAGCCTCTGCCCCACGGAGCTTGCATTCTAATGAAAGAGTTGGGCATTAGATAGATAACGCACAAGAGGAATGTGATAGAATCTAGGTGGTTTTCAGTGCTAGGAGGTGGCGAGGTATTTTTAGATGGGGGGAGGGCAGAGAAGATGTCCTGAAAAACGACATTTGAATAAACTGAGCCTTGCAGGTATCTGGTGGAAGAGCATCCCAGTCAGAGGATGCAGCAAGGATAAAGGCTTGGAGGTAGGAATGTGCTTGGTGTGTTTTATGATCGTAAGGAGGCCAGAGTGTCCAGAGGACAGAGAGTAAGGGAGGAATAGTAGAAGATGAGTTGGGGCCAGATCATAGGGGACCCTTCAGGCCATGATACGAATTGAAGATCTCATTTTAAGTATAATGGGAAGCTGTTGGAGCGTAGGAAGCAGAGAAGCGGCATTCTGATGTACTTTTTACATATGCTGTTCCCTCTTCATGCTGCTCACACTCCTTTCTCTAGTTCACTCTGACTCTTCCCGGCTTCATGTTCAACATGACCCTCTCTGGGAACCCTTCCATATCCCCTTTAGACAGAGTAGGTGCCACAGTGTGTGTTTACCCATCAAAGAGCCGTATTAAAATTTCATCTTTGTTTACTGCATTAGATTATGAAACTTAAGGGTAGGGACCATTTTACCCTTCTTTGCATTTTTTATGGTTTCACATGTGCCTGGGCAAGTGTAGATGGTAAATATGTACCGAAAAGGAGGAATAAACTCTTTATCCCTGGACGAGTTGACCCGTATTGCTGTACTTTTTCTGTGTGCAATTGGCTTTCCAGTCTTTTAGTGTTCGGTGTCTCTATTTCTAAGTAAATTTATTTCCTCGAACTGCTTGTGAAATTAGCACTAGGAAAATAAATTTAATAAGCACTTAACCTCACATGAACCAGCTGTCACCTTGCAAAACTTGGCGTCTACTTTTGCTTGCTGGAATGTGCCTGCAACAAACTTTTGGACTGGCTTTGGTGGTTCAGTTTACCTATTTGATCAATTTTGTTTAGTGTAATTGTTTTTATACATTACATGTGGTTATTTTTTTATGCATTTCCCTTGTTTCCTTGGCCATCTTTTCCATGAATTTCAACATGTACTATTATTTTGTAAGTTTGGGGTACTTTAAAAAAAAGTAACATTAAGAAATGCGTCGTTGACTTGTTCATAGCTCATCTTTTCAAGTACTTTGTTTATTTTAGAATTGAAGTTTTTTCCCCCCACATGATTTTTGCCAGGCCTCTCGTTTAGGATAAGGCGAACATTTGTAAAAGGTCTTGCAAAATATGTTTCTTTTGCTGTTTTCTTTTTAAGAAAATAACAACTGATAACATTTGTTATTGGTTGCTGTGTATTAGACATCCTGACTAATCCATTTAATTTAATCATCATTATATCCCTCAGTTAGATGCAATTATTGTCCCTATTTAATGGATGAGAAAAATGTGGTAGGGAGAGAGGTTAAATCTCTTAACCCAGGTCACCTCAGCTAGTGAAAAACAGCTGGATTTGAAGCCAAAAGCCCAGAGCCCAAACTTGTTGCTACTACTAGGCTATTAATAAATCTTTTCTGTTTCCTTTAGTGGAGCTTAAATGAATGAAATCAGTGTTTACTTCAAAATATCTTTTATTTTAAAACGTAACATGGAGTTTGTAAACATCTGGATATGGAATTGTCTATAAAAATTTGATGAAAACATTCCAGAATTTTAAAGTACACATTGGCAAAGGAGAGAGAAATGATTTTTCTTCACGGTAAATCTGCATGGTGTTCTATAAATATGATAAAAATAACGATGCCTTTTATTTGTAAATTAAGTTCCTCAAAGTACTTCCAATCGATATTTTATCTAAACTTCCTTTATAAGAGTAATACTAGACTAATAGATAACAACAATAACAACAATAATAATAGTTTAGGAAATAATGACATAAAATAGATGGGGCGTTACATCTGGCCCCAGAAGAAGGGGCATCTGGGACCCAAAGCAGCTGTCATTTCTGGGCGAAGATGCTCTAGCTCGAGAGGGACAGAGTTGATGCCTGAACCCGGGGCGGCAGGTGTGCAGCCCTCTCCTCTCTCCACAACCTCGCACCAGCTCGCAGAGCTGGCTGTGTTGTCAGTACTTCCTTTCAGCTCTCCTTTTGCTTGTCTGTTCTGCGTTGTAAAAGGACTTTGCGAAGCTTGGTGGTTTCTGGCTGGGCTTTTGCTGAAGCATGCTGATTTGGGAGCACCCTGGCTTTCTAACCTGTAGTGGGGTTTCTCAGTCTGCTTTTTTCTAGGACAAATATGGGTCTCAAAACTAGATTCAGTGACTGCTCCTTCTTAGTGCCTTTGTTATTCTGGTTACTTTAACGCAGAGGTACTCGAACAGATGCTAGTTAAGGGGCTGACGCTGCCCCTTTCAAGTTACACCAATGTGAGGAAAGTTTTAGGGGAGCTGGTGACAGGATCTTCCCGTATAGTGGGTGACAGAGGGTGTGGGTATTGGTCACACAGCCTTGGTCTCTAGTCACAGCCTTATAACCTTCTAGCTCTGTGCCCTTGAGCAGTCTGTTGAACCTCCCTGATTTGTGGTCTTAAGTGGAGATAAAGCTGGAACCCACTTGGAAAGACTCTTGGGAAGATTAAATAACATACGGTCTGTACAGTGCTAAGCATAGTGCTTGGCATGAAGTGAGAACCCAAGAAATGTTAGCTGCTGCTATTAGAACTGTAAATGATAATATACGTAAATGATGCCTATTCTTCTTATTATGTTATTTTAAAATTTAGCCTAGCTTAGTGGTGAAGAGCCTAAGAGCCAGGCTACATGTGTGTCAATCCTGGCTCTGGTCCTTGGGACATGTGGCTTTACCTCTCTGTGCCTCCATTTGCCCATCAAGTAAATGGAGGTGTTGATTGTATTGATCTCATAGACTTCTTGTGGGGATTTAAATGAACTCATATGTGTAAGCACACAGGCCTATCTCAGAAGACGAAGTATCCTATTGCTCCTCTGCTGCCAGCTTAAACAGAGCATGAAAGAGAGGATGTGTGTTCCTGGATCAGTGCCCAGACTTTGTCATTTTGAGGAATTCATCTCAGCATATTCAGGCCATGATACACCTCCACCAACAAGCTTTCCTCAAACCTTCACTATGGACCAAAGATGCAGAGAACAAGGCATGACATTTTTCCAGGAGGAGCCTAATAGTTTCTCACTTAATTTTGCATGGGCACAAATGCCTCGGACACATAGCACATGAACATAGCTCACATCCTCCCAACAGTACAATTTTCAGTTTTCAAATAAAACCTCCGTAAGCAGAATAAGTACCCGTAACTTGAACAACACTGAACATACTTATACTGCCTT
This sequence comes from Pteropus vampyrus, assembly GCF_000151845.1. Taxonomy (NCBI): domain Eukaryota; kingdom Metazoa; phylum Chordata; class Mammalia; order Chiroptera; family Pteropodidae; genus Pteropus; species Pteropus vampyrus. Next base: position 8,173,736 of record NW_011888835.1, read on the forward strand.
CACGTGGTAGAAGATATTTAGGGTTCGTGTACCAAACTGCAAAACTGGATTATTTTGGCACTTAGCAAAATAGATCTTTTTAAAGAAAAAAGTTGAACTCATGACTATCCAGTGTTCTATATACTGATAAATAGAATCAGCTATAAGAGAGAATATGAGTTTGAGGTACAATTTGGACTTTCCTTACTAAAACTAATAGTTGAAACTAATTGTACATTTTATACTAACGTTGACTTCATCTTCAGACATGGAAGAGACTTCTCCTTTCTAATTTAAACTCTGTCTTAATATGGAGTTAAATCCCTTCTAGGTCTGGTTCATAAAGACATTAGTTTAGTTTTTCATCTAAAGGGCCTTTGGTTTTCTCAACAGCAGGAGTTTCTGTATCCAGCCACTAGCAGTCTATTTATTCTGCTTAGGAGTGTAGCTCCTATTGAAGAATTGGTTTAAATGCCTGTATGCCATTTGATCTCGGTTGAGTTCCCACTGCTTCCTTTATACTCTCTTGTCCATAGGACTGAAGAGAAATATAAGGAAGAAACTGTATTCAAAGGGGAAAAACCCTTTTGTGTGTTTTATCTTATCACAGGTTTATCTACCATGTGCCCCTGGGATTTTTTCCTGTTCCCTCCCAGTGCCTGGCACAATAAATATTTGCTGAATGAACAAAGGACTCTGCAGGCTGTGATCATGATGAGCTGCTGAGCTTGTACCATGAAAGAGCTAGAGAGCTTGCCTTTAATGACAAGCAGTAATCGCCAGAGGTTTACCTTGTCTTGCCTCTTCAGAGTTTACAAAGCATCTTAGACATTAACATGTTTGATCCTTTGTACACTCTGTGAGGGGTAAACCAGTAGGCACAATTAATCCCACTGCAGAAATGGGGGACAGGAGCTAGAGAGAGGGGTAATGACTGATGTCACCCTAAATCATGAAGCTGGAGTAAAAAAAAAAAGTCTCCACACTTTTGACTCCATCTTGTTTCATCTCTGGTATAGACGTGCTTTTCAAACTGAGATCCTGAGTTCTGCAAACTGATTCAAATTTTGTGTTCAAAAAATAATTTAATCATTTTGCGAAATTTAATGAGAATATTTTCTAATATGTTATGTACAACAGTTACACAATTTACTTATGCTGCCCAATTTGTTAGTGGCTTCATGGTATCTTGGAATAAACATTTTCTACCTCCTTGGTTTATTTGAAGAATGTCTTGAGATTGCAATGTAAGTGGGTTAAAAGTTGTTACCTTTATCAATCACTTATATCTGGGTCACAAGAGTTGGCTTCGATACAGTATAACTAATGTTAAGAACTGCTAAGAGTCTTAAGATTTTACCCTACTTGCAAGGGAGCTAAGTTTGCCTGCCACCATTTCATGGATGCTGGCAGAAGACATGAGACCCCTGCATTAGGGACAAAGGATAGTTTATTAGCTTCAGCAGTAGGAATAACTAGAGTATCTTCATTTTCTGAAACCAGTTCCTCAAGCCTTAGTTCCCACAGAAGAGCGCGGTGAGGGCCAGATGATACCTGCCTGGCTCGGTTACAGAAGAGGAATCCCAAGCTTGAGGAACCTGAATCTTTTGTAATAGTCTTCAAGCAAATCTGCTGCCTTACTCAGAAGAAGACATTATCTGTGTTACACTGGACAGTAAGCAAATCTGCTCTTTTGCTCTAGAGAGACTCTGCCTTTATCTTCCAAGTCTGTTCATTATGCAAACTTTCTTGAAGAGACCGTCTAGTCGTTTAGAAAAATTTAAACTATGCTATTTTTAAAGGGCCATCATCTCTTCTTGCAGGGTGTTTTACAACAGTTTTTTAAGTAGTTTTATTATATGTGCAGCTCTGTGTAGAGTGATGGGAAATTTTTGATCTAGAACTTCATCCTTGTTAGATACCCCTAATCTTCTCTTTCCTTCTTTCTTTCTGTCATTTCTTTTCTTTTTTAAAAAAAGTTTCTTTGTAGCAGGCCATGCAAAAGTGCATGTTTTGCCTGATGGGTTATTAAAATGCTCAATAATTTGCCTATCAGGAGTCTTGGACTGGAGACACTATGTAAAACAAGCTCATTGATTTGGTAAAGAACAAAAATTCAACTGAGTAAATATGAAGATTTAACTGGCTTTATTGAATGATCATGAATCGAGCAGCATTCCATTTAGTAAATAGGAAGGTGCTCCCAAGGAAGTTGATACAAAGGAGGGATTTTTTAGGCAGAAAGAGGATGGGACAAGGGAGTTAAAAGACAGGATTATTTTGGGCAAGGTCAGTTTCCCTTAAGGGAAGGCAAGGAGCTTATCAGGCCAGTTACCTCACTAATACTGACCAAAAAAAAAATTACAGACTGATTAATTGAAATTTCCACTCCTCGAAGAGGCCAAAACTACAGTCAGACTAGGTATTTAGTCTTGGTGGGGCTTAGCACAAGGGATTCCATTTTGGGCCTGTTTTTTTTTTTTTTTTTTTAACAATTTTATCATTTTAAATATCAACAAAAGTTTTATACCTTAGTTATTTTTAAATATTTTTCTCTAAACACTGCCTTATAAATTATAAGTGTAGTTTAAAATATGTAAGAGAATGTACATGCATATTGAAAACAACTGACCGTAGGTAACCTAATTTTGTTGGTTCTCTTTATTGGCTAGGTCAGCGGGAAGCACTAGCAGGAAGTAGATGGGAGGGAGGAGAATGAGGCCAGAGTATTTGTTTCTCTGCTTCCTCCTTGCTGTTGAAGGCCACAGCTCCTGTTGGGCAGTCCTTTTCTTATATGTATCTAGTTTAGGCTCTGGAAACTGCCTTCCTCTCTAAGCCTAGAGTCGTTAATGATGGCCGCAGTCTGCTGGTCTGAGGGCTTCACCATCCCTTTTAGTTTCTCTTAACCCCACTCATAGCTTTAGTAGTTCATTTATTACAAACTACCTTTAATTTGCACATTCTTGTAGTTTCCTGCGGAAACCATGATTGATAGAGCTTGTGAGACCCACCTGGGGATTGAAAAGAGTTGTCGTTCCAGTATGGAGTATGGTTGGATTATAATTATAATGAATTATTTTGGCTCCCTTTCTGCTCCTGCAGCATTCTGGGTTCTAGGCCCCAAACATAGCAGCCATCTCTCCAAGATGTTTCAGTCTCTCTAGCTTGACTAGAAGCTTTGAGGTCATGGACTTTGAGACCACACACAACTTTGGAGCCTTAATGCCCAGCACATCACATGTACCCAATCAATGTTGGTTGAAGAGATGAATTGATAAATGAATGTATGGTCATTCTTATTTAGGAAAGACGTCAAGGGCAATATTTATTTTATTGTTTTAGAATGAGGGTCTTTTCTAACCTGTGGAATATTCAAATTTGAGTAAAACCAGTCATAGATAAGGTTACTCGGATTGCATTTACTCATTGTAGGTTTGATCATGAACAGTGAAAGGATAAGAATAATAATCATAGCCATCATTTACTGAGTACTTCTGTGCTCTAGGCACCATCAAAGTATTATTTCACATATTATTTCATTTAATTCCTATACTTCTATGAGAGAGAGATTTTTACCACCAATTTACAGGAAAGGAAAGTGAATTTGAAGTGGGCTAAGTGACATACTTTAAAACTCCAATCGCTAAAGAGCGATGCTGGCCAAAAGTTGCTCATAGTGCAAGCTCTTCATTTTCCCACAATTGGCATTAAAAATTAAAAATTTGAATTCCTCGAGTGAATCTTATAGAAACCGAATACCATCTCTAGCATTCTTTGCATCCAATGACTGCCTTACATCAAGTGTCATTTTATTCCATCTGGAAGAGATTAATAAACACAGAATCTTTTCTAGAGGAAATAGCTCTTGTTTGCTGTTAAGTGTTGAGATTCTAGAGTGAGCGGGTTCGAGGGGGTGGGGCTGGGTGAGGCTATGTCAAACATTCTGCAACAAAGGGGGAAAAATAACACACACAGAGTAGGAGAAGGGGCAGGACCTTCTATCGAAATAAAGTAAAAGTGGATCTTGTAGGAGTAATAGTAGTGGAAGATGTGGCTGGGAATTTTCTTGAGAGGAGTATAGTCTTCCATTATTCCATGCTTTGTGTGGAGTCTCCCAGTAGGTGGCTTTGTCTTTAAATGCAGAGATGATTCCCCAAGAGATGTAGTTGCTATGTTGTTTTTCTTGCTTTGTTTGCTAAATGAAAAACACCCCTACTTAATTATAGTTTCTTCACACAGAGCTGGGGAATGTAAGCAAAGGCATTGTTCCACCAAATGAAAAAAAGCACCAAACTGACAAAAAAAAGTTTGTGAATTTCAGCGCTCCTAATAAAAGAGTCAGACCAGAAATAAATACAATCGAGATAACGTTTTTAACTTTATTAACGTTAAATTTGTAATTAAACTTTAACTATAAAGTTAAATTTATTGAAGCATGATAAGTGTGTGGCTTACCCATAAGTGTGTGGCTCAGATCCACATACGGAACACACTTATGGAACCACCACCTAAAGAGTGTTTTTTAAAAAATTGTCCTGTGTATTCTACCATGATTTAGTATCCTAAGTAAAATTAACTTTTGCATCAGTGTTAACATTCTCTAGAATGTAAAATATCCTTTTAAGTAACTAAACTTTGTTGGCCTTTTTTGTTTCACCTCACACTCGAAGGCCACCTCCTCTCCCCAGAGGCTTGGAATTGGTTCTTCTGGCTAGTGGGGACTGTTGTCCAACATGACAGTGATTGACAAGAGTTGACAAAAGTCAGCTCTCAGGGGTGTATGTGTGTGTAGCTGTGTTTATCATTTGTTCACTGCTACTTTTTGTCAGGTGATATATTTGCTGTTTTGTGCAGATTAGCTTTAATTTTTACAGCTCCGTTGAGGTAAGCATTATTATCCTCATCGCATACAGGAAGAAACTCAGGGTCACAGAGGCCCAACCACAGCTTGAAAAATCGCAGTTAGGAGTTTTACCAGGATGGATTCCCATCGCCACTACTTCTCTGGGACCTTTTGTGCTAATAGGCAAGAACAGAGGGGAAGGTAATCAACCAGCTGACTCTCAGATTCCTCTGGAGTGGCTCTGCGGTACTGTTTTCACCTTCCTTCCTGCACCAGGGGCACAGAGATTCGGAAAGACTCTGTGGGCTAACCTTTTTTTAACTGTCTTAAGGTGCGTATGCTTGATGCTTCGAAAAGGCTAATATTCAATAGATCGGAGTTTGGAGTAAGGAAAAGTTTATTGATCAATAAGGTGCTGACCAATAGTTTCTCAAATCCATCTTAAGAGTGGCTCAAGTTCAAGTGTCTTTTGTCAAGGGAAGTAGGTGGGGCAGAGTAAGAGGTGGGATCCAAGGAAGAGTGTGAAATCTCCAAATCTCTTTGTTCCCAGTTCTGAGGTTCCTGTAAATATTTGATAAACAGTCATTGTTTTACACACATTTCCTACCTCTTTAGCTACAACTCCTCTGACAAGGGGCTGTTTTTGCAAAATACTCAAGCCTCAAGCGGAATTCCTCTAGTCAATTAGCATATTTATAGCAGGAGCCTGGGCCTGAGTCGGGGAGGGAGAGCTTTTCATTGAGACAATTTCAGTTCTGCAAACCATTCCCTTCCCTCTAGTCCATGCTGAGTCTGCCCAGGGGGTTGTTACGGGTTGTTACGAGTTGTTAGTACCTACATGAACACCAGTGGCTCCAGTTTGCTGAGTGTTCTTTATGCCATTTCCCCTAGACTGGGGTTGGCAGTTGGTCCTTTGGCGCTGATGACTCCCTACTGTTTTCCAGCAGGTGGGCGAAATCAAAGTGTGTAAGACCAGTTTCAAGCTTTCGAGAACTTCGGAAGACCAGAGTAGAAACCCTGACTTAACTCTTCGTATTTCCAGTGACCATCACAAGACAGTGTCTTCATTAACTGCTGATAATTAATTGTTGAGCTGAAAGCACGATCTCTATAAAAAAGCAAAAAGGGGACTGACCATCATGCTGCCATCGCTTATCTTCACCGACACTCCTGAGCTCAGAATTTGTGCACTCTCACCTACAGGATCCAGAGCCTTTCTGACCTAATGGCTGCCTGTTGCCAAGCTTATTTCCTTCTACTTTGTGGTCCCTCGCACCCCGACCCCTGCCCCATTCTGCCCTTGTTACCGAAGAGTGGGGCCCTTTCTCGGCACGTTGTCCGGGTTCTTGATGTCTCGAACAAAGAATTGAGCAAGACATCGAAATACAGTAGTAGAAAAGAGAAGTTTTATTAGAAGGGAAAGTACACTTCTATACGTGGAAGTGGCCCCGAACAAGAGAAGCATGGCTCAAAAGGCCTGTTAACAAAGC
>NW_011888835.1:8180097-8190363 GCF_000151845.1 Pteropus vampyrus
GAGTGTGAAATCTCCAAATCTCTTTGTTCCCAGTTCTGAGGTTCCTGTAAATATTTGATAAACAGTCATTGTTTTACACACATTTCCTACCTCTTTAGCTACAACTCCTCTGACAAGGAGCTGTTTTTGCAAAATACTCAAGCCTCAAGCGGAATTCCTCTAGTCAATTAGCATATTTATAGCAGAAGCCTGGGCCTGAGTCGGGGAGGGAGAGCTTTTCATTGCGACAATTTCAGTTCTGCAAACCATTCCCTTCCCTCTAGTCCATGCTGAGTCTGCCCTGGGGGTTGTTACGGGTTGTTACGAGCTGTTAGTACCTACATGAACACCAGTGGCTCCAGTTTGCTGAGTGTTCTTTATGCCATTTCCCCTAGACGGGGTTGGCAGTTGGTCCTTTGGCGCTGATGACTCCCTGCTGTTTTCCAGCAGGTGGGCGAAATCAAAGTGTGTAAGACCAGTTTCAAGCTTTCAAGAACTTCGGAAGACCAGAGTAGAAACCCTGACTTAACTCTTCGTATTTCCAGTGACCATCACAAGACAGTGTCTTCATTAACTGCTGATAATTAATTGTTGAGCTGAAAGCACAATCTCTATAAAAAAGCAAAAAGGGGACTGACGACCATCATGCTGCCATCGCTTATCTTCACTGACACTCCTGAGCTCAGAATTTGTGCACTCTCACCTACAGGATCCAGAGCCTTTCTGACCTAATGGCTGCCTGTTGCCAAGCTTATTTCCTTCTACTTTGTGGTCCCTCGCACCCCGACCCCTGCCCCATTCTGCCCTTGTTACCGAAGAGTGGGCCCCTTTCTCGGCACGTTGTCCGGGTTCTTGATGTCTCGAACAAAGAATTGAGCAAGACATCGAAATACAGTAGTAGAAAAGAGAAGTTTTATTAGAAGGGAAAGTACACTTCTATACGTGGAAGTGGCCCCGAACAAGAGAAGCATGGCTCAAAAGGCCTGTTAACAAAGCCTTCGAGGTTTTTATCCCTTTTTGCTGTGGGTGGTTACTTGGAGTGGGCTTCCTTGATAGACAGCTAAGATTGACCTGAATCAGTGATTCATCATTTTGCCTTCTGTGCAAGTTTTTTTCCCAGAATTCAGTCTGTTATAATGATATTAATGAACTTCCGAACATATGCATTATATTAAAATGATGGTATGAGACTCAGGTGAGTTGAAGTTTGTTGGGGCTTCATTGTGCAGGTGCAAGTGATTGGCTTAAACTGGTACCTAATTCTGCCTACTGATTTCTTTGTGTGAGTTAAAAAATGCCTTCTGGCTTGCTTAATTGTGGGTGGATTAGGGTGGATCCCTTCTAAGATAGAATGACCTCAGTGTCTTTGCAGGCAGACCCGAAACCCCCTAACTAACTTTCCTGCCTATCTCTTTTATAAGAGCCATGAACCCCCTTATTAGTAATGTGGATGCTGAGGGAGAAGAGGTCTCTTCTGTATCTGCTTCCTGCTGAGAATGGCCATAGTCGCTGCCTCCAGGGCCTTCATGGAGCTCTTTCCCTTTCTGCCTCAGTCAGGGTGGGTCTTGGGTTTCCTGCTAAAGTGCCACCTAAGTCCCTAGACAAGGAAAAGAAGATACAAACTCATTATTTAAATCATACATCTATTAATTTCTATTATTGATTTGTCTATTAAGTGAGTATAGGGAAACAAGCTTGGTTAATACATTTCTTAAAGAGTAAAAAGAGAGACCTTTGGCTTAAAGTCCCCTCCCCCATCAGACTCTAAAGGCCCTGCCTGGCTTAACACCATTTCTGCTTACCAATGGGCTGATGACCCTTATCAATAACCAGAGGATCTGAGTCAGGCAATTATCAAGATTTGAGGGAGAGGGCCTTTTTCCCAAAGAAGGGAGGGAAGAAAACTTAACTAGGTTTACTAAAAAGATTAACTCTGCAACTAGAAAGGTTAACTCTGCAAGAGATGTCCCATTTCCTTTCCTGCTAAAAGATTAAGAATTTTACAAGTGATGTCCCGTCTCGCCCCTACTCATCACTGAACCGCCTGCCCTGACCTCTCCTTACTCTGTGCCTTTGCAGCTCATCATCCTGTATCCTCTCACTGTCTCTCAGAGCCAACTCCTATTTCTTCTTAACTTGCAGCTTGAAAGTTCTGCTCTCATAGACTTAAGGATTTAATTCCTTGCTTCCCTTTCATTCTATATGTACTTCTTACTCTGAGCATTTATCTGCCTTGCACATAGGTTTTTTAATGTTTGCTTTCCCCACTGGCTAGTAAGCCAGTTTAAGGGCAACGGCCATGGCTTTTCATTTCTGCATCTCCTGAGATGTAGAAGATGCTCAATAAATATTTATTGAATTAATGAATGAATAAATAAAATGACCGAAGTAGTGATTTTTAACAGTTTTATTGAGATATAATTCACCTACTATACACCTGGCCCATTTAAAGTGTACAATTTAATGGTTTCTAGTATATTCACAGATATGGACAATGATCACCACCATCTTAGAACATGTTCATCACCTCAAAAAGAAACCTCGTACCCCTTAACTCTCACTTTCCTATTCTCCCATCCATCCCAAAGCAACCATTAATTTACTTTCTGCCTCTGTAGATTTCTCCGTTCTAACATTTTATACGAACGAAGTGATAGAATATATTGGTCTTTTGCGACTGGCCTCTTTCATTTAGTACTGTGGCCTTGTGGATGAAAAAGGGGTTCTAGGAAAGTAACCTCACAGGGCGATCTGATCATAAATTCCTAACTGGGCAGGTCATGGTGGGTAGTCATTGCCACTGGCATATAGTATAAGACTAATCTTTGCCTTAGGCAAGCCCTATCTATTGTTTTTGTCCATCTGGGTTAATACACCTTTGAAATAAGTGTAACCACCCTCACGAGAGCATGTATGTAATCTTGTCCACTATGCTGTAATCCAATCTCCGCCTTGCTTTCTTCCACCTTCGTGTCATCTTCCTTCCTTCCTTCCTTCCTTAATTTCAGGTACATAAAAGAAAACTGTAAAACTGTAGTTCTCTGGAGCATTTTTAGATATTGCTTAAGTTTATCCATACTGTAGCATGTTTCAGAATTTCATTCCTTTTTGCAGCCAAAGGATATTTTATTGTATGGATACGTGACAATTTTTATTTCATCAGTTGATAGATATTTGAGTTGTTTCTATACATTTTGACAACAATGAATAATGCTGCCTGAACATTTGTGTACAAGTTTTTCTGTGAACGTATGTTTTTTGTTTCTCCTGGACATATATCTAGGAGTAGAATAGCTGGATCACATGGTAACTTTATGTTTAAAGGTTTGAGGAAGTGAGAAACTGTTTTCTGAAGTGGCTGCCACATTTTCCATTCCCACCAACAGCGTGTGAGGCATCCGACTTCCTCACGTCCTTGCCAGCACTTGTTATTATCTGACTTTTTGATTCTAGCCAACTAGTGGGTGTGAAATGGTATCTCACCGTGGTATCTTGGAAGCGTAAACGTTTTAAATTTTGATGTGGTCCAATGTATTTATTTTTTTCTTTTGTCATTTGTGTTCTTCGTGTCATATAGGTAAGAATCCTTTGCCAAATCCAAGGTCACTAAGATGTACTCTTCTGTTCCTTTATAAAAGTTTTATGGTTTTAATTTTTACAGCTAGGTCTTTAATATATTTCGAGGTATTTTTTGCATAGGGTGTGATGTCAGGTTCTTACTTCATTCTTTTGCATGTGACTCTAATTGTCCCAGCACCAATTGTTGAAAAGACTATCCTTTTAGCATTGAATGGCCATGGCACCTTTTTCAGAAATCAGTTGACCATAACTATATGAAGGCAGTGATTTTAAATCTGTTTTCTGGTTTAAAAATTGCAGAGACTGCTTCTCTTCCTCTTTCGTACCACTTCCACAAATACGTAGGACAAAGCGATCCTACTGTCACCTAGCCCATTAACCTGCAGAAAAGTAGTCCTTACCTGTCATCATGTTCAGTTTTCTATCATTCTTTCTCTTGTCTCTTTTAAATGTATTTATTTGATTTTCTCTAGTTCGCATTGTCTTCAGTTTTTCTTCATTACTTCATCTTACCCCCTCTAATCTTTTTTTTTTTTTATGTCTCCTTTTCTTCTTTTTGGCAGCAAATTCTTCTATTTTCTAATAATTACGGAAGCATCCAAAATTAATAGAACTCATCTTCCCTCGACACTTGTTTGAAAAGGCTCACAGAGGTTTTGACCCAGGATAAGGCCAATTCTCCCGAGAGGGGGAACTCAAGCCCTACCCTGAGGTGTAGGCAGAGCGTAAGAAAGAATTCAAACACACACCAAAGTTAGACTCGAAAGGAAAGTTTATTAACTCTAATATAGAGTGTGGTCCCCTCTCAGAGACAGAGTGGGAGAGCCTAAGAAAGACTCAGAGGGACAATAGAGAGAGATGAAGACCGTGAGAGAGGCAGAGTAAAGGCACTGAGAGGGACCCAGAGTGTCCGGGAATTCAGTTTATACATCATTCTTTAGTTCCTGTGAGCTACAGGTTAAAGACTTTGTTTACCCACTTTCCTTTGATATGGGCATACAGTGAGGGGGGATAAGAGTATGCAGCGTGAGAGGCCTGCGGGCAGTTCCTAGCCTTTTATCCATAGGTTCCCCATGGTTTTAGCCATAGGAAATGAATGATTTTATTTTGTGTAGGGCGCCACTTAAAGACCCTGTTTTTCCTGTTTTTCCTTCACAGTGTGGGGAAATGGGTTGTTATCAATCCCAGCAGAAATCTTTCTTTGTTCTGCAGGTGTCTCCTCAGTGGCCTGGCTGCAGGGCCAATCGGTGTAGTGCAGACTCTGAGGATAGCCTGATTTAACATGTTCGTTCTCTTGCCTCCTCTCTACATTAGTTTGAATTGTTTCGAATTCAACGTAGAAGTGCTTGGTTTCTCTCCTTCTTGTATACTTTTATGGTTATAAAACCATACTTCAATGTTTCCTTTGAGGACGGCTGTGGGCTTGGACTCTGCACTCACTCAGCTTCTATCTAAAGCTAATTCAATTTCAGAAAATGCTTAATACAACACAAAAAACCATAGGGAATGAGAAAATTACAACTTGAGTTCCAGAATATCAGTCTCTTCAGAGCATAAAACTGGCACTAAAAAGTTCTTGTGTTTTCTTCTAGCAAATTTAAAATAGTAAGCAAAGAGGAAGGATTTTATCCTTCGAAGACAAATAACACTCTCCATGACTGTCGCTTGTGGTATTCCCAGTTTTCAGTTAGTTGAACAAATATTTATTAAGCACCTAATATAAACTCTCTCCCTGGGCTGGGTTTTCTAAGAAATAAAAGCATTTAAGATGTGGTGTCTATCCTTCAGAAGTTTCTAATTTAGCTGGAGGGGTAAATAGAATGCATTAAAAATTGAGAGCATTTCATTTATATATATATATAAAGCATGATACTAACTTTTAAGTTCAAACAAGGGAGAGATCTGTATGGATTGCTCTTTAGTTGGGATACTTTCGGGGGGGCAGGGGGTGGCTAGTGCTTAATCCAGCCTTTTAAAACAGAGCCTCACTTGCTCATTTAGCACCTTTGTGCAAATGAGAACCCTTCTGCCCTATTCTGCAGACTGGTGCAACCTCTCACCTCAACAGCTCTTGAGGAGCTGGGCTCGGATTTGGCCCTCGGTCCCCCCCTGCCCCAAAGCCAAGTTCCCTGATACAGTTTACAACCTGTTTCACTGTACCATGAGCCCCTTTTTTGAAGAAGAGTTTGGATTTCTCCAGGAAAAAGAAGGAGGGAAGATGTGTGGGAACAGACCGAGTAAGGAATAGATGAAAATGAGTGTGTTCAGCTCGGCGTACAATGTGAAAACAAGTGAAGGAAGGTAGAAGATATTGGTTGGCAAAGAGCGTAAAATGCTGTTTTTTCTGCCTTTTCCTCACCTTTTCCAGTGTAATATTGTCACTCGTAAATATTAACTGAACAGCTTTCTGTTTACTGGGTCCAAACCTGATTATTAGGAAAATCATGTCAATTTATCTGTATAACATCTGTTCTATAGATAATAGTATAGTACTCAAAAATATCAGTGCTCATGTAAGCTTTTGTCCCTAATTAATACTTTCTTGCCAATCACACAAGTCAGTGTTATACATTCAAAGCGTGTATTGGCAGCATACATCTAAATCCATGTTGAATACATTGGGAGCTACTTTGTTATATTGGGTATTAATACCAGCATTTTGTGAGGAACAAGTCATCTGGTTCAACATAGACTTAACATTAGTGAAACTTTTTTATTGATAACATTTCCCCCCAGTTAAAAATGTAGTACATTCTCTCCAGCGAATAATTCGAGTAATGGAGAATTCTATTGAGACAGAAAATTTTTCATAAGCTACCCCCAGGAATCAGTAGCACTTTTAATATTTGAGTGAATGAATTTTGAATTTTTCATGGTTATTATATAGAGTTTTGTGTTGTGCTTTTAAAAATAATCTGTCATATATTAACATACGACTTTTTTTTTTTTAACGCTATCTCTCTAAATTCTAAAACAGCTTTTTGTCCGAATACCCCTGGGTCATTTTGACTTCCCCCTGCCTTTGCTGTGCCTTCCTATACCATTCACATATGTTCCCACGTTATATAGGGCCTTCTCAGCTCATTTGAATATTTTTTCAATGCACCAGGAGATCGCTATCAGCTTATTTCTATTCCTGTACTGGCCCCTAAATGTAGCAGTTCCTTCTATTGTAATGCTGCCTTCCCCCGGGTTAGAGCGAGTCTGGGAAATCTGACTTAGATATATATCCAGGAAAGACTGAAATCAGCTCACAAGCACAATCAAAATCTGGTGAATACTTGCAGGAGGGGAATATTGTTCATGCCTAACGCCTTATAAGGTGTGTGGTTTCATGTCATGATTATACGGCAGCACAGGACAATTTTGTCTAAAAATGAATTTGTTCCATAAAATGGAAGCATTTCAGAGCATCATACACATTTCTAATTACTAATTAAAATGGAACTGTTATTCTTATCTATAGAAATACACACAGAATATTATTTCTTTTTGCCACAAAGAAAGGTGTTTGATTTTATCGAGTAATGGCTCCATCTAGAAAACTTTTTGTTAGCAGAAGCAGCAGCAGCAGCAGCAGCATGGCTAAAGTGTCTAGGGTGTACCTGGAACTATGATTGAAGCATTTCATGCACTGTCACACTTGAGATGCACAACTCCCCAGGGAAGCAGCATTATTACCCCCATTTTACAGTTGGAGAAGCAGAGATGTTATGTAGCTATGTGCAGAGTTAGGATTCAAAGCTATGTTTGTCTTTAGATCTCATGCTTTTAAAACTACCCCACACCAAGGAAAGTATTTTTTAAAAAATTAAATGAGGAAGAGACAACACAGAACTGTGAATGAGCTATAAAGATTAAAATTGCCTTTCGGCTCATTAAAATAAAGCAGTAGGGTAGGTAGCTAGTCTCCAGAGGTGGCTCCAATCATTTCCACCTCTCTCTCTACTAGCATATTGTTCTTGCCATCAAAACATGGCACTCATGTCCCCGCCCCTTGAGTATGGCATGTGTCTGATGGCTTTAACAAATGTAATTCAGGGCAATTGACATTCTGTGTCTTCTGGGCCTAGGCATTAAGAAGGCCTGGTGTGGTCGATTGATTTTTTTTTTTTTTTTGCCAATTGATTTTTGATAAGAATGCCAAGATAATTCAGAAGAAAATGATTGGTCTTTTCAACAAATTGTTCTGCCACAACTGGATACTCACATATAAAAGAATGAGGTTGGACCCTTACCTCAGGCCTGGTAGAAGAATTACCTCAAAATGGATCATATAACTAAATATAAGAACTAAAACTGTGAAACTCTCAAAAGAAAACATAGGAATAAATCTTCATGGGCTTGAGCAAGGCAGTGGTTTCTGAGATGTGACAGCAAAAGCACACGTGGCAAAAAGAGAAAACTGGATAAAGTAGGTTACATAAAAATTTAAAATTTGTGGGCTACAAGCAATATTATCAATAAAGTAAAAAGAAACCTACAGAATGGGATTTCTCCCAGACATATTTGCAAATCATATGTCTGATAAAGGCATTGCCTCCAGAACATCTAAAGGACACTTAAAATTCAATAATAAAAAACAAGTAATCTAATTTAAAAATTGTCAAAGGATCTGAAAAGGCATTTCTCCAAAGAAGGTATACAAATGGACAAATAAGCACATGAAAACACGTTATCATTAATTATCAGGGAAATGCAAGTCAAAACCACAGTGAGAGATACCACTCCACACGCATTAGGATAGCCTTAATAAAACAGGACAGATGATAACAAATGTTGGTAAGGATGTGGGGAAATTGGAAGTCTAATGCCTTGCTGGTGGAATGTAAAATTGTATGGCCACTTTGGAAAACAGTCTGCTAGTTTCTCAAAAGTTTCAACAGAGTTATCGCATCACCCAGCAATTCTAATCCATTCTAATTTTAGGTGTATATCCTAGACAAATGAAAATGAATGTCTACATAAAATCTTGGATATGAATGTTCAAAGAAGCATGATTCATAATAACCAAAAATGGAAACACCCCAAGTGTTCATCAGCTGATGAATGGATAAACAAAATGTGATACATCTACACAATGAAGTATCATTTGGCAGTAAAAAGCAATGAAATGCTAATACATGCTACAATATGGATGAACCTTGAAAACAATATAGTAAATGAAAGAAACTAGTCAAAAGGACCACATTTGATCCTCCTAACTGGAGGCTCTGTTGACTCAGGAGCACCACAGGGCCAGACATCCAGCCCTGGCCACCACCTGCCTGCAGTTGCATGAGAGACCCCCAAGCAAGAGTGACAGAGGAAATGCCCAGTTGAGCTCCAGGTGACCTATGCAATACTAAGGTTTAATTTAGTGATGGCTGTTTAAAGCCACCAGGCTTTGGGGTCGCTTGCTACATAGTAAAACATAATTGGAACAAGTAGTAAGTCAAATTTTTGTTTTAACACTGTGACACATATTACTACTAAAATCAAATCCTTCGAAAAGCTTTGTTTTAAAGACAGGAAGTGGATAGGGACATTACTTCATTTTAAGGGGAAATGAAATAAGGAAGCGCTCAGGGTGGTGAGGCATGCTTTAAATGGCAAGCCTAACCAATCCAAGCAGGCCTGCCAACCCGTCTCTTTTCTAAAGCTCACATTGGCAACAGCAGCTAAACAAACACTTGTCCAGAGGCCACCAGCTACTTAGCAGGGGCCCTGGAGGGCTGACAGGTCATGTTTCTGGTTACAAGTGGTGACATAAGTAAACTTTCATCCCCTTGTCCTCCCCATACCCTGAAAGGAAAATTGCTGAGCTGGAAGGAACGGCATGGTTAGAAACAGATAAAGGCCAGGCGTCTGTGTCCGTATCTTAAATGGAGAGTATTAACAGGGCAGAAATTCTTGATTCACCTCACGTCATCCTGAGGGGTCATTTTTAATATACTCCTGGATAATGATGTGTAGCGGGGGAATGCATAGAAAGGAATTTTCATATATTCATTCAGCAAATACTTTTTGAGGACTCATCGTGCTAGGAAGTAACTGTGAACCGCGTAGACTGGGACGCTTGTCTCAGAACGCTGACAGCTAAGTGAGCAGGCGATTCCCCTGGGACTCTGAGAAGGACCTTGCAGGGAAGTAGGGGAGCCCTTAGAAGTGGCACGTGGTCCAGGTTTGTGGGATCAGAAATGACTTCGTAGAGGAAGTAATGTCTAAAACTGGAAAATTCCCGAGGGTCGTAATTTTACTCTTTTTTTGTTTTTACTCTAAAAGACCTTATTTGACGGTCAAAAGAAATGAAAAAATGGTGGTAGTCCTATGTGGGCATGCCCATGGGCCCTTCAGTTCTCCTTTCTAGGTTCCATCACCGGTGTAGGCTCCCAGCTCTAGCTCCATGGGGCTTTCTCCCATGCAGTTGATTTGCAGGACCTTCCAGTATTCATTCATTGTTTGTCCAGTATTTTCTGAGCCATGTGATGTGTCTCTTTTTGCGGGTTTCACATCTTTTTGCCATTGCCTATTGATGGGAATGTTATCTCTTCCTGTAGAACAAATCACCGAAACTTAGTAATTAAAAAACAACAATGATATATTGTTGTAGCTGCCAGGACCGGAAAGACACATGGACCACCAGAAATCAGTGAGTTAGAGGAAACATGCTCTTTATTCAGCCAGCTGGGTCTGCCAGGGGTACGCAGACCCCAAATTAAGCAGCCC
>NW_011888835.1:8191563-8194266 GCF_000151845.1 Pteropus vampyrus
TGTGGCCAAGCTGTTTGGGTCTCACATTTCCTATTTCCCCATCCTGTTCCTTTTCCATGGCTTCTGAATAGCAGAACAGGATCAGGATGCGGGGAAGACATGAGTTCCGTTTGGGGCTTGTTGATTTCGAGGTGTCTTTGAGATGCCCAAGTGGAATATAGAACTGGGGCAGGCATATAAATTTGAGAATCCTTGGGGCATGGATGGTAACGTAAGCCACGATGACGAAAGAATGTGCCTGCGGAATGAGCAAAGAGGTGTTTGGGGCACTGAATCTCAAGGAATTCCAGCCTTTAAAGTCCAGGGAGATGGGAAGGAATCACCACAAAGGGGACGGAGAAGGAGGTGAGAACAGAGGGCTGGGAGGGAAGCCAGCACAGTGATGTCCCTCTGGCTGAGGGGAGTGGTCAGCAGCATCTAATGCTATTACTGTTCACCCAACTGGGGACTTACAAAATGCCCAACATATGTGGATGCAAGGGAGCACGCCTGTGCCCCAGCAGGAGGTTTTCTGGAGATGCGGGGACAGAATCTAGAAGTGCTGAAGAGTGTTTGGGAAGATAGGTGTGAGAAACAAGCCACGTGGGGACAGGGGCACTGGAGAGGAGGGATTTAGGGACTGGCTTAGCCAGTTCAGGCTACTTTCATAAAAATACTTTAAACTTGACGGCTTAAACAATTTTCCATATTCTGGAAGCTGGGAAGTCCAAAATCAAGGAGCTGGCAGATCTGGTGTTTGGTGTGAGCTCTCTCCTTGATTCCTAGCCAGTGGTCTCCCTGTATCCTTGCAGGGAAAGAAAAAGCAAGCCCTCTTGTGTTTCTCCTTGTAAAGGTGGGAATCTCTTCATGGGGGCTCCACCTTCGTGAAATAATCACCTCCCGAAGGCCCCATCTCCAAATACCATCATCCTGGGCTTCACTTATTTCAACAAGTGAATTTGGGGAGGACACGAACCTTCAGTCCATTGTCAGTAGTCTTCTTAGCATAACAGCAATTTGAGAAGTAGAATAATGTCTTCAAGAAAGAAATACTAGACTTTCTAGAAAGGTAGGGTGGAGCTTAGTCAGTGAATTGTAATTCCTTTTCAAGATGGCTAAACTGAATTTGGTTGGCTAACACTAGAGTTTTAGATTGTATTTTCAGTTGTTTTTTTTTTCTAATTACCAGAATAAAATGCATCTTGTTCATTTCTGAAGCAGATCCTTCTCAAAAATTATGTCTAGAGAAGCATGTGACAGTCACATCTGCCTGTCTGACAGCTTTTCTGTGATACTTCACAGAAGCCGATGATGTAGGATTTCAAATGAGCTTTTTTCCTTTTGTGTATGTTTATTTTTCATCTCTTTCTTCTTTCCAGGCTGATGAGCCCTGAAAACACACTCCTACAGCCCCGGGAAGAGGAGGGGGTCAAGTATGAGCGCACCTTCATGGCGTCTGAATTCCTGGATTGGCTAGTTCAGGAAGGTGAGGCCACCACAAGGAAAGAGGCAGAGCAGCTTTGCCACCGGCTAATGGAGTATGGCATCATACAGCATGGTAAGTGTACGGGTCAGCTTTTGCTGTGGTAACAAGCAACCGCAACCTCTTGTGGCTTACAACAACAAGCATCTACTTCTCACTTGTGGGTCTGTAAGTCAACTGTGCCTTTGCTTGGGCTCAGCTTGGCTAATCTCCAAGCTGGGGGTCAAATTCGGGCACACATTCCATGACTTCTCATTTTGGGACCCAGGCTAAAGGATCATCCACTCTCTGGGACATATTGTTTTTGCAGATGAGAGCAGAAACTAACAAGGGCAGGTAGATTCTTGAAGTATCTTCAAAAACTTCTGTTCAGATGTGATGTAACATTATAACTCTCATATCCGACTAGTGACAGGAAGTCATTTGGTCAGGTCTGGAAGGGAAGTAATGCCTCTCACAAAGTTGGTTGCAAGGGGAGAATGAAAATTTGCTGAACCATGCATGGTACGAGCTGCCACAGTGAAGAGTAATCCAAAAGGTGATAAATCTTTCACTTTCCTTTTAGGTCTGAATCATAATGATGCAATATAACCTATTGGCTAAGAACTATATTAGTTACCTATTACTGCATAAGAAATTATCCCCAAAACTTAACATAAGTAATTACTCCCCAAACTTAATGGTGTCAAACAATAATAAATGTTTATTATCTCACACAGTTTCTGTGGGTCAGGAATTTGAGATAGACTTAGTTGGGCCGTTCTGGCTGGGGGTCTTCATGAGGTCACAGTCAAGACGTCAGCCAGGGTTACAGTCACCCGAAGGCTTGACAGGCTGGAGGATTTGCTCCCACATGGCTCACTCATATGCCTAACAAGTTGGTGCTGGCTATTGGCAGGAAGCTTCAGTCTGTTGATGTTCAGACTTCTTTATAAGGCTGTTTGAGAATTCCCATGACGTGGCCATCTGGCTTTTTCCAGAGGAAGTTGTCCAAGAGAGTGCAAGGTAGAAGCCATGATGTCTTCTAACTGAGCCTTGGAAGCCGCATACTGTCATATCCTTAGACTCTGCTGGTAACGAGGTCTGTCCTATACAAGGGCGTGAATACCAGGAGGCAGAGATCACTGGAGCCATCTTGGACGCTGGCTATCACGAGAACATAGGCTCTGGAATCCCAACCCCACCAGTTATTAGCTCCTTACCTTCTCTCATCTGTAAAATGGGGATACCCGCATAGAGTG
>NW_011888835.1:8194706-8200686 GCF_000151845.1 Pteropus vampyrus
GTGTTGGGGTCAAGTACTTTGAAAGCTACTGATCTGGAGGCATTGGTTAGAAAGGCACTCAAGCCACCCAGAGTATTTTCTCCTATGTGATATTGCTATGGTCAAACACAACTGCTTATTGATGGCCTCATGTGTCAACTGTTGGGCTAAGTTCCCTGTGGGTGGGAAGGTGGATAGAAAACTATAGTGCCAGTGTGGTCCTTGGCCTTAAATAACTTAAAGTCTTGTTGAGACAATAAGACTCATATAGAAGCAAGTTAGAGAACAGTAGAAGATGTACTGTGTGTTTTATTTACTTGTTTACTTATTTTATACTATGTGCCAGGCACTGTTCTGATGATTTTACAAACTTGTTCTTATTTAAACCTCTTAAACTCCTTGAGGCAGATACTCTGTTTATTGTTGTTAAATTTATTTTTATGGTGGTAAGAACACCTAGCAGGAGATCAACCCTCTTAGCAAGTTTTTAAGTGTACAATTAGTATTGTTAACTATAAGGAAGGGGGGTTCTTATTGTCTCCATTTTACAGATAAGGAAACTAAGACACCGATAGTTTAAATAATTTGTGGCCACTCAGGTAGAATGTCCAAATGGCTATCACTGCTCGGAGGTGCAAACTGTTGGTTTGCGTGACTGGGGCTTTCCACAGTGAAAAATGGTGTGTTTGGGTTAGAGTTAGTTCTGTCATCTTGGTGCCAGACAGAAAACTTGGTGACACCAAGTTCTAGGAGAAAACCAGCCTCTTATACTACAATTAACTGACTGATCCCGTACATCTTGACTTCAGAGAGAAAAGACAGGATGCCACGAATGGTTTGCAAATGATTCCCGAAGAGGGAGTAGTTATACTTCAACTATAGTGTCATTTTGTAGCACTATAAACATAAATGCCATCCAGTCCCGATGTAAAGGATAAAATGATAGCAAATCTTAACCACAGATGTTTGCTTTCCACAGTTTTAGGAGGATTGAATATTCTCTATGCATAGGAGTTGGAGTTTCTAAGGGAGTTTTGGTTTCCCAGAACAGCAATTCATTGCCAGATCACAGGTTCAACTGCAAGTTACAAAAATATGGCCACCGCTTTTGTGTGTGTGAGAGCAAATGATAAATATCACTTAGTTCTCTTAAGCAAAGCTCTGAATTGTCCAGCTGATAATTAATTTCGCAGGTTAAACATTAAAGACAGTCAGACTTTAGGCTTTAAGTAGAAGTTTTCTGGATAGAAATGGTTCCCTAGATTGAAACCGATAGATGTAAAAATCAGGCCCACTTATGAAATTCTAAATAGCTTCATTTATGAATGGCAAAATGATGCTCTATAATTAAGACAGAACTTGTTAGATGAGTAATTAATTTGCGTGCATATGTATGTACATATCTATTTATCGATATATGTGCACATATGTATATATGTACATATACAAATAAATGTAAGTATGTTGACCACATATGTACATATTTATATAGCTGTTTCATTTATTGAGGTTTACCATGTATCAGGCACTGAGCTAAATACTTTATAGATTTTAATGTATCGTGTATTTAATATGTACATACTTCCCATAGTATAACATGTATGGTATGTGTGTGTGTGTGTGTGTGTGTATACACACATATATATAATCTTATTAAATCCTCACAGCAATTCTGTCACATTGGTATAATCGTTATAGTTTTACAGTGAAGAAAAGCTTTGGAAAGCTTTTAAGATATTTTTCCAAGATTATATAGCCAACCAGTAGCTACTAACTGCTATGCCGTAGAAAGAGGTTTTCCTTGGCTCAGATGTATGTAATCAGGCGTGAATGCTTGGAACAGTGGAACAAACAGTTCTTGGAGGAGACAGACAGGGGTTAGGCCCCAGCTCCTCCGGCTACGGAGTGACCCTGTCGACATCTCAACTCTTCCGTTCCTCAGGTTTTTGACTTCATGAAATTAGAGTCACATTATACACCTTTGAGAGTTTTTTGTTTTGTTGTTTTGACTTTGAAGATCCTTTAACCACCTACATCTACAAGAAGGACTCAAATATAGTTGGACTCATGGCTAAGGTTTATTCCAGTTAAAGGACACAGAGGAGGACCCACAAGGGAAAAAGATATATCAGGTGTTGTCTGGAGAATCCAGGCTCGGGCTGCCTCCGTTCTCCCTCCCAGAGCCACCCAGAACGGGCTCCTCCCTTCAGCAGGGACAGGACGACCAGCATCCCAAACTGTCAGAAGGAAAGCACGTGTTTTCCTTAAGTCCCAGTGTTTGCACAATCTCCGCAGGCGGGTACAGCAGAATTCAGTGCCCCAGGCGGGCAAAGCTGCCTTATCAGGTAGTAACTTAGAGACCCTTCCAAAAGCCAAGTTCCCAGATGCTTAGCATGGGCCAGCCCCAAAGGCTGGCCCTTCTATATCAAGGTTGCTATGGTAACTCTTTCCTGCATACAATTGCTGTGAGAATTAATGATAGTAGTTGGCAAAGCTTTTAGCACAGCGTCTTATGGCCCTCAAATGCCAGCTATTGTATTTGATCTGATCGGCTCAAAATAACAGTTAAAATTTATAGAGCCCCTGTTCTCTGCCAGCCACTGTTCTTCTAATCACTCTACTCATTTACTCATTTCTTCCACTCGATAACTCTATGAGTTAGAGATCATAATTTTTCTCACTTTTAAGATATGGTTAAGGAACTCGCTGAAGACAAGAGCTGGTAAATGGTAGATTCAAGAGTCAAATCAAGGCAGTTTGGCTCTCAAATCACCAAAAAAGATTGCGTGCTAATTATAAGCCGTATTGGACCAGGAAAGAAAATTCTCAACTTTTAGTGCATCAGTTCACACAGCTGGCAGTTATTGCAACTATTGTTAGCCCATAAAATAGCCCGTAAGATTCCCTTTCTGCAAACGATGGCTAGGTACCCTGAGATTTTTGTGTAACGTTTGCAAATGTGAACACATTTCTTTACACACATAAACTGTCTCCTTCAACTGCACGAGCTGCTATCCAGCTATCTTATCCTTAAATGGAAAGAGATAAAAACCAGATAATCACATGGGTAAATTGCTCGCAGCTGCAGCAGCTGACCCTGGATAATCAGGGTACTGCTGCTGTGTCCAGGCGTATAATTTCCTCTTTTAAAGATTTAGTCAGAGCACTTCAACAATTTCAACACTTCATCAAGCCATCTTTTTTTCCTTTGTTTGAAAAATATATTTATATAACATTTTGCAATGCACAAAGCAGCTTTACACATATTATCTCTTTAGTCCTCCCAATGACTTGAGTGTGGTTGTGTGATTATAGCATTCTCCTGTGGAGGCCAGTAGCTGGGGCACTCGCCCTGGTGGCCATGAAGAGAGGATTTGGGGTCTGCATCAGAGGGAGCTAGCTGCCAGATCTAGACAGGAATTACCCATCTTCTCAGTAATTAAGATCACTGTCAGAGTTTAGCCTAAGCCTGAAATAGCCTAGGCAAAGAAAGATAAAAGAGAGGGAGGAACAGGTGGAGAGGGAGAGAAGAGAGGAAGAAAAAAGAAAAAAAGCACCGACGTTTGAGCCTAGAGGCAGGATTGCTGCTTGCCCAAGACCATGTGACATTACAGGAAAAGAAAATTATTCTGACACATGTTTAAACACTAAGGAAGTCTTTATTCGAGACTATTACAATAGAAGTGTTGTAGCAATGGAAGGAGATGGGGCTCAACTCCGAATATGGAAAGGACAAGTAGGGATTTATAGCCGTAGATCAGGGCGAAGGGCTCAGTAGATGGAAATTTATTAGTAGGGAGCGTCAAGGCTAGGGGGATGCTTGCTAAACTGGTGTAACAGCTTGCTAAAGGCCAGGCCAAGGACTTACACGTCAGAGATAGAGCATGAGGAATTTGATCAAACATCAAGTGATCAGATAGCAAGGGTCAGGGGATCTCACTAACTTGACTTTGCAGGATTGATTGCTAGGGCTGGGCTGGGCAGACCAAAGACAGGATGGGGGCCAACGTCAAAGCTTAGCTGAAAAGAGGGCTCAGAGGAACCTTAGTAAGGTCAGGACAAGGACAGAGTCTTTGTCAGTGGCAACCTACCCTCGCTTGCCTACCCTCCCTTCCTCTCCATCAGGACCCTCCTACTCTTACTTTTTGCTTTTGGTAATTTCTTGGCCACTAACCAAATGAAGATTTTTCCATTACAGACGGTACCCAGTATCTTAGTCTTTCTTTACCCTTAACTAGATAGAATACAAATTTTTGGCGGATAGAGAATTTGTTTTCTCCCCTCTCTGTATCCCCAATAGGTTGGTGTTTATATATTAAAAATGTGTTGAATGAATGAATGACAGTAGCAACTACTTACTGAGAACTTACCATTTGCCAGGCACTATGCTGGGTATTTATACCAGCTAAAATTCTTTGAATATAAACAGCCCCAATTGTCACTGGCTTCAAAAATACTGCAGAGCGAGCTGACAGTTAAACATTGAAAATCCAGGCTGCATGGAGAACTGCAGTAGCTCTTGGGAATCCAGGTGCCAGGAACTAGTGACTAAGGGGCAATCATTTGTAGCCACCAACAGCGAGATAAACAGCTCTAGCTATTTTCTGCCTATACAGTCTCTCTCTCCAGATGTTAAGCTCTAGAGAGTGACTCTGATTGGTTGTGCCTGGGGGTAGGGCATTGTTCCACCAAAAATAAACTTTTCTTGAAAGTTCTGTTGCCACAGGGAAATAAATGCTGGGTAGTCGAAAAACGACGGACATTTTTTAATGCTTTGGTTCATTTACTCCTCCCCCAGATTCAATACACTTGGTATTATTTTCCCTATTTTAGATGATAATATTGAGGCATTTGCAACTAGTATGTTAGCTCCTAAATGTTAAACTCTGAATAGAAAAAAAATAAAGATTGGGTAGAATATGTTCTCAAACTACTTTCAGTAATTAATATTTCAAGCATAATCTTTAATAGCAGCCGTAATCTAATACGATCTTTTTACTTTCCCAATTTAGAATGTCTGGAGATTTTTCCATTGTGCCCTTTCATATGCTTTGGCTCTGCTTTACTTTTTATTATAGCTGAATCCAAAGCAGGAAGAAGAATGGACCCAGCCAGAATGCCATTGCAATGTAAACATAAGGGAACGAGGTTGCTTCGTGAAGTCAAAGACTCACGTTGGCACACAATGTAGGGTCGACTTTGGTTAAAGAAAAACAGGTCTGTAGCTGCACAAAGTCTTAACTTTTAGCAAGTGAGAAAGGAATGAGAGATGAGTTATCTTTTGTAATTTTCCAAAAGAAATGCTATGCACAGAGAACAGAAGTCTTTTGTGAACAGTGTCATAACTATAAATATTTCTCTTTATTTGACACCAGTGTAACTATTTTCACACGTACAGACATGGATCTTAGACATAGACCATGGTTGGCTCGGAAGCCTGTGCTCTTAGCGACTCCCGTCTCAATCCTGACAGCTTGTCGCTCATTGTCCCCTGTCTCTCAGTGTCCCCTGTCGTTCACAGTCCTTGGTTTGCCCAAATGCAGAGTTTTTACAACAGCAAGAGGAAGCCTTAAGACACAAGTACACGATCTGTTCAGGTAAAGTATACTGAAGGTATGCAATCTTGTACTCAGCTTGGTTTAATGTGGTAATTTAAGGACTCAGCTGGCTTTTGGTGGAGCTACGTGTAGGCTGGGGTCTTGAGTTCATTAGAAGAACATATCAGAATTTTCTGGGTGGAATGAACAGTTTAGACTGCTGATTCTGATATGCCCCTCCTTAGCTCCTCCTGGTCAAGAAGCTCTGTGGTGTTAGGTCCTGATCCTTGATAGACGTGACCTTGACCATAGCCTTCAAGGAAGGGTTGGGAAGGTGTGACAAAAAGTTAACGGGCTCTTCTTTAAGGAATGAAGCACCTCCATTTTCTTTCCCATCACAGACCTTTTTTCTAGCTCTGACCCTGTATCAGTCTTGAATGAGCTTCTTGTGTCAGCCCCTTCCC
>NW_011888835.1:8202441-8213282 GCF_000151845.1 Pteropus vampyrus
GGCAGTTCACTTTTTGCCCAGAAAGGAATTACCCAGTGTATGGCCCAAAATTCAGAAGCACTCTGTTAAATTTCTAGTCTTCACTGTGGGATCATTTGGAGTTTCGCTGGCAGCAGTCAGCATTATTAGTGGTGCTTTGGCATTGTTGCGACGCTGTCTTCCAGGAAGTGATGGGTCTCCATATGCTTATTAATTTCATTTATTTGGGTAAAAGAAGTTGTAGTAATGTCCGTTCCACGGATTGAAAAATTGAGGCCCAGCGACTGTCCATAACCAGTTCTGTCACAGGGAAACCGGAATGGAGATGCTGGAAGGCATGATTTTCAATGTAATCAGTCTTGGACTCTGAGTCAAGCATGATTTGTTACAAGATGCAAGCTGCAAATAAGTGGAAAGCATTCGTTTCTTCAGCCGTTGATTTCCTATCTCCAGATTTGAGTTTGGAACAGTATCAGAATTATGTTTTGCTACAAATAACAGAAAATGTAGTAATGATGGCTTGAACAGAGAGGTTCCTCTGTGTCATGCAGCGAGCTGCCCTAGCTGGAGGGTGCTGAGCTGATGACGAGGTGGACACGGGCTCCATCCCTCTGCTCTGCTGTTCCTGGTACACACCATGCCCCATGTCCGCACTCGGGGCAGGAAGAAGATAGAATCACAAAGAGGCAGAGGGCGGAGGGCCATCACCTAGTGAGACTTTGCATTTTTTTTTTAAAGTGATATTTTTTATTTTTCAGTGATAGTTGGCATACAATATTATATTAGTTTCAGGTGTCCAACATTTGTATTAGGAAAAATTGCCTCTCCCAGGGATCTCTACCTACATCACATGGGCAGGAACTTGCTGGAAGGCACTCAGTGGATCAAATGCTTCTAGGCAGGCACACTGCCACCTCGAACAAATTATAAAGGAGGAAGAAAAGGAGAATGGGTTTTGGACAGTCAGTTGCCTTGGCCACAAAGATAAATGCTTTCTTTAAATTAGGTAACTTAGTGACCTTCCCTATGAAACATGAACTTCCAAGGATTAGTTTTCTTCCTGTGTCCATACACTGAGCTCCTGATAGCTTTAAACTAGATTTAAAATAGGTGGGTGTACCGATGCTAATGTCTTACCTTGTGACCAATGTGCTGAAGTTATAGTGACATTAAAGATTGCTGGGTGAAGGGAACTGTGTACTCTCTTTGCAACTTTTCAACAAATCTAAAATTATTCCAAAATATAAAGCTTATTAAAAAAACAGTAGGTGAAGTTTTCCCTGTATCTTCTATTTTCCTTTTCGGTTTAAGAGAAGACGAGTCCAGATATAAATAATACAGAAAACATAGGAAGTCAGTTTAAAAAAAGCACACTAAACCTCACCACCGTTATCTTCCTTTTCCGACTATCTTTCTTTCTCCTTCCAGGGTCCTAGTCTCTTCAGTCTCCTAAGGAACGCCCGATAAATCACTGTGCAGTAAAGCACCCAGGTTAATGTGATAACGTTTCTGGAAACAGCAAAAAAATGCCATCTAGGACTGAGCCTTTGAGGGGCTTTCACACCCAGTCCTTCCTGGGTACGATTTTACTCCAGTACCAGCAGCATCACCTCAGATGTCCTTCTCTCTGTCTTTGGCCCTGCTGAATTGATCTGGTTTAGGTAGGATGCCTCCTTTCCACCTCCAGACCACCTAGATTTGCTTCCAGATCCTTCCTCTGCACAGGTGAAATCTCTAAAGACTTGTGCCTTGGAAAATCCTTTAGGCGTGGACACCCTGGGCCCTCAACTGGACACCCACATATGGCTAACCTTAATTGAGTGCCTCAATGGACCAGAATCTCTCATGGGCCTTTCACCTATGATATTTCCTTGTTCCTTCACTCATTTTAAGATGAAGAAAATTGAAGTTCAGGGCGGTTAAGTAACTTAGTAATGAGTGAAAAGAGTGAAGCTGATCCACCCAGGGCCAACCGAGACCAAAGCAGTGTTTTCTGTGTTATTGCTATATCCTTAAACTAAGCAATTCCAAAGGAATAAACATTTTGCCCTAGTGAAGAATTTCGTAGAAAACATGCCCAGCCAAATTGCCTCTGTAACCTGGAGACAGGAATTAATGAGGGAAAAAGCAAACTCCGTCTTCTTGTGTTTGTAAGCTCATCTGCCTCCATATTCAGCATTGTTACATCTATGGACGGGAGACAGTTTATTGAGGAGATTAAGGGCCGGGGTTCCACAGTGACCCTGTCACTGTTTCTGTCTCGGATCTTAACACTTAATGACTACGGGACCTTGGGTCAGTTTGCCTTGGATAATCCCTAGTTTGTCATCTGTGAAACGGGAATAATTATAATAGCTCTTTCAGTACTGCTATGAGAACTAAGTGAAATCGTCATGCAATTTGCCGAGCACGGGGCCTGGTACAGAGTATCACCCAATGCATGTTAGCTGATTATCATTATCGTTTTCATCAACATCCTCATCATCAGATGCCTTGGTTGGACAGAGCTTAATATAAGTTGGATAACCTCATCCCTTGCTGGTCTTAAACAATAGCTTATACGTACTCTATGCTGAATATACACTTGTTACATAAACCAACACTACAGTGCTTTAATTAGACCTTTGGATTTATGCTGGCAATTCTGAAAGATCTAGAATAGCGTAACAGATTTCTTTATCTGAATTATGTATCTGAGGTGTTCCACTTGCCAGACAACATGATTGTTTTTAGGCCTCTCTGTACTTCTCTTAAGGTCTAGTCTCTGAAAAACAACCTCATCTCTGAAAAAACATACTCTTTGTTCTGAGTTTTATCACTAACGATAAAGGTTATAGTCTTTGGAATGCACCCAGCTATTAGTTAACGATGCATAATTTGACCTTCCATGTGCTTTTTCCTTTACATTTCTGAACCTGCACGATCACTATGTTGTGTTCTGACTTTTTTCCTATCTTTTTTTTAAGTCGACTTAAAAATTTTTTCAATTACAGTTGACATACAATATTATATTAGTTTCAGGTGTACAACATAGTGATTAGACATTTATATACCTGACGAAGAGTTCACCCTGATAAGACTAGTACCCGTCTGACACTACTTAACTACTTAACTACTACTACTAACTACTACTAACTACGGAAGTTATTATAGTATTATTGACTACATTCCCTATGCTGTACTTTACATCTCTGCCTGCTGTCTTTACTAAAGATACTTTAAATCCTTTTCCCTATTTTCTTTCTTATCCCCTCTCTCCCCTTCAGTCAATCGAATAAATGTAATTGGGTTCTAACTTCGTGAATGTGAAGTGCTTTGTTTTAGTAATCTCAGTTAATAGGACTTTATACCTTAAAATCAATTTCTTTCTTTCATATCCTCTCCTTAATGTTATCAGTGCTCAGGAAGTAATTATTTTAGTTCTCTGACTCACCGGTGTTATTGCCTTTTTGAAAAGCGTTTTGTGTCCCAAGCACTGTCCTTATGTGGCATAGGCACTTAGACACGATTGCTTCATGTTCTTGAATCAAGGGCTTTTGCCGCTTTCAGAAACAAAGCTCTTTCAACCCTGCATCCCTTTAGGATGCTTTGAGATAGGTTGTTAATGACTTTGAATACAGCTCAGATATTCTTTTACAAACAGCTTTAATTTTCTGTTCTAGTTAATTCACAATGCATGTTTTTCACCAAACACAGAATTAAGAAGCATAATACTAATATAGCTTAGTCTTGATTCTTCTTTTTAATATGCAACATACTAAATGATATCTGATGCTCGAACTCTGAAGGACTCTGATCTAGCAGAAGCAGGGAGGCAAAGAAGTGCAAGTTCATCCCTGGACACGTGAAACAACCGAAGACTTTTACCTTGTTGGCAGGGAAGTTGTAGCATTTTCACACGCAGAATTTATTTGCCTTTTAGAAATACTAAGTGTGAAAACTAAATCTGCCACCTGTTTATACTTGGAGTTTGTCAGTAAGTTTTAAGCAATACCTGTAGTTTTTAAGTGATCCTTTTAGGAGAAGATACAGAGATCATAAAGGGAGAAGAAAGAAAGCAAGAAGAAATGGAGCGAGTCCATAAGATAGAGTGACATCCTGATGGTCCTGGGTGAAGTGGTGAGCAGCACCCACCTCTGCTGCTGTGGAACGTAGTGATACTTAGGATGCTAATCATGGCGGCTAGTAAGAGTCTTCTTCTGTCTCTAAGAGTCTTCTTCTGTCTTCTTGTAGCTTTGAAACAGATTTGCAGTTGTAGTCATGGCCCCTCAGCCTGAACATTGCGACCTTTCTTCTTCTTCATTATAATAGTCATTATCCTTATTCCCGTCTGTTTAAGCCCTCTCTTTACTCTGTTGTTTATGCGATCTCACCTTTTAAAAAAGTTTTGATCAAGTGCCATCCAAGGAAGAGTTGACATCTGCATGATCTCCTCCTCCACCCCGCCTTATCACACTGCTGGATTCAGTTCACTTATTTCATGATGCCTGTTGTGTTATGCCGTTTGCCAGCAAACATTTCAAGGATGAATGAAAGTATGTGACCTTCCTTCCTCCAACTAGATAAGTAGCCTAAGAATGTCTTTTATATTTAGCCGAGCTTGCAGGGCTCAAGGTGAGCTTTTACATTCATCCTTAGACTGTGTGTGTGAGTGGAGCAGAAGCCCATTTCCCTCCTTTTGGATAGTCAGCTTTTAAAAATTTCTTTTAAAATTTTTGCTAAAATCATTCTAATAATTTATAAAAGAAAAAGATGTAGCTACATTATCCACAAAAAGAACATATCTGAATTGTGTCACTTTATTATTTTGATAGATGATATGACATTTCCCTCCTGCTTTCTGAAAAGTAAAGGCATATGTGAGTAAAGATCTGTTTCCTTTTACCAAATATCAACAACATTTTAAGTTTTAATGCTGGTAGAGTTTCTACTTTCCTAAGCAATAAGATCCTCTTATATTTGTATTGCTTCAGCTTTCTAGCTGTGTCTGGTTGTTCTCCTATTATATGT
Organism: Pteropus vampyrus; assembly: GCF_000151845.1. Classification (NCBI taxonomy): domain Eukaryota; kingdom Metazoa; phylum Chordata; class Mammalia; order Chiroptera; family Pteropodidae; genus Pteropus; species Pteropus vampyrus. The sequence goes on from NW_011888835.1 coordinate 8,207,431, forward strand.
CTCTCAATAACAAGCCAAGCCCCTAGAGAATTCTCCCAACGCAAAAGAGAAGGCTTGGAAAGTCTCAGAAATTATAAATTGGAGGATTACAAAATTGTCAGTTTTCAATTAAAGCTATTGGTAAGAGCGCAACTAGAATATTAAATATTGAATGTCATCTTTGAACATTGTCTATTCTTATGGTTTCTTGTTAAGAGATTAATACTCTCAAGGAAAAAGAACAAAATTTGTTAAATTTGTTAAATTGCCACAACATTTACTGTAATATAAAGGTCCTATATAGCATTGGGATCTGAGAAATGAAGAATTGGAACAAACTCAAGATTTAGAGACACCAATCACTATTCTCCTCCTTGAATTTTCTTTCCTTCTCTTAAAATCCACACTCCACCCCCTCCAGATCTTAGGTTATTTTTTCTCTGTTTTACAAAGGCCTAGTTGCCTATGCAACAAAGGATTTTTGTATTTAATAAGGAGAATGTCATGTTGAAGTGTGGAAAGAATCAACTCTTTCTGTCTCTGAAATACAAACTATATGTCATTTAGGCATTGTGTATTTCTTGAGACTCTACGTATGTAATTTATGGCTACAATAAAGAAATCTTTGGCTTTCTTAATCTGGTTACTTTCTAAACCTTCTTGTGTCTTTACTCACTCCTTTATTTCTTGCTTTCTTTCAACTTCTGAGATTTAAATAAATTTCAGTGGGATTCTTGCCAAACTTGATCTGAATATCCAGTTACGATTTTATATTTTTCATGAATGAAGAGGTGACAGAACTACTCATGGGAGATGGGCAAAGTGTCCTTTGAAAGAAGAGCAGAAAAGACAGAAGAAACGAATTCTGTGCAGGAACTTAAATGACTGAAGGCTAACGTCAGTCTTTAGGAGTCGAAGACGAACACTTAACGTCAGATGTCATTCAAAAATCTCTTACACAAATTATACCATTTTTTCTTCACAGCAAAACTGTGCAAAAAATCTGAAGGTTAAAACATTTACTAAGTTGTCCAAATTACTAAGCTAGTAGAGGTGGCAGAAGTGATATCAAAACCGAGGTCATCTGACTCTGGAAACTTTCCTTCCATTAAATGATATTATTTTCTAAAAGTTATTGGACATAAGACAGTTTTCAGTAAAGTCTCAACTTCATCGTTTTGTTCTTGTATGAAATAGTGTCTCTTTTTAGCAGATTTGGGTATCGATGAGCTTGAAAGGATGAGCTGATGGTGGGTGTCATATTCGAATCACTGTGCTAAAATAGATAGTTGGGACAGTGTGCGACACTTAGTAGGTCTTCAGATTATTGAATAAATGAATGGATGCCACGTGTGATTGATTGATGCTATAAGATGCTTGTCTACCTATACTCTTTCAGCTTCTGTAACTACAGTTATTTATGTTACAATTAAGGCTATGCTAACAAACAAAGCAAATGTATGAAACTCAATGCTCATGTCTTTAAACTTTTAATGAGAGAGAGAAAAAAAGAGAACACTTTTAAAAGAAAAATAATTCATCGAAAACAATGCAAATGACACAGACAATTGTCACATATTTATTTTGAGAGATGAATTTGACTTCGTCTGTGCCAGCCACACAGCTGGAGGATGAGTATGTGGAGACTTTTGTTTCACAGAGTATGTCTGCTCCCGAAGCAGTAAAATCTAAATAAGTCCTTGAAAATCGAAGTGGGGCATTAAATACAGTATCTCATAAAATCGAATTCCCATAAACCAAATGGCAGTCTGTCATTTGTAAATGTTGGTAATAGTAAAAATAATAACAGTGCTTGTAAAATAATAATAAAGGTACAATTTATTTTACTTTTTAATGTAATTTTATCTTTTTATTAAATACAGTTAATATACAATATTATATTAGTTACAGGTGTACAACATAGTTATTCAACATTTATATCCCTAATGAAGTGATCACCACCATAAGTCTAGTAACCATCTGACACAGTTACAATTTTTTGAGTTTTTACAATCCGCTTGGCATTTATGGTTAAAATGAGTAATCTATTATCTATCCAGTCCTTGTTTTCTCTGATTTGGTCACATTTAAGGTCATCTGCACTGTTGGACAGAGAATGTGATGAGTAAGGACTATTTAATTTAATTCTTGTATCTTATCTTAGATGCTGTTTACCCTTTTAGCTATCAGTGGTATAGAGCTGAGGAGGTGGAAAATTGAGAGAAAGGGTGTAAATTAAACTCTGGATTAAAGCCCAAGGAGATTACATGGACAGTCAGATTTCCATTTCAATTAAAAATAATTTAAAAGTACTTTTCTCTGTTATGGAGTTTGTTTGGATTCGGAATGCTTTTTCTGGATTTATTGATATCAGAGCCAATGTTTCAGGTTATTTACTATACACAGAGAAAACGTGTTCATAAATGTATACAGAGCTATGTATTTTCATTTATAATTCAAGTTGTCACAGTCAACTTGAAGATTTTTTAAATCGCAATAAACTCAGAAAATGCTGCCAGTAGTGATCATGGTAAACTTATGTAAAACTGCGACTATCCACCAAAGAGCCACTATTTATAGAGTCAAATCAAAATGTAATTGGCTTATCTCTTTGTCCAGGGTGCACTCAGCCAAAATGTATTATTTACTAAGAACATGAAAACCTACCACCAAATTAAGCGTATTTGTATTTGTAGCCAACATTATTCATTTAGCCGAAGTGAACCGTTTAAAGGCTATGCACCCATATGAATCATTAGGTTAAATGTTCACAGTGATACTCTTAATAGGGACTCACCTTTTTGAAACTCTAATATTCATGTAACTAGATTATTCATTAGCAAATGTGGGTAATAAATACAGTTACAACCTTAGGTTGCATTCGTTGGTGTTGACCTAGACAGGAAGTCGTTTGTGAAATACCCAAAGAGGCTGTTGAATCAATTTAGTATTATTAACAAAGGAGTTAATATGATATTCAATGGGTTGTATTAGATTATTTTTCTAGTGGTTTAAAAAAGTTTGAATTTCATAATCCAAAAAAAATTGCCAAGAATGAGTACTTAAAAAAAAAAAAACCTTCTATTTTTACCATCATTTCATAAAACACTGGACAAGAAAGTACCTGACATGTAGTCCAGCTAACTCAATAAATGTTAGTTGAATAAACAGATGAATGAATGAACAACAAAAAGTTGTGATGATATAATTTCAAAATAAAAGAAGCCTTTAAATGGAATATACTTATTTACAAGAAAAGCTAAATGCACCACCCCTAACGTTCCAATTTCCCCATGCCCCAGCAAACTTTTTACAACCTACTGTGAACCCACAGTAGGTTCTGCTACGGGAGCTGTTACATAGACTAGCAACTAAATAGTTCAAAGTTAACTGTGTTCTTGACCTGCTGCTTATTCCATATTCACTTCACTCCCCCATCCCCCTCGCCCCACCATTTATTGAGGACCTACTCAGCCAAACACATGGTAGTCTTGGATTCCAGGGTGCCAGAATGAGTAAGACACCATCTGTGCTCCCAAACTGAGTGACTTAGTTGGGGAAAGAGATGTGCTCCCCTACCCAAAAAACAAACAACAACAACAAAAAAACCCAAAGCATATTCCTATAATATGGTAAGTGACAAAAAGGTGGAGAAAATTCCTCTTCATCAAATTTCATATATGCTAGCCCCATTTTTTGCTCAATATAGTTAGATAGGTAGATAGAAAGATAGATAATTCTATTTTGTTACAGGCATGGGAGGTTTTCTATATTTTTCAATTTTTAAAAATGAACATGTAATACTTTTTGGATCAGAAAAATAAGAAGTTTTACAAACTGGAATTGGATTTAAAGGTGCTAATAAATTCTTCCATCCCAATATCCATTTCATTATCTACATTTAAACTCTAAGTATATAATATAGATGAGACATTCAGGAATGTACAAATATTTATGAAGTGTTGACATTTTGTCACCTCATACAGAGTCCACTGTTCTTCATGTTTATTGAAGAACTATATAAATTTTTTTTATTTTTAAAATGCAGATAGAATGGTTTCTTAGACATGGCACCAAAAACACAAATGACAAAAGAAAAAATAGGTTTAAAACACTAGAAATAGAAAAGTCGACATCATCAGAATTAAAAACTTTTGTGCTGCCTAGGATACCATCAAGAAAGTGAAAAGACAACTCACAGGATGGGAGAAGGTATTGGCAAATAATAGACCTGAGAGAGGGCTTGTACCTAGAATACATAAACAACTATTACAAGTTAATAATAAAAAGACGATTCATGAAGAGAATGAGGGGCAAGCCACAGAATGGGAGAAAACGTTTGCAAAAAACATCTGAAAATGGACTGTTATCAAAAATAATACAAAGAACTCAAAACTCAACAATTAGAAAAAATGAACAACCTGATTTTAAAAATGGGCCAAACACTTGAACAGATATCTTACAAAAGAAAATACGCAGATGGCAAATAAACATATGAAAAAATGCCAAACGTCATTTGTCATTAGGGAATTATAAGTCAAAACAATAATATTAATATATCACTACACACCTATTTGAATGTCCCAAATGTAAAACACTGACAATGCCAAATGCTGGGAAGGAAATGGATCTCTCATTCATTGCTGGTGGGAATGCAAAATGGTACAGCCACTTTGAAAGATAGTTCGGTAGTTTCTTATAAAACTAAACAAACTCTTACCATATGATCTAGCAGTTGTGCTCTTTGGTATTTACCCGAAAGATTTGAAAACTTATGTTCACAAAGAAGCCTGCACATGGACGTTTATAGCTGCTTTATTCATGATTGCCAAAACTGGGAAGCGACCAAGATGTCCTTCAGTAGGTGAATGGAAAATTAAACTGTGATGCATCCAGACAATTGAATATTATTCAGTGCCAAAAAGAAACGCGCTATCAAGGCATGAAAAGAAATGGAAAAACCTTAAATGCAAATTACGAAGTGAAAGAAGCCAATCTGAAAAGGCTATAAGTATATGACATTCCGGAAAAGACAAAACTATGAAGTCAGTGAAAAGATCAATAGTTGCCAAGATTAGGGAGGATGGAGGGATGAATAGATAGAGCACAGAGAATGTTTTGGACAGTGGAACTATTTTGTATGATATTATAATGGTAGATACATATCATTCTACACTTATCAAAATCTATAGAATGGACAACACCAAAGGCGAACCCTAAAGTAAACTATGGACTTTGGATGATAACGATGTGTCAATGTGGGTTCATCAATTGTAACAACTATACCATTCTTGATAATTGGTAGTAGGGGAGGTTGTGTGTCAGGGGAACAGAAAGTGTATGAGAAAACTCTGTACTTTCTGCTCTGTAAATCTAAAACTTCTAAAAATAAAATCTATTAAAAAAAGACAAGTCAATGAAGAAATGGACAAAGGATCTGGATAGGCAGTTCTCCAAAGCAGATATGCAAATGGACAATAAGCCCATAAAAGCGTGCTCGACATCACTAACCATCAGGAAGTGCAAGTCAAAACTGCAGTAAGATACTACTTCCCACCCATTAAGACAAGTGTAATAAAAAAGATGGTGACAAGTGTTGACATGGATGTGGAAAAACTGGAACCTCCTACCCTGCTGTAAATGGGAAGGTAAAATGGGGCATCCTCTTTGGAGAAGAGTCTGGCAGTTCCTCAAATCATGAAATATGTAGAGTTACCATGTAATCCTGCCATTCTATTCCTAGCTATAAACCCAAGAGAAATAAAAAAAGATGTGTGCAGTCAGCACCATAGTCGATTTGAGAACATTTTCATCACCTCAAAAAGAAATCGCACACATCAGCTAACATGCCCCAGCTCCCTAGACCCCTTCTA
>NW_011888835.1:8215497-8217815 GCF_000151845.1 Pteropus vampyrus
CATATCATTAATTATCTAGTTTTCTAAGTCACAGCATTGAAAAGCTATGTGTTTTAAGGATGAATAGGACATGAGGGCATGTGCAACTAAAAAGCAACCGACTGTCAATCCGTCGTGCAAGGGTGACACAGGACAAAGAAGAACTATGAAAAGCAGACGGAGGCTCAGAAAGCACAGCAACCTGGGACATTACATGTCAAGGTCAAACAATCTTATATTTACAATCGACCCCGACAGAACTGATGGTGTTTGTGTCTGATGTTCACAAACACAACCCCACTCATCCAGAAAAGGTTAACTTGATGTGTCGCTCTGTGTAAGAGGCCGAGGGGCTTAAAGTGGTATCTTTAGCTCCTCTGAACACTTGGCATTGACTCAAGGAACTGGTTGGCCTCAAAGCTTTGGAAGCTCTGGGCTTAACCTGAAACTCAGGGCTAAATGAAAATAGGTGTCTGGGTTATGTACAGGAAGTGACAATGAGAACACTTGCAACTATATTGAGAACGTCTGTGCCTCTGGCGCTGAGCCAAGCTTGGTTGCATAAGCTTTCTTATTTAATTCTCACAATAACTCTGAGGAAAGACTTTTCTTATAGGTGAAGAAACTGAAGCATGTGACGTATCCAAGGATGCACAGCCAGAAAGTGGCGGACAGAGCTGGATCTCACACCAGTTCTGTCTTTAGTGCTTGTCACATTGTCCGCTCCCAGGCCCCACATACCAGGTTCCTTGGCACAGATGGGATGGAGGAGAGTAAACCAAGGGCTGCTCTGGGAAAGGAAACATTCGCCAAGGCCAGGAGCCTAAGCCTGTGCTTAGACACAAGCCACTTGTGTGCTCTTGAGTTGTGGTCTTCTGCAGAGCGATGCTCACATTCTCCATAGTCCAGAGGTTTGCCTGTTTCTTACATGGGCCCAGCAGACCTGCATAAGTGACAGTGGTGGTTGTCACCATCAAGCCAGCATTTATTTTGTGCTTCCCACGTGCCATGGCAGAGGGAAGTGGGTCAGCTCACTGAAGCTGCGGCTTCGTGTACACTCTCAAAGCCTAAATATGTGCCCTGTATTTTAATCTCTTTCATGGCTCTGGGTGATTCATGTTTCATAATAAATCAGGGGGCATTTATTAGTACTGTTAATTTGCGAAGCGTATAGCCAGCACTTAAGTTACTTCTTTCCAGGGACTGCTCAACATAGGGCCAGTAGTTCTTGAAATAATGTTTTATATAGTTGAGTCCTTTCATGCACACACATAATCTACTCCTCGCATCAATCCAGTGAGTTCGCATTATCCCCACTTTAGAGTTAGGGAAATCGAGGCTCAGAGAACTGAAGGGAATGGCTTCAGTTTGTGCTATTGGTAAGTGGCAGAGCTGCTATTTCATCTTTGCTTTTTTGACTCCAAGGCCAGAGGGCTTTTTCCGGCACAGGCGACCCGCCCGTCTGTATCTCGCGGCTGAAAGCCCGTGTGCTCTAGGGACCCGAGACCACCCCCATCGGTGACTGTGTGTTTTCCCCCCACACAGTCAGCCCCAGCAAGGAGATCAAGATCGTGTCTGCGGTGAGAAGGAGCAGCATGAGCAGCTGTGGCAGCAGTGGCTACTTCAGCAGCAGCCCCACCCTCAGCAGCAGCCCCCCTGTGCTCTGCAACCCCAAGTCTGGTGAGTGGCCCTTCTCAGGCGAAGGGAGAATGGGGATTTTACAGCGAGCCCCTGGGGTCAGCACCTATAGAGCGGAGGGAAGCGCGTAAGTTTGGGCAGAGGGAGAATCGGGCTGCAGTGCAATCTCAATAAAGTCTGCAGCTGACCCCCAGGGAGCTCTGGCGTTGGGACGGCCCTTCCGTGTTGTCCCTACTTGGGGTGAGGCGGCCAGGCCTTTATACCCTCATACTGAATAGTCTTTAAATGTTGGCTGCCCCTGGGAGGAGTGCATGACCTTGGGCAAGGCAGCTGTCTTCAGAAACATAGTTCCAAAGACAGTCGAGGGCTGTCTTAGCACTCTGAAGACTGCCTGCCTTTAGCGGTCCCACCAGCTGGAGAAGCCCCTCAGCCGGTCCTGAAGGAGAGTTTGAGCAGCCTGTTCGTGTTCCCTGCAGTGGCAGAAGCAACTCTTCCTCAGGCTGCAAATGCTGCAAAAATCTGTCAGGTCCCAGCTCCCCTGAGGAAGAAACACAGTCTGTGCAAACCCAGTGGCCCCTGGAATTGACTCTTGGTGCCTTGTGCTTTCAAACTCTACACGTCAACATCCACAGCCTTTACATTTCAGGGGGTAAAAATCTAGGCACGAAGATTGTTGATGAACTTGTACTTAGAAACAATTC
>NW_011888835.1:8220580-8220942 GCF_000151845.1 Pteropus vampyrus
CACTTATATGTGACATCTAAACAAACAAATTCATATATACAGAAACCAGATTGGTGGTTATCACAGGCTGGGTGGAGGGGGGCGGTTGGGGAAAACGGATGAAGGTATTCAAAAGGTACATACTTCCAGTTGTAAAATAAGTCCTGGGGGTGTCATGTACAGCGTGGTGTCTATAGTTGATAACACCACATTGTATATTTGAAAGTTGCTGAGAGAGTAAATCTTAAAAATCCCATCATGAGAAAATAAAATTTGTATCTGTGTGTGGTGATAGATGTTAACTAGGCTTATCACTATTTTGCAGTATATACATATATTGAATCGTTGTTGTTTTATGGCCATTCTATCTCAATTTAAAAAAG
>NW_011888836.1:0-34471 GCF_000151845.1 Pteropus vampyrus
AATATATTTGTGTATTAGTTAAGAAAAAATATAGTTTCCTTTTTATATAAACACAATAGCATGAAAGAGACATTTAGTCATTAAAAAACAAAAACAAAAAACACAAAAAAACAGTTTTGATTCCTAGCCCAAAAGCAGAAAATTTGCTCTTTGATGGAAGACAAAGTCTCACCATTCATCCTAAGATGTCTTCTTCTGTCTTTTGGAATATTAAATTATCTCCTAGCACCTTCCCCATCCAACTAGTCATTCTAATATGTCCGCTTAGCAATTTCATGCAGCCAAAAGAAAAACCTCTTTTTAGTTTGTAGAAATTCTTTTCTCATCAGCTTTCAGATTTGACTAATAAAAGGCTCTCCTGCTTCTGAAATCTATAAAGATCCTACCAAATAATTTTTTTTTTCTGTCCAAGTGGATAAGTGATCATAAACCTTAAACATATGACTGTACAAAAACTATTTTAGAGTCATTCTGTCACAAACATTGTCAGGAGCATTTTCTCATTGTCAAGAACTCTAACTATTCTCATACCTTTATCTGACTGCATTTGTGGATGACAGAAAAACCTAGACCCAATAGCTGCAGAAAAAAGGAAATGTAAGCAAGATTAGAACAGACAATCAGATGACAAGGAAGTCAATTGCCCTGGTCTGATCTACATGTGTCAGACTCTTATTTTATTGTTTTCCTTTATGATTTCATTTAACAAGTCATTTTTTTTTTCACTTAAGACAAAGAATTTGGAGATATTTTCATTTTAGTTAATCAGCTGAGAGCTAAATTCCATAGCATTAGAGAAGAAAGGAAAAGGACATCCGACACATCTGGGAGTCTATACTCATTTAAAATTTATTCTACTTAGACTTACGTTGGTTGCAGAGGGCCAATACTTCTCTTCTTTTTAAGGAAACTGAATTATATTTTTCTCTTAGTTGGAAAGAATTCCTATTTAGTTCTTAACCTTTTAGAAGCATTGAAACATCACATGGTCAATCTTTGAAGGATAAACAACCCCTTTTTCCTCAAAATGTCCAAGGAGATGGGTCCAGTGTTCTAGAATCATTATATATTGTTTAGTACCTTGAATATGTCCTCCAAAACTTAGGAGATATTTTTTCTACCTTTTAAAAATATAATGGAAACATAAGTGGAAGAGATGAAATAATGCCTAACAATTAAACAGCTGGTAAGTAGCATCTTTAGATTTGAAATTTCGTTTTTATACCATAGCCTTCTTCTTCTGGAAAGGGAAATAGGATGATGCTTCATATTTTATTTTATATGTATATACAATCGATTCTTATTATTTATGATAGTTGTATTCTATATAGTCAGTACAAACACTGAAATAACAAATACTGAACCCTTACTGTCAGGCTTGGCTACAAGATCTCATTAACCAATTAACTTTGTTTTGTGTATGTTTTCTGCTTAAAGATACCTTATTTAATATACTGTTGATTCATTAAATTGAATGCACAGCCAACAATACTATAACTCAAGCCCGAATAATATTACCTAAAATGTATTTTCTCTGTAAAGCACACCATAGCTTCCTTGCACGTAAGAGCACTAAACAGCACTTCGGCTATGCTTGAGGAGCGTATTAAACAACAAATCACCAACAATATGCACAAAAAATATAAAAAACTAAATAGGCCACGTAAAGGCCACTTTTTTACACTATGAGAACTGACACAAGGCAACTGGCAACATGTGAATTAGGCAACTATAATTTTTGCTGCTCTGCACATGTATATGAATAAAGATAAAATCACTTGCGAGTATTATTTATTTGGGGTTTAAAATAAATTTTAGTGAATGGATGGATTCACAAATATGGAATCCATGAATAATGGTTAATTTTATATCTAAACTTGACTGGATCATGGGGTGTCCAGATAAACAGTATTTCTGTGTCTATCTGTAAGGATGTTCTCGATGAGTTTAGCATTGATGAACTCCATCAAGCAGTATAACCTCCCCAGTGTGTGTGTGTGTGTGTGTGTAAGTATTAATTTTAAGCCTCTGTTCCTTAATTTACACAAGAGGAAAAATACTAACAAGTACTAGTATCGATGTTGGTGTTTGAAAGGCACAGCAGTTAACACCTTTCTAACAAGATAAATATGGAAGTGTTTAAAAAATAAACTAGGACAATACATAGATGTAAATTAAAACATCACTTAATTATTGGCAAAGTCTTAACTGGAGGAGGTGGTTTATTTTAATGTAAAAATGGACTTCTTAATACTTCACCCCCCAAATTAGACTAATCAACCCAACTAGGTAGTATAGGCTCAAGTGACAGCCTGGTTCTGTAAAACTTATAACATGAAGGTACAGACCAAAAAGATGCTTCAGAGTCAAGAAAATGAATGAGGGGATAGACACATGCTGGCATATGACAGTAATATATGTCTTTCCTTTGAGAGATAAACACCAGATGCAATGAATTAGCTCTCCTGTCTATTAAATAATGATTCTTTCTTTTTCTAGGAATCAACCAAGGTATATATATTTTATATACATTATCTCATATAATTTCAACATAATTCTAAGATACATATATACGAAAATTCCCATTTTATAGATAAGTAAATTGATGGTCAGAAACATTTTTTTCCCTAATTTCAGAATTAGAAATGGTAAAATTTGATCTTTGTGAGGATCTATAATCCTTCGACATTCACAAGCAAACCTGCTTTGTAGATAGTGTAAATTTCACTCACCCTCTAAAATAAAGTACAAATTCAATGAAATGTTTTCTTTTTATATGAATATGATTTCTAAGGTTATTTAATTTTCAGATGTCTGGTTCAGTCTATTCAAGTTTTTCACAGTGGTAGTTCTGGGTTCCCTGATGTCATTTGACATATGTATTTTCACATCATTTTCTCTCTTTATTTTTTTTTATTGACATTTATATATTAGTTTAGGTTAGATAGACCAGAACCATAAATTAAAAAGTCTGAGTCCTTCAAACACACTACTAAATGTTATTTAATTGGTAGTGATATGATATTCCCAGAATAGTAAAAGTCAAATTCAAATTCATTCAAGAGATAATCATTGTGTCTTTTGTTTTAGTATATTTTAGCTTCCTGATAGCTTTATTTCTTTATTGATTGTTCTCTGAAGTACATCCTCTAAGTAATTTGATAGATCTACTCCTTTAAAAGTCTTCCAATGCAATAGTCTACCTATGAACATTAAAATACATTAACATACATTAAAATCACTGTCATGATATTTTTACTTACCTCTAAAAATATCCAGCCATTCTATGATGAGTGGATGTTCTAAAAAATTCTATACATATAATTTTATATTTAGAGCACTCACTCATCATAGAATGGCTGGATATTAATATATACTCTCTCTATATACATACCTACTCTTTCTATATACGTATATCCATATACATGTATGTCATATATTTCAAAAGTTATCTGAGCATTTGTTTCCAATCGTCTATCTCATTGAAAACAGTTATAAGTTCCACTTTCTAGCAAAAGCCATGATCTATACTTCTTTTCATGACTTTCAAGTAGAAAATACAAAGAAGAGCTAAGCATGAGGGAAGGGAGAAGATCTACAGTGGAGATCTGGGTTCAATACAGCTGAGGTCTAATTGTTCTTTGAGGAGTGTTAATTACTTTTTCAAATAATTCTTCTAGTTTTTAATGCCCAGAACAACAGTTATAGATTAAGAAAAAAAATCTGAATATGTAACCAAAATTTAAGAACAATCTCTTGTGGTTAAGTATAGACCACCATTACTACAATCTTTGGGACACTGCCAACCAGTTCACCATGACATCAGTGGACAAGCAGTTGACCTATGCCGAGTGGCAACCTTTGCTAAAGAATTCATATGGCAGCAAAGAAGGAAAGGCAAAAGTAGCTGAACTCCCTATCTAGTTCTTGCTCCTCGTGTTTAGAAGTCAGCAGCACCCCTGTAAATGAGATGATGGGGGCTATTTTAGTCACCTTGGGCTGCCATAACAAAATTCCATTCAATAGGTGGCTTAAACAACAGACATTTGTTATCTCGCAGTTCCAGAGACTAGAAATCTAAGATCAAGGCTCTGGCCAATTTGATTCCTTGTGAGAGATTTCTTCCTGGCTTGCAAATGGCAACTTTCTCTGTGTCCTGTTGCAGAGAGAGATAGTAAGAAGCTCTCTAGACTTTCTTCTTATATAGACCCTAATTCTATTGGATCAGGGTCCCACTATTAAAACCTTATTTAAACTTAATTACTTCTATAAAAGTCTTATTTCCAAATATAGCCACATCGGGTGTTGAGACTTCAACATATGAATTTGTATGTGTATGTGGGGAGCACACACAAACATTCAGTATATAACAGGGGCTAAGTTAATGGATCAATAAACAGACTTGGATATGGAACTACAGGATTTCCAATGCATTCGGAGAAGTGTGGCAACAGCTTTAAATTGGAGAAATCAAAGTTATGACATGGTATTTGTATAGCAGGCTGATGGTGTAGGTCATAATACCAACATACTTATAAAAAAGAGAACAAAGACTTAAATACTATTATCTTATGTTAATGAAATTAGACTAATTTTGATACAAATAAGTCCATTTGACTGTTCACATATGTATAGACAAAGTAATCAGATGTTTTGATTTACATTTGAACTTCGTTTTAAATCAAAGCTACAAATATGTTCTAATCAGGGATGGTATAGTGTATAGATAAAATATTGCAGCATTTATCTTAATAAAAACATAATAAAAGACCAAGGTTTCTAAGTAAGAAAATGACTGGTTGTTATTAAATACAGACAACTTCCCCCAGTGCTTATATTTTAAATGTAGTATGAAGTAAAATAGACTCACATAATAAAGGACATTATCTTTAGAAGACTTATGCCATTGTTCTTATTAGCTAATGAATTTACATGCTGACTCTTGGCATTTTTCTTTTCTTCCACATATTTTTTTTATTTCCAATCACCATGAACAATTTCATCAGCAACTTTATACTTCGAAGAGTATTTCTCTCTCCCTGAGATGTGTGGGATAGTAGGAAGATTACTTCAGAAAAAGCAGCAACTCCCTGAAATTTAAGAATGAATAAAATGCCAATGGAGAAAATGAAAGAAAATAAATCACATTTTAAATAAAGTCTTCAGTTTTTATAAAGTATATGAGATCTATACATGTGTATATTTCCATAAATGTTTAAAATATTAAATATACATAAAATATATTGCATAAGATTTAAATCTAAAAATTTTTATTCAGGTTTCATACATCCTAATATGTTCTACATGATTATTTAAAAAAATCATAGAATTTGTTTTTGAAAAGTGAAATAAAAGTGGTAGAAAACATAATAAATAAAATATCATTTAAAATACTACTAGGACAGTCAACCATGTAAACCCAGTTATGCAAAAACCATCACCCATACTTACATAAACCAGGGAATTTCTAATTTGTGCAATATCCTATTGTCAATATATATTTTGGAATTCATAAAATGGTATTCACAGAAGCAGAAATTTCTTTATTTAATATAATTACTAAAAATTTCAAATTATATTTTAAAACTTACTCAATAAATTTACTAAATGGAACAATCATATTATAAGATTAGTCTTTTATATGCTTCAATTTAATTAAATCTTTATATGTGTATCCTGTTCTGGAACTGTATTTATATATTTTTCATTCACACCTTAAATAACACTTGATAAATCTAAAGAGCTGCTGTGTATTCTGAGACATGTATGCAAGTAAATTTAGAATGCAAGGTAAGACTTCTATTGCATTTGATATGGAATGCATTTTAAAATGTTTTCCAGGTGGTTTTAAAATTTTTATAAGCAGATCATAAAAACAGAAGCTTTATTTTTTTCATTAGCTTTGGCAATTTTGAAGTAAAAAATGACAGAACACACACACATCTTTATATTTATCCATTAATATATTTAAGATAGATCATAATTCAAATAGGTCAAATGGCTAATAGGAAATGAGCTTAAGCCTGCAAAAGTTGATAATACATTTTAATAAAATATAAATATATTAAAATTTTGAATATATACATAATTGTGGTAGAGACAGCTTCTCAAATCACTCCCCTTGACCCATGCCCCAGGGTATTTATACTCTTGACTGTGGGCTATATTTAGTGCCTTCCTTCTAATTAATGAAATACTACCAAAGTGATATGATGTCACTTCTGATACTAGATGATGAAAGACTGTGACTTCTGTCTTGCTAGAGCTCCCTCTTGCTCATTCTGATGAAGCTGGCTATGGTGTTTTATGCTGTCCTATGGAGAGGCCTAATGGCAAGGAAGTGAGAGCAGCTTCTTCACTAAGAAACTAAGCAATAGCTAGCAAGGAACTAAGGTTTCACTCAGGCCAACAACCTGTGAGACACTGAATCCTATTAACAACCATGAAAGGGCTTGGAGGTGGAGCTTACTGCATTAAACCTTGAGAGGACAGTGGCAGACTAAAATCTTGATTGTCATCTTGTGGCAAACCCTGAACCCAAAGACCCATATAACTCACACCCAGATTCCTGTTCCTCACAACCTGTGAAATAAAACATGTGATGTTTTAAGCTGCTAAATTGTGGGTAACTTGTGCAGTAACAAATAACTAATCTATTAATATAAATAATATTTACCTTAGGGCAATAATAAAATGGTTACATGCTGTTATGGTTTAATGTTCCCTATTCTCTACTCGTTTGTTTCTATGTCTACAAAATGAGAACACCGAGAAAGAATATCTCTACTATTGACTCCAGATCTAAATTTTATCTTATTTACATTATTCTATTACAAAATTCACATCTAATTTTGATGTCTAAATAGAAAGTAAGAATTGTAAAGATTACATTATATTATACACGGAAAAGTACCTAGTTCACTGTAGTCCACTGTAAAAACGCTCAGAAGGTGTGAGAAAACAGATGCTTGCCGCAGGATGAAACGTGGGGAGCTAAGCCTGGGCTTCCAGTTTGGCTGCTTCTTGGTCAACTGAAATTTATCAAATGGAGTAGTAAGGAACAGTTTGAGGTTAAATTCTTGATAGGACCATGGGAAAATTTTAGTCCTTCAGTATATTTCGTAAATGTTTATTTTATATTCAATTCCTTTTTAGATTCTTCTAAAGATCAATTTTTTTAACTTTATGTAGGAAATGTTTAGAATGTCAGAATAAAAATAAAAGTGTGAAATACACATCACAGCCTTACATTTTCAAGCTTAATAAGCACACGATTTTAACTGGGATGCAAGTAGAACAACTGAAAAAGGATGGTGAGGAGAGTATGAGGAGGGAGTAGCTCATCTGTTTGATTCCTATATTTTAAGATTAAAAAAATTTTGCAGTACCGGTTCCCATGGTGTTTATAATATTGCAGCTATACACTGATCAGAATCCTTCTGTAGAATAGTTATGTGAAAAATCAACTTTGCAATATTATTGTAGTAGGTAAAAGATAATTGTAAATTCTTCACTACTCTTTCTATTGAAAGGTAGAGGGAAAATTTACCCCTCTTCAGATCAAGACTAGATTTATTAACGATTGGCAGTAGAATGTGGCAGAGGCGATCTTGTAGCACTTCCAAAGTCATGCTGCTTTCACCTGAACCTCTTAAAATGCATACTTTAGGTGAAACCAAGCACCATATAAGAAGTCTAGCTACCCTGAGACCACTGTACTGGAGAGGCTACAGTAAGGTCCATAGTTAAGCTGATTCCAGTTAATTCCACCAGTAACCAAGCATGTGAATTAAGCCATATTAGACCCTTCCACCATGAGAACCAAAGGAATTACCCAGCTGAACTTTCCCCTAATTCTTGATGAACTATAGCAGAATAGTTGTTTTTGTTTTTATTTTTGTTTGTTTGTTTTATTTTTAATATATTTATTTAAATTAGTTTCAAGTATACAGTACATTGGTTATATATCTATATAATTCATAAAACGATTCCCCCAATTGCTCCCTCCCTCCCCGGCCCTCCACCTAGCTATCATGTTAATGCTAACTGCATTCCCTCTGCCATGCTCCCCATTCCCATAAATGGTCGTTGTTTTAAGCCAATTAATTTTGAGGTAGTTTGATACCCAATAACCAATAACTGGAAACATTATTATACTCACCTAGTTTTAACCTAAGTGTTTAATATCTAACTAAATGCATAGTCTCAAAGTGTAAAAAACAATTTGCAACGTTACCCTGAAGTGATAATTTAGGCCCTAATTATATAAGACAAGAGTGTCATTGAATTTCTGAGAGGAAAATCATAAAGAAAAATAATAAATAAAACAGAGCTGGAGGTTTTGATATCAGAAACATATTGTGTGACTTCATAAGAATTCTATACTTCTGCTTGAGTCATTGTGGAACAAAATACAAAAATAAATAGATATACATGTGTGTATATGTATGTGTGTTATACTGATATATATACTTATATATGTATATAATTACTTATATTTATTTTTATATAGAAGTTTCGAGTTTAAAAAGATCTCCATTTCTTATTCTATGTAAACAACTAGATTGAATAAAATTTACCAATTTTTTTTACAGCAAAGCTTCTGATATCCAAAATAGATAAACTAAGAAAAGAATGTCCCTGAAAGAACTCTGTCTAGAAAAGACTCATAGCTCTTTACATATGGTATACTTTAGCACAGAAATAATTATTTACTTCCCCCACCCAAGAAGGGAAAAAAACATCTTTATTCAGGTTAATATTGAAAATAAAGTGATAGATAGCTTGGCTAACAAACTCTTACTAAATTCCCTTCTTCAAAACCCCAAGTAACAAAGGTTCAGTTTCGTAAACTGAGCAGGATCCTAAGATAGATATCCTCAAATGATCCTCTATTGATGATTTTCCATAGTAATGAATAAATGTTTGTTCGTTTGTTTAAAAAAAAAAAGGGGAAAGAAAAACCACGGCATACAGAAGATTTAATGGAAAGCACTTATTTGGCAGCTCCCTCAACTATAGTTTTTTGTAGAGGAAACAATATTTACTTTTTCATTTGTCAATTTTTCTTATTTCTCTCCAAAATTCTCAATATTAACCTTATACTGCTACTTCATGACTTATAGTCATTAGGTACTATTAAATTTAGATATTTTCTGTTGATTTTTTTACAACATTTGACTATGAGAAATAATGATTTAGTTTCTTTATACCACTCCAGCCACTTTCCTCTTTCCTTAATTCTTCTTAATTCTTTAATTCTGCTATTCAAATTCAAACTACACACTTAATTTTGTACCCTTTACACAAATCATATTATATTTTAATACAAAATATTATAAAATCCTAATTCATTTTTGATAATTTAACATATAATTAATTGATTTTTATGAGGATGTGTCAGTTTAAATATTAAAGAGTCTTCACATGTACTTAAAATAGTTCCAAACGTGTTCTAACATAAAATTCCTAATGTATATTGATCAAATATGTCTATTTAATACAAACCGTTCCCTTTTAGCCCCGACTGTAACTTCTTCAGTGAGTAGTTTGACATTTACTTTTTAAAAAACTCATGTAGGAAAAAATAATAAAAGGTTTTGCACTGAAAAAAATTCCTCAATGTAGCTTGTTAAGAATACCATATCTCCTCAGTTCCCAGAGACTGACACATCCTAATGTGATGCCTCTTCTGCAGCTCTGTGAATCAGGGCTATGCCTCAGTGCAGGGAATCCATAATGACACAATGTTTCCTAAATGCTGCCAGAAAGGTAATTGTTAAGTTAAGGGGAAAGAAAGCATGTTTTTGTTAGAAAAAAATATATATTTGAAACATGCTTAAATATTTATCTTTTGATTTTTATGGTAACTAGTAGTGAATAAAAGGCTTTAAAATATCCTTGGAGAATCAGGTAGTAGATATTGCAGGCTTGGCACAGTAAAAGGTTTTTATGTCCCAATTTTCTTGTTTGTTCCCCCGGAGAAGCTTCAGGAAACCCTATCTGTAAAGAAGTATTCTGCTTTGTCTTTCAGTTTAAGAGCAGACAATTACCTTTAGTAACTAAAGATGATGTTATATCCATATTTCATTCAATGGCTTTCCCTTTGTTGCAAAAGATAGAAGAAAACATGTTGGTTTATTCCTCATGAAATGAAGATGAAACTTTATTGCTAAATTGTCTCTGAAGTGTTTAATGTCCAGCTGAAGATACTGCCTTCTTGGAGAAGTTGTATGTGCTTGATTATAAAACTATTAATTGTTTCTTCTCTGTTTAGCGTTCAGACCATGATCTTTTCTTAATTACATTTGTTACATTAGTTTTATACACGCTTTATAAACAAAACAATTAATAATCTTAAGTTTAGTGATTAGAACTTTTGTTTCTGGTAATAACACAGATTAGATATCCTAAAAAATCATTCTCAATAAAAACACCAAAATTAACTTAAAAACATGGACAAAACACACTTTATGTAATTTAAAGTATGTCATTAAAGTAGTTTTAACTGGGGAGGAATCACAAATATTCCAAAGGATGAAAAATAAAGACAGAGAGAACAATCTACCTATTCCTCAATACTTGGTACTAAACCTGTAAAACACAAAAAATAATAAGGAGATCTTTAACACAGGAAAGGAAGGAACGATTACTAGGACTAACAACAGCCTTTGGAACAGACATTTTAAGAGTAAAATAATACCTATAAAACTATGAAAAAATGAAGCAGAAGATGAAAAAAATATGTAATGCTTTGAGATTCTTGTGGAGTTTTTTTTTTTTTTTTTTTAACGCTTTCTTTAATATACAAGAAACACATAAGACACAAAGAAAGCCCAAGAAAGCTCTCAGTTCTGGAGCTGATAATTCAGGATGTCAAAGAAAATAAGCTTTTCCAGTCTCCCAGAGAAAGAAGGTATGAGAAGACATGAAATATCACTAAACCTCTGGTGAACCTAGGGCTGGGACCACACACGGCCTAGTTCTCTAGCAGGGCAAAGTGCTGATTTCCTTTGTCATGGTCCTGGTCTTGCTTTCGTGCTCGTCCTCCAGTTCTCAGAAGTCGTCCAGTTCCCAGAATGGCCCCTTCCTTTAGTTCCCTAACATTTTCACTCCGGAGAGAAGGCCACTTACCCTGTCTTGGTGCCAGAGCCTGGGGGAGTTGTCATCATGTAGTATGGTGAGGGGAGATCTCTCTAGTATCCTGTGGTTTGGTTTTTCTCTACTGTGCTTAGAAGATCTGGGTGTCTCCAGGTCTCTCAATGGCTTGTCTGAGCACTGGCTGGCTATCGGGGTTTTTTCTAAGGGTTGTCTTGTTTCCTCCTCAGAAAACAAGACAGGGGAGCTCAATCTGACTGCCAGGTGCCATGTGGTCCTCAGAGGAAACTGGTTGTCTGCAGGAAAGTCCATTTCAGAAGATGAAGGTGCCTCTAGAGGCAGAAGAGGCTCTGGGACAGAAGGTTTGATTTGGGGGCTTCAGTCTCAAATACTTCACAGAGCTGTTTCACTAGTGGGCTTGGGGGCTCTCTCCACTTCTGGTCTTCATAGGTGTCCGTGCAATGTCAAGAGTAGGAGAGGGAGAATCTGAGCCCTGGTTCTGATTAGGACCCCCCAGCTAGTCCCCTACTGGTAGGTTTGGCTGTGGAAAGTCCTCCACCTGGATGGGAGTGCGCAGAATGCCGACAGTAGGTGAACGCGGGCCCGCCCCTTGAGACAGATGCTTGTGCATTGGATGCCGCGCTGGAGTGACTGGGATGCTCCTGGCTGAGCCCATCTCAACCGGGAGTGTAGGGTGGGGCAAGGTCCAGCCCAGAGCAAGGAGGGGATGCCAGGCCCCAAATCCACCTTTGGGTGCACTACTGATCTTGTGGAGTTTTGTTAAAGGGTATATACAGTTATTGTTTTACTCTATATTTTTATGAAGTATGTATGTAAAATGTTAACTGTTGTATGAAAAAAATATAGATTAAATATATATTAGAAACAAAAAAGGTTTAAAATTAAATATTTAAGGAATCAACTTAAGAAATAAAAAAGAAGGAAAATAAAGAAAAATAAAAATAAGATGAGTAGAAGTGATTTAATTAAAAAAAAATTTTTAAATAGAACTAACAAACCAATAGTAGATTCTACGTAAAAGTTAAAATTACAGATATGCCTCTATCTAAATTGATACAAAAACAAAAAAAAAATGGTTTATTAAACATTGTTGAGTCCAGAGAGAGAACACAATCCTAGGGATATAGAAGAGATTTAAAATAATATAAAAATATAATGAATATCTTTACTCCAATGAATGTAAAATTTAAATGATTTAGAAAATGTCCAAGAAAGGGTAATTTAACAATGCTAACTCAATGAAAAAATTAATATAATAA
This sequence comes from Pteropus vampyrus, assembly GCF_000151845.1. NCBI lineage: Eukaryota > Metazoa > Chordata > Mammalia > Chiroptera > Pteropodidae > Pteropus > Pteropus vampyrus. The sequence goes on from NW_011888836.1 coordinate 12,378, forward strand.
CTATATTCCATCAAAACTTTAAAATCTACCCACAACAGACACACAAAACAATGCAAAAAATAATAATAATTTTAAAGTTTTAATTGTGAAAATATTTAAGAAACGAATAATTACTTTAAAAAAATCCTTATGGGAAATAGAAAAAAAATATTACTCAACCTATTTTTCAGCTAATATACCCTGGAATAGTTTTATCAAAGTAGCCAGTGAGCTATTTGTTATTGATCAGCAATGAGATAAGGAGGTTGCACTAGAATATAAATTAATGTGTTGCTGCCTTCACTGAAAAAGTTTTGCATTAAAAAATCTCAGCTCAATTAAAATTGGCCTGCTCAGTGATGTAGTAAAGCTATAATCTGGATCAAGGTCCTATTTCATTATTATCCAATAATAAACAGTTCAAAACTACCACCACAAAAACGACATCATTTTATATATCTGACTTTGAGTAGCATTGTTCTTGAAACCAAAACAGAACAATAATAGGCAGGAAAAATTTGAAGCACATAGTTAAATTTAGAGGTAAGTGTTCAAACCAAAATATTCTCAAACAGATTTATTAAGAAATTAAAACAAAAAAAGCCAAAATCAAGTTTATCCCAGGAATTTCATAAAACTCAGCACCCATGCATAATAAATGAAAAGAACAAATAAGATAATCAGAGGCTTTCTGTAAATGGATGTAGAATACCAAAAAATGAAACAAAACAAAACAAAAAACATAACTACAAGATGGTGTTTACCACTTCATGGTAAAAATCATAATCCAGCCTTTACAATCTGAACGTAAACAAAAATGCAATCATTATGGTTTATATCCAATATGTATACTGGAAGTAATAATAAACTAACTAAAAAAAAATAAACACAACAGTTTGGAAATAAAAATGACTGTATAATTATATAGAAAATAAAATAGACTCTAGAGAAAAATTATGGGAATTAATAAGATTAAGTTTGTACAATAAGATTTCTGGATGTTATTTCTATAAATAATTTCTGTTAGAAATGTAGTTTTTAAAAGATAATTTTAATTATAGCCCAAATAAAAGAGACATATAACTGTATCTAACAAACATAAGTAAAAACTGCATAGAATATGAATAAAATTTTATTGAAGACTTTAATGAAGAATTAATTAAAAAGAGATGTAAATGAAATGATGTTTATGAATAGACAGGATCAAAATGTTAAGGATACCACTTCTCCCCAAATTAATTTTTAAATGAAGTGTAATGCCAATTACCACTGTGCCTTAAGGGACATATATTTTAAGTTAAGTGGTTAAAAACGTGTATATGAAAAAAAAGAGACCACGAAAAACAAAGATGGGTCTCATAGATTAAAAATAACAGATAAGAGTTTAACTATTATAAAGATATAGTAATTTAGAAATCAGATAGTTTTGTATTGGCCCAGTCACAAAGAGTTAAATAGAATAAGATGGATAGGATAGGATAGGATAGGGTAGACTAGAACAGGATAGAATTTTATAGCAAAACATTTAGTAAAGTATCCAACAGTGTATGGAAACATTATTTTTAAATAATTGACATTACTGATAAGGAGTGACAGAATGACAAATTTCAGTAAAAGTACTGAAAAAAAAATCATTTCTATAGAAAAAATCAAGTCTTGACATAAAGTGTTTAATCTGAAAATCAAAACTTTTGTTTTGATATAAATATAGAATGTATTTATGACCTGATGATCAGGGTGGACTTCTTTTAAAAGAAGACAAAATACAAACCATAAAATATACTTTGTGAAAGTATTTGCATGTAATTGTGTGTGCATGTGCACACACACACACACACACACACACACATAAAAAGACAATCCAGAGACTGGGAGAAATACTGGCATAAAACGGACAAAGAACTAATACGTTGAATGTAAAATAAATTATGGTAAATCTGGTTAATAAAAAGGAAAGAAGGAAGAAGGAAGGAAGGAAGGAAGGAAAGAAGGAAGGAAGGAAATAAAAATCCAAAAAAGTGGACAAAATATAGCAACACACAATTCAAAAGTGAAGAAATGTGATTCATGTTTAAAAATATTTAACCTCAGTAGTAATAAGAAGAATGCAATAAGAAACAATTTCACAGATTGGCAATATTTATTCTAAAAAATATAATACTTTGACAAAGATGCAGAGCAAATACATTTTTTTATAACCTGCTGGTGGGAATTTAAATAGGTACAACCAATTTGAAGAGTAATTTGACTATATATAAAAAAAATTGAAGATGTACATATCTAAGACCCAGCAGTTTTTTTTCTCTAGGGAGGCAATCGCATAGAAGTACACAAGGAGATATATACATAGAAATGTTCATAATAAAGAAAATTTAGCAATAATCTAAATTTTCATAAAGTGAAAAATAGATACGTGTATTATACTTATTTAATAGCTGTGAGATGGTTGTAAATGACATATGTTCCAAGGTGAATTATTCTAAAAAATATATTGAATAAAAATAAGCAATTTCAGAACAATGTAGATAACATATCATTCAAATAGACATTGATAAAATGAAAATATATGTTTTAGGGGTAAAACATATATATTATAAAATGTACTACTTGCCAAAATATAAGAATATCAAATTAAGCCCAGTGATTACTTATTAGGAGAGATTTCAATGGAATCTTAAGTAGGTGATAGAAAGACAAGTGTACTAGGGATTATTCTTCCAAGATTTTTTTTAAGTTTAAAATTTTCACAGAAATAAATATATAATATGGTTATCAAATTCTACCAAACTACGTATACATAAGACCATTCAAGGAAAATAGGAAAAGATGGCTATCTTCTAATCAGAAAAATGTTAATATTAAATGGGCTATGAGGATGAAAAGCATCTTTCGAGAGCTTTATCTGCCTAGTAACAGGAGCCTAATTAGTATGCAATCTAGAATTACAGTAGGAGAAGTTGACCTTCGCCAAAGTCTGTTTATGACTAAGCTGTTGAATTCTTCAGGTAGACAAATGAAATAAGGTTGAGATTAGGAAAGGGAATAAGAACTTTCAAGTTCAACCTCAGCTTCATTTTCTTCATCATTAAAAAAAAAAAATCTGTGATAGTCAAAAACAAGGCTTTATGTGATATGTTATATATTTTTTTACTCACTCTTAATTCTTTTTCACAAAAAGTTCTAAAGGGAAAATTATTAGTATCTATATCTGTATCTAGATGTACACACGTGTATATATATCTATATATTAACTTTCTAGAAATGTATGAAGTATAAAATAAACTCAAAATAATAACAATAATTAAAATTTAGAGAAACGCTCAGAAAAATTATGCTAGGGATAGAAAATATAATGGAATAGAATTGAAAGAATGAAAGTGGGGTACTCATCACTTCTCAAGGAATTTTTCCCATTTTGCTTGTATCATATGAGGTAAAAGTATTTTCTGATAGGTAGCCAAGCCTTTCTTACTAAAACCAGATGCATTTTCAACGATCCTATGACTAAGTGTAGTTCAAAATTGAGGTAAAACCCAATAATCTACTTCAGTAAATAATTCTTCATGAATAATGTTATAGTCATTGGCAGTACCAGTTCTTATAGTCAACACATACAATATTATCACAATTCTGATAAATTAGTGATGAAGATTGTACCATTTCTGTTCTACTGATTAAAAGGCTGAGGTTCAGAAATGGCTTACAAAAAAAAAAGTATGTCGAATAAAGTTTTTTTTTCCCCCAAACAATGAAGTGTGACAGCCAGATTTCAAAGCCAGTTGTATTTGATTTCATACGCTATATGCTGTGTTGCCATGTTAAATGGGGTTATTACAATCGTCGTAAGATCTCCTAGGATAGAAGCTATATTACCAGATACTGTGGGAAGAGACTCAAAGCCCAGTCTGTAATCATTCAGTGGGGACTGTAAATTTTTCCTGTTGTTTGAAACATTACTATGAGTTAGATATGATACTTCTAAGAGATATATTACACATAATGGGATAGGGCTTCAAATTAAGATTTTTTAACTTATATTAACTCAATAGTAATTAAGTTTTTAAATTTGTTTGCCATCGTTTAAAGAAAAAATATCTAAAAGAAAGGACTCTGTAAAAGAAAAGACTACAGGGATCCTTCTGGTCAAAAAAGGTTTTCCTCTGGCATTTAACCCAAAGGCTTCCCAAAGGTTTCTGGGAGAGTTGCAAAGAGGAAATAAATATCATTTTTGCATATGTAAGTCAAGTTTCCAAAATCATCTGATACACTATATTGGTGAGAAATCCATATGTATTTAAAATTTATAAACACATTACACAGTGCTTAATACTCTCTGGAATTTTTAGGCACATTACCTCTGATAGACACAAGCCCGGTGTAGGAAGAATATGGTGTCATTTATTTCTGGTAAAAAATGCTCTGGTAAAGTGGGTGGTTCCCATCATTTAGTCTGGTTGGCTTTGTGGTGTCCCCAGGTCAATAGATTTAATCAGGACATTGTTTCATCACTATCTTCATAATTAGTGTCATCACCATTGTCAATATGATAAAGTTCATTTACAGTTCAGAAAATATTTATATATCTTTATTTGTCCCTATGTGTAGGTATGTGAAGCGTATGTATATCTTTTGGAAGGAGACATTTGATCTGAGCTAGAGAAATGTTATTCTCATTGCAATAAAAATAACAGAGCTTTATGAAGAGGAGTAACAATTATTTAAAGCTTTAAAAATATCAATCTGATTGTCTTGTGGAGAGTAAATTATAGAAGAGCAAAAGAATAAACAAGGAGACCGGTTTGGAGGCACTTAGAGAGTTTAAGTTTAGAGATAATCATGGTTTGTACTTAGATGACAGATAATGGGCAAAGACATAGGTTTGAGATTCATTAGCGTGTAAAATGCTACTAGAATCATGGGATTTAAATAAGTGCATCTAAAGAAAGAATAGAGAGGAGAAAAAAGAGTGAGGGAAGGAGTCTGGGGACACCACAACATTTAGAGGACTAGTAGACCAGAAACCAGTGATGGCATACTATGGTGGTGCCACATGATCCTACAGAAATAAGGAGGTAGTTGTGGCCAACAAATGATTAACCATCAACTTTGGTAAAAATTGACTAACCATTTATTCTATCACTGACATCCCTTGATAGAGATATTTTATTGCTGTTTTGGGGAAGAAAGCCAAAACCGGACCGAGCAGGAAAAGAGAAGTCAGGAAGTGGAATCAGAGCTATGACTGGTTGCGGGCTGGTCAACTTCCAGTGTGATGTCTGTGCTTCCAATGTTCTGCACATCCTCTGAGGTTATATAACTCATTCTTCTGGGAAGAAACCTTATTCATTTAGTTCAGAATATTTCCAACTAGATACAACTACAGGTTTTATGTAATTCCATTTAACATCTTTGATCGCGATTGCCTGGGTTTTATCTCTTAAGAATTTCTGTTTGTAAGGATGAGTTATAAAATCCTTACTTTAAGTTTTGCAATAAAATACATAAGCAAGTTTTAATTAATACTATAGCAGATGTTTCTTGATATGCATGTGAAATTTATTTCTAATTTATATTTCAATTAAATAATACCCCTTAATAGCTTAATTCCTTCTAAAGAAATTTGGGCATAAATAAGAAAATAGACAAACAAACAAATAAATCTGACTTTAATTATCTGTTCGTGAATTTTAGGTAAATTCAATTTATTAATTAGATTTGTTTTTTTAATATGACACAAAGACTCATTGACGTACCTAATTCATTATTATAAGAAATATAATTCTAGATAAGAATAAAGAAGAAAATATCCACCTTACTTAGTTGACTATATGTATATTGTATCTACAATGTGATTATATCTTCTGAATATATAAATATTTTAATGCCATTTGTTCTTATATTTAACAATCTAGCTTTTAAATTTCATTGAATAATATTGATCTTTTTAAAATCACAACTCACACACAGAGGTACACACAAAGACACACTCAAAAACAAAGCAGTGTTGTAATGTCAATGCACTGACAGGCAAACCACAAAGGAATGCTTTATTGTACTTGAAGTTTAGATGTAAATTGATATAGATCTGATAAGTTATTTGTTCAGTGTCTATACCTTCACATCTCTTTCAATTCATCTGACACCCAGATATCACTATTGCAAAGGTCACAATTGGATAAAACTCTGCAAAGTCTGAAATATAATCCACACACTGTCCCTTTGATTTATTTAATGGAATTTTAATATAGTTTATTAGAGATGGGATATATTGGCATAAGGAATACAAGTTAATTCAATCGAGAGGTTGCATATTATAAATTTATAAAATTTTAATGCTTTTATCTTCAGGGCAAGAGCCATATCCTCCTGCTACACTATATCTCTCATAGTACCCTAAAACAGTTCATATACATTTGCATTTCTAATCTATCTAAATATTTTGTAGTAATTTAGATATTGCAGTGGGCCTGATTCCTATTACCAATTTAAGGATTTAGAAAAGGAAGCAGGAAGGTAATATATGTCAGCAAATAAAGGTGAGAGTATGTTATTTTTAACATTACAATTGTGACCCACAAAGAAATAACAATAGAAATTTTTAGAAGTCACTCTCTCTGAAGTAAGTCCAAATTTAGAGAAAAGGTGACAATTATTTCTGCATTGTTTAAATATTTTCCTTGTGCATGTATTAGTATTATTTATATATAATTAAAATCATTTATAATTTGGTGAAGAGTTTCAAAGACTCAAATTTTTGTTTAATGTCAGAAAGCATAGCTCATAATCAATAAAGTGAAATGAAAAATCAGTATTTTTGATACACATTCTCCAGCATCCAGATTGATAATAGCAAGCAATTCTACTCAAAGATTTAATTATTAGAGGTTACATTTTTGTGGCTAACTCATCCTGGTGGGCTCATTGGGTTACAGTTTTGCACAAAAGTGTTCTTCAGGAACCATATTAAGGTTTCTTTATGATAGAGGCAGGCAATTCGCTACTCTCACCTAAAATACTCCCAGGCTAAGATAATGTCTTATATTTTTGTGTTACAGAGTTTTAGGCCTTCATCAAAATACTTTTTTGAAAAATAAATATGAATCACAAAGTGTTTTTTTAGAAACTATTGACTATACCTGTAGGTGTTATTGCATTTAACTTTCATATGAAATGGGATGGCCTATCTGGACTTGAAAGTAGTTTCCTTTTTTTTTTAATTATATAACAAAATGTTAAATTTGACAACTACATGCTTTTTATGTAAAATATTTTTCCTTTTAAAAAATTACACAGAATTTCTCCAGTTTATACATCTACCAGTTAATTGTAGTCTATTTCTCATAAAAAAAATCTTTCACTGAGTCAAATAATTTTGAAGTGGAGGGGGAAAGAATAGTATAAGATGTGACAAAGTAAACATTTATTTTTCAGTTTTCTCTAAATTCAAGCTTTGTATCATACCAAATCAAGGCAAAATGCACTGGTAATATTTTTGTATATTTACAATAGAAAAGTCTTCATAGAATCATAGAATTATGATTCACAACATGGCCTTGATAAGTAAAGCATGTGAAGACAAACATTATGAATATAGTTAACTTTAAAGATTTGAAATTTTAGACCATGTTTCAGATAATATGAGTTAATATATATTGTTTTATTAATAAAAAATATAGGATTTCCAAATCTTTTCTCCTCTTCTTTGTTAAAAAAGAAAAAATAAATGAAAAAAGTTACTTGCTTTGTGTTATGATTTGGGGTAAGTCTTGATGATCAAAAGCACCAAAACAGATTATACTTAATGAAGGTCAACTCTCCTGCCTAGTTTCTAAACTCTTCATATTCTAGTCCACCCTACCTAATTAGTTTAGTTCTCAAAATATGCAGTGGGTGAAGTCCCATTTTTTCCGTGCAATCTTTTCTAATTTTCTAGGCCCATTGCTTGTTTTGTTTCCTGAAACTCTATTGCATTTAAAGCCAATGACATGTTATATTAAATTAATATTCTCAAATTACATTTTTTAAAACATTATTTCATTCATTCAGTACATCCGCTTATTACAGGAAGTAAAAAGTCCTATTGTAGGTACCTTGATTAAACATTCACCCAGTGTTCCAGTGACATGGGATTCATAAAAAACAGAGAGGAAATTCTGAAACATATTTAGGAAACAAAGAACCATTAGTATAATAAGATTTTGCAAGAAAAATTAGTATTTTAAAAATTTAATTAATGTTTTTAGAGATATCTGAGACAATATCAAGAAAACCCGCTATCCTTGTGCAAACATATGTGGAAACATTACTCACACAATAGGAATCTTCCTGGTTTTAGATATTCTTCATGTTATCCACTGTTATTTATACAGTGTACAGTTGTCCCCAATATTCAGCCAGCAGTGCACCATGTTTGTAATTTCCAGGTTTATTTTCAGTATGCAATCAGAGAGACCAGGTATATCTTACTAAAATATCATTTTGTGGATAGGACTCTCTTTTATCTTTCCACTAGTGAATGCCACTAGCATGAGGTTTCTGGTGTGTGGTCATTAATTTGTTCACAAAGAAATTTAATTGAAACCGTTGTTTTTCCAGATAATCTTCAATAGAGAGGAAATGAGTTATAAATCTACTGTTGTTTCCTATACAGTTGTACTATATTAAACTTGAGGATTTCTGTTACTCAAAAGAACAATTAAGGGAGACTAAGCAAATCACCAAGAAGAAAAAACTATTTAAAATACATATAGCTAGAATATCTAGAATATTTAAAGAAGTACAAATCAATAGAAAAGACAACACAGTAGAAAAGAAATTAAACAGGCAAAAGATTAACAAATAGGATAGCCACAGGCTAATAAATTTATGAAAGACACTCAATCACAGAGAAATACAAACTAAACAGAAATATGATTATACACTCACTAGAATAGCAAAAAATAATAATAACAAGTGTTGGTGAAAACATAAAACAATCAGAATTCTCATACATTGCTAGTATTGGTCTATAGTAGTGGAACCACCTTGGGGAACTTTTTTACAGTATTTACTGAAGTTGAATATGTGCATAGCACACAACCTCCACTCCTGGTAATATACTCATCAGAAATGTATGCACGTGATTACCATAAAAGCATCTCCTTGAATGTTCAAAGTAGCACAATCTATAATAACCCCACTGTGAAATTTTCCAAATGTCCTATCTGCTACTGAAAGAATAAACAAAAATTTTCCTACAGTGGAATGCCATGCAGCAATAATAATTGAGTCATCTACAATTATGTGCAGCAATGTGGATGATTCTCACAAAGCTGAGAAAAAGTAGCCAGACACAATAGAGTTCTTGCTGTAGGATACCATTTAGATTCAGTGAAATAAAAAAGATAAAACTCATGTCTGCCATATGTGGCCAGAATAGTGTTTAGGGAGGTGATGACTAAAAGGAGAACAAACAGGGAGTTTCTGGGGCTTGAGTAACATTCAGTTTCATATTCTGGGTGATATTTACATTGATGTGTTTACTTTGGGTAAACCTATTATCATATTTATAGTGGTGTACTTTGTGGTATATATATGCATATGTATAATGTATTTATCTGTATTACACTTCAATGTAAAGGTTTTTTTTTTTAATCAACACACATGATAAAACACACACACACATTAAAGAAAAGTAAAAGGCTATATCAAACTAAAAAGCTCTACGCAGCGAAAGAAATCATCAACAAAACAAAGAGCAACTAATTGAATGGGAGAAGATATTTGCAAACAATATCTCTGATAAGGGGCTAATATCCAAAATATATAAAGAACTCATATAACTCAACAACAAAAAATGGGCAAAAGACCTGAACAGACACTTTTCCCAAGAAAATATACAAATGGCCAACAGACATATAAAAAGATGCTCAACTTCACTAACTATTAGGGAAATGCAAATCAAAACCACAATGAGATACCACCTCATACCTGTTACAATGGCTATCATCAACAAGACAAGTAACAACAAGTATTGGAGAGGTTGTGGGGGAAAAAGGACCCCTCATCCACCACTGCTGGGAACGTAAATTGGTTTTCCACTATGGAAAACAGTATAGAAGTTCCTCAAAAAATTTAGAATAGAATTACAATATGACCCAGCAATCCCTCTTCTGAGTATTTACCCCCCAAAAAACATTTATCCATAAAGATATATGCACCCTGATGTTCATTGCAGCGTTTTTCAGTGGATAAGACATGGAAACAACTGAAGTACCCTTTGATAGATGATTGAATAAAGAAGATGTGATGCATATAAACAATGGAATATTACTCAGCCATGAAAAAAAGATAACATACTGACATTCGTGACAACATGGATGGACCTTGAGATAATCATGCGAAGTGAAATAAACCAGACAGAAAACGTTGAAAACCACATGATATCACTTACGTGTGGAATGTAAATATAAAAGCAGCAAATAAACATGACAAACAAACAGAGACTCATGGACGTGGACAGTAGAATGGTGGTTACTAGAGGGAAGGGGAGTAGGGGAGTGGTAGAGAGGGTAAAAAGGGTCAAACATGTGGTGACAGAAAAAATCTAACTTTGAGAGAAAAACACAGAATGCAATTTATAAATGACTTACTGTTGCATTGTACTCTTGAAACTTACTGGATTTTGTTAATCAATGTCACCATAATAAGTAAGTAAGTAAGTAAGTAAGTAAGTAAGTAAGTAAGTAAATAAATAAATAAATAACATCCCTTCCTGCCTACTCTTTTCCATTCAATCCAAGTCCCTTTATCCCAAAGTGTTATTAAGTTGAACTTAAATTCATGTAACACCTTCTCACATTAGAGAAGCTGTTATTAATAAGGTGGAGCACAGAGGATACAAAAGTCACATTAACATGCAACAATTTTAATTAATTACCAGATGACAGCATTAGTTTCAAGAAAACAATGAAATTAGGGATTGTATTTCCCATAGGATCTCAGTTTGACTTTCTATATTCAAAGCTCTATATGGTTTTTCTGGTATAATACCTATCTATGAGCTTTATCAACCTGTGACTCACTCTTTTAGCACAGGAAAAAATAAGTATTTATTATCTCGAAATTAAAAAAAAAGAGCAGAAACTCAAAAGAGTAAAGTGTCTTTGAATTTTGAACAGAACAAAAGGTAAAAACTCACTAGAAGACGCTGTGTTTTAAATGTGGTCAAGAAAATTAAAAGCTGGCTTATAGTAATTCTGGGCACCAATAAGAGGATATTTGGCCAATGCACTCTGATTTACTTAAGCATCTAGTTATTTTTCACCTTTGTAGCCTGAAGAGTCACAATGACCCTGTTCTAAACAAACAGGCAAACTCTTATCTGTAAGACAATTCAGAGCTGAGCTGAGGCATAATTGTCATAAACACACCCTGACTGGAGACATGTTATTACATTACTAATTGAAGTAGTTCTTTAAAATTGCAGCTCAAGAGCCAATAAAATCTCTACTGAATTACACTCAAGTCTGCTGAAAAATTACCTTCAATCAGAATGGCAATAGAGCTATTAATAATCCTTCAGAAGCTGATTCATATTTACTGAGTTAATCAAGGAGTTGCTGTAAAAAGAGTAGCTTAGCTTCCCTTCCCCCATTTCTTTATTATGACAGTGCAATTCGAGTCTCATTAATCTACAATATCTTCCTAGTGTCAGCATGCTTGGCAGAAATGGCTTTCATCTTGGCTAATATTGAAATGGTGGTAGTAGAATCTCCCACCTATTTCTACTGTGCTTTATTTGCAACACTGTGATATGTGTAATTGAAGGCTTGACCATCTTTTTATTAGAAGAAATATAAGGATCATCTATCAGTGTCAAAGGCAGGAAGTTGATAGCATATATCAAGAGTTATTTAGCATTTGCACATCATTCAGAAAGATCAATTATTACAATATTTATTTTAAACTATCCAATTGTATCCATAAAAGCAAGCCATCCATCTTTATCAGTTACATACCTTTAATTCCTAACATTGTTAACTGAATATTGTGTACTCTTGGCAGCCACTCGCTGAATTCTGAGAAAGTAATAATTTTTAATTTCATTTAGACATTTCTCAATTTATCTTCATCATTCCTTTCTTTGAATTGAATACATTCTTGTTTAATGAATCCAGTCTGTAAGCCCTTGCTGAAAAATCTGTAATAACTGCAAGATGTTAAGTGAGAGGTGGCTCTGCTACCTCAAAACTTATAACTGTGGGGAAAAGATTGAGTAGAATAAACTTTACTCAGTTATATCATCCTTGAACTTTCATAATCTCCATAGAATCTTTGTTTTTCATAGTACTCTTATGCACAAGAAAAGGCAAGGAAAGAAAGAGGAAGCATTTGTAAACAAAGATTAAATTTCCAGTGACCATGTTACCAATTAAATTTCCTTAACCTACTTAAACCTCCCTAAGTTTTCTTCTTTCTGTGGAAGGCTGAAATTTTGTACCAGGGAAGCTAGCTTTGATGTTAATAATTTACAGAAGTTGGCAATAGATATAATCACTTTAAGTGCTATGGGAATAGTGACTGAATAACTTAAATGTCTATGAGGATTAGAGAAAGAGAAGTAGCATTCCTATTACATATTCAAAGTATCTTTATTTACAGTGCAGAATTAAATTTGCTGCCCTAAATCAAACCAGAGTATTATAATGAATTTGGATTTAACTATACTGAGAAAATGGATAACATATGGATTTTATAATTTTAAAATTATATAAATAAGCCAATCAATAGCGAGGGGGAAAAGAAAAATAATAAGTGCCTTGAAAAAAAACTAAAACACTTATAAGACAAAAAGATGGAAGATATTATGGAATGGTTCAGTGTTCTTTGTTTTATTACATACATATATATATATATATATATATATATATAATATATATAACTATTAAAATGAAATAAGCTACATTTTGTGAGATTCTTGATTTCAAAAAATTTGTTTTATCAGCATTTGTAGCTCTTTTTTACAATTGCTAAAAGCTCTACAAGAAGAAAAATAACATTTAACATTTATCATTTAGCTTCAATTCACATTCAAAGGATTCTTTTTACTATATCAAGTCCTATTTGTCAAGAATTAACACTTTCCTTAAAAAAAAATTAAGGTACTATTTCCAACAAGATGAATCCATTGCCGTATAATATATTGGCCACCTTTGCGCCACTAAGTCTATCTGAAAATTCTCCTTTCTATATTAATCTGAATCCTATACAGTGGCTCTAAGGAAGATGTCTGAAAAATGCTAAAAAGCTTTCTATACTAACTCCAACCTACAATATATATATATATATTTTTACTTAACTGATTGTTACACTTTTATTGCTCAGATAGTTTGGTTTGGTGATTGGATATTAGTTGTGAGATCAGACGGCCTAGGCTCAAATCTTGTCTACTCCACCTATTGGTTGTGCCATCTTGAACAAATTACTTAACTTTTCCGTGCCTCATGTCTTCATTTATAAGATAAGAATGACAATAATACCTCTCAAAGTGATGATTTAGGCATTAGATGAGGTAAGAGATGATATATGTAAAATTCTTAAAAAATGCATGATACAGAAAGCAAATAATAATAATAATAATATAAAAAACTATTTTAACAACAGTGCGTATTTGAGAGATTGTCTCTGCTAGGCACATTTCTAAGCACATTGTATATATTAACATATTTATATTATCTCAATGCAAGAGCACTGGATTCTATGACATTTGCTCAAGTCACAATATGCTGGCTGGTCTTAGTTGTATTATAAGGTCCTTTAGAGCCTGGCCTTTGGTTTCTTCTTTTATATCTTAATACTTTGGAAATTAATTATTAATATGACTTAATGTGTAATAATTCTGAAGTACCTAGACTTAAAGTTAGTCTACAAAGTTTCAGGATAATGTGCTTGGGAAAGTTCTCATAGTAACTTATTATCACTTGTTAGGTACAAATTATTGTCTTAGGTAACTCTTCAAATAATAAGGTTAGGAACTGATCCTCATTGAAATTATATCACTTCCTCAAGTCACTGAGATAATAGATAGCACAGTCAAGATTTAAACCCAGTAAATTCTAGTCTTCATGTCTCTGACAAGCCTCTGGCAGTAAATATTTAGGACTTCTGCAAGGTATGAGAACAGATATGAAACCCAAGATTACTAACCCTAGGCAGAAGGTTTGCTTTTGCAACATAGGAATTTTGCATATCTGGAAAAAAAAAAATGTTTAGTTCAAACAAATTCAACTGAAAATAGTTTTATTTGTTCATTTCTACTTTATTTTATGTATGTTTTAATTTATTTTAAAAAATCCTGAATGGTTTCTAAAATGCAGCTCACAACAAGAATACAGAACAGATCTCAGAGTACTCAGTTATAAAGAAAAAACAGACCTGAATTATTGAGTAGATTGTGTGAAGGAAACTGATTCCTGAAATAATAATTATTCACATACCCTTACCCCTCTCCCTGAAAAATCCCACTAAGGTTGTAATGAAGAAATATAAAGGCATAGACATGATGATTGAGAGACTAGGAGAGAGAAAAACTTGGAGAAAAGAAAAAAGAGGGGAAAAAAAAAAGGAACACTGAAGAATTCTGCTAAAGAAATCCAAAATCTCATATGACCATGCTAAGGATGTTCACAAGGATACAACTCTGCCTGGCAGAATCCTGAATCTCCAGCTCTGTAAACACAGTAGACAAGAAAGATGAAAGATTAGATTATACTGTGAAAGACAGCTAACCCACTCAGAGCCATATGTACTCTTATACAGACACATATACACTCTTATATATTTGATTCTGCTTGTGTGCAGAACACTGCAGAAGTCTATTCCCTATTAGTTCTCCCCTCTGGCATAGGAACAGGCCACTTAATCTGGTATTTAGGACTTTCCAAGTGAAGATCACTCACTCCTTGCCCAAATGCTCAAAAGCAAAGCTCACCTGTTCACAAGTTGCCCTATGTTAAGCAGTTGCCAAGTTATTAATTATTCACTCAATTGCAAATGTGAATTAATAAGACAAGATGCACGAGATATTTGGGGACTTCTAAGTAAAACAAAGATAAATAGATGACATTACTCCCAAAGAAAAAGATATGTGAAAAAATATATATACTCAAAACAAGATACACTATAAAAGAAACAGAGGACAAGTTTGTTTTTACTTTTTTGAAACTTAAATATATGCAATAAATATAAAAAGTTTTAAATTCAATAAATAGAATCTAGGTAGTGGGTATACATGTTTCACTACAACTTTCTTTCAACTGCTTTATGTCAGAAAATTTTATAATAGAATGTTGGGGGAAATCAATAGATATATTAGAAAGTAGAATTTGATAAGTCTCCCCAAATGAACTGAAAACAAAGAAAAAGAAATTTAATAGTTGAGATATAAATAAAGAACCTCAAGAAATAATTCAGAAGCCCTGATATGCAACTAACAGGTGTTTCAGGGAGTCCAGAGAAATTAAAGTAGAGAAAGCAATCAAAGAAACATGTAAAAAATATTCTCCAAATTAAGACACGTGTCTCTAGATTGAAAGAGCCCACCCAGCACGAGTGAGGAAAATATGCATTTAATTACAACATACGAAAGTTTTAGAATTGTAAATATAAAAAGATTGTGTAAATTCAAGGGGAAAAACACTGGGGAGATGCAAACAGGGAAGCGAGAACAGAACGGCATGACTCTCAACAGCAACACTGAATTCCAGAAGACAAGAAAGCAATTCTCTCCAAGCTCCCACGGGAAATTATTTTTACCTTAGAATTCTATTCACACCCAAACTATCAATCATATATGAAGAAAGAATTCAGCTATTTTCAAGCGTGCAAGATCTCAAAAAACTCACCTCCAACAAATCCTGTAGACAGTTACTTGAAAATGCAGGTCTTTTGCTGTGGCAAAACAAACAAATAAACTAAGAATGAAAATCCAGACAAAAAATGGATTGAATTCAGGAAAGCATTAAACGGAACCAATCCCCAGGATGACTGCAGTTCAGAAGGGTCCCAGGAAGTCAGTCTTTGAAAATAGGAGAGTCAAGTAAAGAAAAGAATGTCATTAGAAAATATTCAGAGCAGTAAAACACAAAAATTGTGTAAAAACCAATGTAGTCCTCATTATAACTTGGTACTGCAGTGAATATTTTTTTTTATAATTCAAATAATACAAACATTTTTTATGTCAGTGTTGCCTACCTACAAATTACAAATGCATAAACAAGAACATGAATGAAGTTAAAAGAAAAGGGAGAGCACAAATGTGTGCATCTTACAAAGTGGAGATAAAAAAATACTTTTTGTTGGAATGAGAATTAAAGACATATGGGTTATAAAAAGTAACCAACAGAGAGAGATTTAAAAAAAAAAAAAGTGATATAACTATTGTGACCGAGTTGACAAATGAAATATAGATAACTCAGTTAAATAAGGTTTTCAGGTAAATAATTTATTTTAGTATAAGTATGTCCTATGTTGTCTTAGTCTTGCTGTTAATGGTGCGAACGATTCTGAGACCCACGGAGCCAATTGAGATTAATTATGAGCCTTTATTAGCCGGCCGGCGACTGACTCTCTACCACTCAGGGCTAGAGGAGATCAGCCCCGAGCTTTCAAAGGAGGCAGCTGATAAAGCTTAAGACCATATCCTGGTGGTCTCCTGAGCAAGCAAGCAGATTACAGAAGTGGAATTTGGCTGTTAGCATATCTTTGCCCGGAACAACACCCTTAATTAACAAGTAAATGGATTACAGAAGTAGACATTGGCCATCTTCATATCTTATACAATACACTTCCTAAATCACACACAAGCAAGTGGGACAACTTCTGGTATCTAAAGATATTTCCTCCCTGTAGCTGACTTAGCTAGTTGGCTCATTTGAAAATTTTCCACCCTTAACATCGCCAGTCTATTATAACAGAATATTATAGACTGGGAGGCTTATAAACAAGAGAAAGATACTTCTCATAGTTCTGGAGTCCAGAAAGTCTAAAATCAAGGAATCGGCTGATTAAGTGTCTGGTGAGTGCTTATTTTCCAGTCCATAAGTGGTCATCTCATTGTGTCCTCACATGGCAGAAAGGGGTGTGGAACTCTCTCAGCCTCTTTTATAAGAGCATTAATCCCATTCATGAGGGCTCCACCCTCATGACTTAATCACTTCCCACAGGCCCCACCTTCACATACCCTCACACTGGGTTCCAACATATGAATTTGAGGGAACACATTTAGTCTATAGCACATGTGATATTTGAGATATACTTTTTTGAAGATTTTATTTTTTGTTTATAGAAAATTCCAGTTGAAATGGGAATTCTGCATTTTTATTTATCAAGTATGTCAACCCTATATCTTCAGGAAGAGGGAGAAAAGCTGGAGGTTGGTGTAAAGTAGATAAATCTTTGCTTATTAAAGCAGGACATTAATATGTAATTTCCAAAGTAAATAAATTAAAATATGATGTGGAAACATAACACTTAGGAATATTGAGATATCAGAAAAAAAATAGGAAGCTAATAATCCTGCCTCTGAGGACACAATTAGAGCTAAGGAGGAATTTAGCACAATATTGTTAACTGAGCCACATGCCTCTGTTAGGTTAATAATATTATAAACCTTTAAAATTTATGTAATAGTTGGTCATATTTTATTGAGTATATTAAAGGAAAGCAAAACTACAATGATGAAGAAGAGTGAGAACTCTTGATAATAAAACCATGAGTAATTATAGATAGGAAATGAAAATAGTTAGTAGTAAAGATCCCCAAATTAGAAAATAACAATTCAGAGTATACTGACAGAAGCAAGAGCAAAGCGGGACATAAACTAAAGCAGAAAGGTAGAAGCCAAAACATGGGTCCACATGTATGATTATAATTAGATGGATTGTTTATAATTAATACACACTTCTCATTATGTGGTGTGGGTTCAGTCAGTCACCCTGTAATCTTTCTGTATCTTTACACAGAGAGATGAACATTCTCTCAGACATCGTTGGGATAAGCATCTTGATGTTGAGGGTAGACAAACCAGAGAGTAGGTACCCATTAGTAGACTGTCTTTACTAAGATTATCTTTAAGCTATTTATAGGTGGAAGATAGGAAACTTCTTCCTGCTGGTTTCATTAATGACCCAATTAAAAAGAACATTTTGGGGGATAAGGAGTCTAACATTGTTGTGTGCAAGCTGAAGTCTTGGACTCCGGGAGAAAAAGTTGAAAAAATAATGATTGCAGAACTTCCTTAAGTTTAGAAGTAATTGAATTAAGTTGCTAATCACAAATACAGCGATTCTCAAACTAACATACTTCTTAACTGATTTCCAAATCTAGTTTTGGAATGTCCTTCATTCATATACCGTATCACTGATTTAGGGTGTATAAAAGGCCACTATGTACAAGGTAAGAACTACATATTTGTGGATACCGTTTCTTCATCCATGGCCTGATTGGATTGCAGATCACCAGAGAACTATCTGAAGTGTCATGAGCACTGAAACTCAGGAAAGTTCTAGGGGAAATGAATATCTATTCTATTGGCTCTGTTTCCTTCAAATTATTCCAGCCTTATTCCTAAATAGGCTTCTAATTCATAATTCATGCTGAAAGTCCAGATGTCCAGAATGCAGAAGTGACACTATTTCAAGACCTTGTTGTACAACACAAGAGCCAAAGAAATCTAACCACTTAACACATAAGGTAGATGATAGGATATTAGAGGCAAATTTATGTTATTTTTGCATAGTATCAGGGAAAAGTAAATTTTAAAAAAATTAAGGAAAATTAGCTAAGAAAACATTTCTGCATGGCTTTCTTAGACTTCTACAAAATAAAATAAATTTAATCATGTTTGACTCAGAGGAAGACTTCTATTACAATATATTAACTGCCTAAAGACAAATTTAGAAAACAGCTGCAATTTTCTTTTCTCACTAAGATAAAACAAAATCATGTGATTATTAAAGCAAAGAAATTTAAAAAGGGCAGCTGTACAACCATTTTGGAAAACACTTGGGCAGTTTTTTTGGTATAAAATTAAGCATAAACTTTCTATATGACCTGGCAATCCCACTCTAGATATTTACCCAAAAGAAAGGAAAATATGTCTTACACAAAGACTTATGCAAAAATCTATAGTAGTTTTTCTTATAGTAGACAAAAACTAGAAACAATTCCATTGTCCTTCAATGGGTATGTAGACATACTATGGCACATCTACAAAATGGAATATTATTTAGCAATAAAAAGAGAAAGGCAAATGGATTCTCCCAACTCACACATGAATGTATCTCAAACATATTATACTAAGTGAAAGAATAGAATACTGTTTCAAAATGTTACATACTGTATGGTTCCATTTCTTCTAGAAAAGTTCCAAATACAGGAGCTGAGAAAAGATCAGTGGTTGCCAGGGGTTGGGATGGAGCTGGGTGTGCATATAAAGGAGCAAATTGAGGAAATTCTTTGGAATAACAAAGTTTTTTCTGTACTCTGTCGGTGCTAGTTGTTACAAGTATCTATTTACGTGTAAGAAATCATAACTGTACACTTCTAAAAAAGTGAAATTTATTGCATGTAAATTTTGAAAAAAATTAACATACAATAACAAATTCTATCGAGATGAAATGAAGGAGAGGAGGAACACAGATTTCCAAGGAGATAAAGCAAGAGAGAGAGAAATATTAAATGCCAAGCAAGATCATGTTTAGGCAAATCTAATCAAAGTAAGTCTGAACCCAAGGAAACACAACTAACTCTAACTTGAGATATATATGGGTTTAAAACAGTAGTGATGTCTGTGTGTGTTCCACTGGTTACTAACTGAACTAAAATAGAAAATCCAGAGGACGAACAGCTCTAATCAAAAGGAAGCATGGTCCACATCTTGCCTGCCTTATGGGAGGTGTTCATGGACCTGCTTTCTAAAATGTTGCTAAAATTATGAAATCAGAAAACTACCCATATACAACAAAAACAAAAGCTTATTTTAGTTAGAAAGAGAGCTACAGAGGATCCTATGCTTTAATAGACTGTTAGCTATTCAGAAGTGAAGGGGGTTGGTGAATGTCAACTGCCCCTTAAAATCATCGGAGAGAAGGATGGGGAGGGTGTGGAGCAGTCGAAAGCCAACATATTCAATAGTTAATGTTTAGGCAAAAATTATATTCTTAACACCTGGGGAATTATCTTAACAGAGAAAACATTTTTTTTTTTTTGAGAAGGATACTTTCACAAGATAAATGCAAGAAGCAAGAGGCAAGGATTGAAGTGAATACCTCATTTTCCAAAGGAAACGTTAAGCTAATCTTCATGATGTATGGGAGAGAAATATGATATTTCAAAAAGGAATATGCAAGGTGGAGGTAGAATACAGGAACACGATTAAACAATTACTAGGAAGAAGAGTTAAGGAAGAAGGAACCACTTCTTGGCTATATGGCATAAGGAGAACTTTAAAGAGAAACAAAGGAAATTTGTGTGTGTGTGTGTGTGTGTGTGTGTGTGTGTGTGTGTGTGTGTGTGTGTGTATAAAATGAGGTATTATCCTGTGGGAGATATGCAAAGTACCACCAACACTATCTCCATCCACAGCCTCCTCCTCAATACAACAGTTTCCCCAATAAAGTATTCGCCATAATCCACCAATACCCGACACACTGAAAGACAAAAGAGACCAGGTCTCCCCACAATTTAGTGCAAGGTTAAACAGAGTTAGTCTATGACGACTTGACTAGAGCTGATATTTGAGTTACCTAAATAAGTGAATGGTCTCTCCTAACGCTTTCAAAAAAAAAAAATCAATAAATAAATGACTGCTACAATATTTCTGTAAATTACTTTCTGCAGCTGTCCTGATGGATTGCACCAGCAAAAACAAATAACCTCAGTTTTTACATGGAAGGTGAAAGTGAAGGTGCTTTTCCAGGGTACATTTCATGTCAAAGATCCTCTAGTTCTATTCAAAAATTCTTTTCTTCAGGGATAGTTCTCTTTCACCACAAATTCTCTCTAGGAGCAACTTGAGAGTTAAAAGGATTTTGCTTGCTGCCTTGCTCAAGGTATTAATCTGTGTTTTTTCTTTATATTGTGATTGCCCTTTTCATATTATATTGCCTCATTTGATAATAACAAGAATCAAATATATTAGTAGAGAGGCTTTCTTATTACCAATTAAAATATGAGAAAATTGAGGGTCAAATATCAATGCGTGGTGGATCACACTGCTTATAATTGGTAAAGGCACAAATTAAATTCAGGGATTTTTTTCTTTTCTTTGTTGTGGTTGTTTTATTTTAGTCACATCAAGATAACATTCAATTATCAGGACAAGACTTAAAAATTTAGAAAACAAGTTCAAAAGAGAAATCTAAAGTTTTTTAAAGTGAAAATATTGGGGGAGGGTTTAACAATAATTTCTGATATTTCTTATTCAAATAGATCCAAGATATAAAAAACATATATAGTGTTACATTCTTGAGCTAAGAATAAGTAACTACAAGGACAAATTATTGCTTTTAAATAAGGAAACATATTACGTTTGCGTTTTGCTTCAGCAAGTAAGTGTTTTTGTTGTTGTTTTAATTTTTTGAAAGACTTTTTTTTGACAGTTTTAGTTTCACAGCAAAATTGAGAGGAAGGTACAAAGGTTTCCTACTTACCTCTTGCCCTCACACATTATCCCCTGTAATCAACATCCACCACCAGAATGGTGCATTTGTTACAATGGATGAATCTACATTGACACATCATTATAATCCAAAATCCAGTTTGCTTTAGGATTGTTTCACCCTCGGTGTTACAAGTCTATGGATTTAGACAAATGTATAATGCCTTGTATCTATCACTATTGTATTATACTTTTACTTTACTATGAATCGTCTCTACTCTGCCTTTTCTACTCTCCTCTCAAACATTGATCTTTTTACTGTTTCCACGGTTTCCTTTTTCAGTAGGACGTGTAGCTGGAATCTACAGTGAGTAGCTGTTTAAAATGGCTTCTTTCATTCATGCATTTAAGATTCCTCCATGTCTTTTCTTAGCTTTATAATTTATTTCTTATTAGTGCTGAATATTATTCGACC
>NW_011888836.1:35701-42588 GCF_000151845.1 Pteropus vampyrus
GTTGTCTCTGCTTCCACATGTTTTTACCAGTGAGAGAGTGTGTATGTATGTATGTATGTGTATAATAAGATTGGTAGGTACAATACTATTAATTAAACCACAGACTTTATTTCACCAGTTTTTCCATGAATATCCTTTGGTTTGATTTTCTCAGCATCTTATTAATTTAGTTTGCACTGCATTTGGTTTCATGTCTCCTTAGTCTCCTCCAATCTACACCAGTTTCTTGTTCTTTCCTTGACTTTCATGAGCTTGACACTTTTAGAGACTGATTAATTTTTGGTACAAGGTCCCCTTATTAGTGTGTGTTTGATATCTTCTTATTAGGTTGAGATTGTGCTTATGTAAAAATACCACAGAAGTGATATTCCCTTTCCACTGCATCATATCAAGGGTTACATGACCTTATCAATGGTGAAGTTAACTGTGATCACTTGGTTAACATGGTGTGTGGCAGGTTTCTCTGCTTTAAAGTTAACATTTTTCCTTTTGCAATGAATAATTATTTGGAAGAAGATACTTTTGGACAATGCAAATAGCCTGTTCCTAATTAAATTTTCACCCATAAATTTTAGCATTCATCCATATATCAGACCTACAACAATTATTACTATGATATTCTAATGGAGATTTTCTATTTCTCTCATTTCTTTTATATTTTTTAATTGGTAGTCTTATGTAAGAAAGAGCTGTCCCTTTTCCCACATAATTTATTCAACTATTTATTTTTATTACTCTTGTGTTTTTCCTGCCCATTCCCTAGAAATAATAATTTATCTAAAGAGTCCTGGTTCTTTCTATTGGAAAATGATATTTAGAAATCAAAATCTGGACATTATTTTATTGCAACTGAGGCATCATTGCTACTTGACTTTCTCACCATACAGAGATAGAAAATATAGGAATGTATACTTGCCCTTGCATACACATACCCATACTTACTTCCGCATCTCTATATATTCTGTACGTGTATGTAATTATATATTTAAAAATAATTAATATTACTACCTCCAGAACACCAATGAACACCACAGATTTTATTCCAGTCGAGATTTTCTTATTTGTAACTTTCAGGCAGTGAGAAACTTGCCTCTCAATATCAACAATATATTTATTTCTTCCATCCTTATATACATTTAAAGTAATTTCAGAATTGCTAGAACAAATTTACTAACTAAGGAGTACAGTATTTGTGTGTTATAGTTCTTTATGTCTTTATCAATACAGTATCTAACCAAATCCTATTTTCCAAAATTGGTTTTGGTGCATTGACTTTGTATCCTATGACCTTATGGCCTATGACCTTGCTAAATTCATTAATTATTTCTTGAAACTTTTCTGTACTTTGGGATTTTCTACATAGTCAATTATGTTATGTACCAAAAGAGACTGTTTTATGTTTTACTTTTCAATATGTATGCATTAACATTTTTTCTTGCCTAACTGCACTGGTTAGGACTTCCTATAGAATGTTGGATTGATGAGAGCACATTTTTGTTTTATTCCCAATCTTAAGAGAACTCAGTCTGTCACATTATATATGTCATTTGCTATAAATTTTAATTCATGCCCATTATCAGGTTAAGCAAGTTTTCTTCTATAAAAATTACAGGTGGTATTTTAAGTGACTCACAAGATCTCACAGAACAAGTATATTTTACCTGTTCTATACTATACTAGTGCTATGCTATACTATACACTATACTATACTAACCTACACTACACTACACTATATACTATACTATACTATACTATACTATACTATACTATACTATACTATACTATACTAATTATACTTTACCTATACTCAGGTAAGGCTTTTGATAAAAGTAAAGTATATGTTATAGCAAAAGTAAGAGAGTGCAGGCAAGTGTCAGGAGTTTGAGAGACATCGAGGTGCAGTTCCATCCAGTGTTTCTGATTCACACAAGATGCGTTTCATCTCCAGATCAAACCACAAAATTTGTGCAATGAATCTTGACCTCAGGGGAGCTCATGAAGAAGTTCCCAACAGGGTCCCTAATGGTCCATTGGTCATGTAACCAAGTCAGATTGTCAATCTGATTACAAAAGTTAAAAGCCATGAACAAATACACTGGCTCTGGGTGACAACAAGGGAATTTCAGACTTTAAACAGCATCTAATAAATCACTAGGTAATTGGTTAGTGGTCCCATGAACTTTATCTGAGCTAAGTATCAAATTCAGTTATCCGGGCATGCCCAAAGATAAACATAGAGCTGCCTGAGTTCAGGTGTAAAACAGCTGTATCCTAAAAATATTACTAGAATAGACACATTTTTTAAAATCATAAAAGGATGTTAAATTTTATTAAAGTATTTTATGCACCTGTTAAGATGGTCATATGTTTTTTCTTCTCTAAATTTTTAATTTGGTGGATTATATTCATTGAGTTTTAATGTTAAACCAACTTTAAATTCCTAGAATAAAACCTACGTGGTTATGATATATTGTTGAAAACGATAAGCTAATGTTTTTGAGAATTTTAGTGTCTGTATTTATGAGATATATTGATGTGTAGTTTTCTTTTTTTTTGTATAATCGTTATCTGATTTTGGTATTATGATAATTTCATCCTGATAGGATGAGTCAAAAAAGTTCTTTTGCATTGGAATTTTTCTTTTTATATATATAGTAAAATTCTCCAGTGAAACGATTTCATTTCTTAAAGATTTTTACTGTGATTTCAATTTCTTTAATAGATGCTATATATTTATTTTTTGGATGAATTTTGGTAGTTTTTGCCTCTCATTGAATTTTCCCCTTCATTAAACATTTAGTGAAAGGGCATAGAGTTGTTCATAGTATTCTCTTATTATCCTTGTAATGATTGTGCGCCTATAGTGATATTCACTATTTCACTCAAAATATTAGTAAATTGAATTTTCCATTCTTTTTCCTTAGTCAGTTTAGCTAGGAGTTTATCAATTTTACTGAACTTTTCAGAGAATCAGATTTTGGTTTTATTGATTTTCTGCATTATTTTTGTCTTCAAATTTTTTTTTTTTTTTTTTTTGATTTCTGCTCTTGTCTTTGTTGTTTCCTTCCTCATTCTTATTTGGGATTTAATTTGTTCATTCTCTAGTTTCTTAAAGTTGAAGCTTAGGTTACTTAGCCTAGACTTTCCTATTTTCTAATAAAAGCATTAAATGCTATACATTTCACCATAAGCCATCTATTATTTGCATACGTTTCATACGATTTTTTTAAAATTATCATATGACTAAGAATATATTTTAATTTCTTTTGAGATTACCTATTTGATCCATAGGTTATTTAGAAGTGTGATATTTAATTTCCAGATGGAGGTTATACAGATATCTTTCTATTGTT
Organism: Pteropus vampyrus; assembly: GCF_000151845.1. NCBI lineage: Eukaryota > Metazoa > Chordata > Mammalia > Chiroptera > Pteropodidae > Pteropus > Pteropus vampyrus. Next base: position 39,055 of record NW_011888836.1, read on the forward strand.
GATTTCTAGTTTAATTCCCATATGTTCTGAGAATATACTTTATATAATTTCTATTGTTTTAAATTTGTTAAATTGTGTTTTAGGGCCCAGAATATGGTCTCTTTGGTTAATGTTATGTACACACTTGAAAAGAATGGATGTTCTACTGTTGTTGCATGGAGTTTTCTATAAATGTCAACTAGTTCAAATTGGCTGATAATGTTTTTCAGGTCTCCTATGTCCTGCTGCCTTTGTGTCTACATGTTCTATCAATTACCAAGGAGTAATGTTGCAGTCTCTAACCATAATTATGGATATGTCTCTCAATTGTTTCAGATCTATCAGTTTGTGCTTCATTTATTTTGAAGCTCTGTTGGTAGATGGATGCATGCTTATATTTGTTATCCCCTCTGGATTAAATGACCTTTTCATCATTATAAAATTATCCCAATTATCCTTGATGATATCTTTGCTCTAAAGTTTATCACATATCTTCATTTGATATTTACATAGTTATCCAGCTCTTCAGATTGGGGTTTAAATAGTATATCTTTCTTTATCTTTAAACTTTTCAAAACAGCTTTATTGAGGTAAAATTAACATCTATAAAATTAACTTACGTAAATTGTACAATTTAGTTTTTAGTGTATTCATAGTTATATAAATATTTACTATATCCATTAGCAGCCATTCCTCATTCCTGTTCTCATCCTCCAGCCCCCATCAGCCACCAATTTATTTGCAATCTCTATAAATTTACCTATTCTGGGTGTTTCATGTACATTGAATCATATAATAAGTGGTCTTTTTGACTGGATTCTTTTATTTAGCATAATGTTTCCAAGGTTTATCCACATTTTATCATGTATCAGTATTTGCTTTAATGGTTAAATAATATTTCATTAGATAGATATATCATGTTACCTTTTAATAAGTTGATAGACATTTGAGTTTTTTCCACTTTTTGGATATTATGAATAATATTTTCATAAACATTCACAACAACTTTTGAGTGGATAAATATTTTCATCTCTTGGATATATACCCAAGAGAGGATTACTGGGTCATATGGTAACTTTAAGTTTAAAATTTTGAGAAATCGCCAAACTGTTTTCCAAAACAGGTATACCATTTTATCATCCCACCAGCAGTGTATGAGGCTTCTAATTTCTCCACTTCCTCACTAACACTTATTATAATCTTTCTTTTTTGTCTTATCTCTTCTAGTGGGTGAGAAGTGATATTTCCTTATGGTTTTAATTTGCATTTCTTAATGACTAATAATGTTGGGCATCTTTTCATGTTCTTATTGACAATTTGTATATTTTCTTTAGAGTGCTATCTACTCAAATTGAACATTTTAAATTGGATTGTCTTTTCATTATTTAATTGTAAGTAATTTTATATATTCTAGATAGAAATCTTATCAGATATATATTTACAAATGCTTTTTTGCATTTTTGACTGATCACAACTTTGGCGATGACATCTTTTGAATCTCAAGAGTTTTCATTTTGACGAAGTTCAATTTATCTATTTTTTGTTGTTATTGCTTGTGATTTTTGGTGTCATACATAAGAAACCATTACCTGACCTAAAATCTTGAAAAATCTCCTGTTTTATTCTATAATGTTAGTTATTACATTTAGATCTATGATCCATTTTGAATTAATTTTTGTATATGATGTTGAGGTAGGCATCTAACTTCATGCTTTAGCTGAACAATTGTCCTGGCACCATTCATTGAAAAGACTATCATTTTCATATTAACTTGGCACTCGTGTTGAAAATTGTCTTTATATTAATTATTTATATTTTTATATTCAAATGAGTTTCTCTTTGAAGAATAGATTTGTGCCTTGCTTTTCTATCCAGTTTGACAATTTTTGCTTTTTAATTGATGACTCAGTTGGTTCATATTTAATGTGACTTTTTAAATATTGTTAGATTCGAATCTTGATAACTATTCTCTATTTATCCCTTCTGTCCTTTATTACTCCCTGTACCTATTTTCTTTCCCTCCCTTGGGCTAATTGAACATTTAAAAAATTTTTAATATTATTTCCTCTATTGATATTGTTAATTCTCTTTTTTAAAAAATATTACTTACTTTATAGGTTTATAATATACATCTTAAGTTAATGCATTTTATCTGTACCTTCAAATAATATTATATTCCCTTAAGAGTATAATATTATACTCCCTTAAGAGTATAATACCTTAACAAAATATATCTCAATTTTTTTAATCTTTTGTGTTAATACTGTCACAACATGGTCTTTTAATATGTCAGAAACAGAGGACACATTGCTATTATTTTTGCTTTATATGGTATTTTATATTTCAGAACAATTAAAATATAAAGCCAAAATTAAATTTATATTACGATTACTTTTCGTATTTCCAATGAACTTTATTTACTTGTGAACATTGCTTCAACAGAATACATCTACTGGCAATGAGTTCTCTCAGTTTTTCACTGCTGAGACTCTCTTTATTTCTACTTTACTTTTGAAGCATATTTCATGGAGTGTAAAACTGAATTGCCATATTTTTGCTGCTTAACCTTTTAAAGATGCCTTTCTATGTCTGTTGTAATTCTTATGTTTATTCCTCTGTATGTAATTTGTGTTTTTATCCTCTGGTTACCTTCAAAACTTTCTCATAGTCTTTTGTTTTTATTTGTTTGAATATGATATAATTAGGTGTGGTTTATTGGTATTTATCTTGTTTGGTATTTTCTTAGCATCTTGTATCTGTGATTTGATAATTGTCATTAATTATAAAAATTTCTTGGCTGTTTTTTCTTCAAATATTTCTTTTGACTTTCACTCCCTGTCCTCTTTCTGGAACACTTATTATATGTATTAGACCATTTATTATTGACCTACAGCTTTTGGATTTCCTGACTTGTTTTGCTCATTTTTATTTCTCTTTGTAGTTTCTATTTCATTTCTGTCTCCAAGTTCACTGACTGTTTATTCAGTTGATTGAGTCTACTTATGAGCTCATGGAAGATAGTCTTAATCTTTGTTATCATGGGTTTTATTTCTCACATTTCTGTTAGATTCTTTCTTATAATTTTCTCCTCTCTACTGAATTAGCCCATCTATTATTTCAGGTTATTTTCTGTTAGAGCATTTAACATATTAAATTTAGTTCAATTAAATTTCCTGCCAAATAGTTCCAACATCTGTGTCATATCTGAATCTAGTTCTGTTGATTACTTCATCTGTTAACAGTATGTCATTTTTTTCTTCTCTTGGATATGTCTAGTAATTTTTGGATGAAGGAAAGACATGTACAAAATAATAGAGACAGGTTTTTATTGCTTCGTTTTGTTTTGTGTTGTTTTGTTGTTTTGTGTATTTTTTGTTTTTATGCCTAGAAATATGCACACCTTTACATCTGTCAGGCCTTTAGTATGGGCATTTGACTTAAGGTAGATATGGTCTGAGTTTGAGGTTTGTTGTTGCTGTAGTCAACATCATAGCACTACTCTCTTTGAATTTCTCTAGCACTGCTTTTGATTTAAGATGGGAGCAGATTTGCAAG
>NW_011888836.1:43508-62753 GCF_000151845.1 Pteropus vampyrus
AAATTATTTGAGGGTGCTTATTAAAATTAAACTTGTTTAGCTTAGTTTTATACACAGGAAATCAGATTTCCTAGATTTAGGGTAGAATTAAGAAATTTTCATTTCTAATAAGCTACTATGATATTCTGATACAGGTAGTTTCTTGACCATTCTTTGAGAAACTCTGTCCTAAGTATTTATCCCAGTAAGCTAATGCAATTTCTTCCATTGCATTTTGCTTGGTCTCACTTCTTCTGGATAATTTGCTCAACTTTCAAGGATATATTTTTACTCCAAATCTTCTGCCTGGAAGCAAAGGTGATGATCGAATACTTAATAACTGGTAAAGTGTGTACATTAATAATCAGGAGAGGCCATTTCAATCAGAATAGATGTCAACGGTAAAGGACAGTCATATTTCCTTACATATCAGCTTTCATATAGTGTTTTTAAACAGATTTATTGAGATATAACTCATATTTAAAGTGTATAATTTAATTGCAGTGTTTCTATCTTATGTTTTATTGATTTATGAAAGTGTATAATTTTTACCAAAAAGTAATTTAAATTATCTTTATAAAAAAACATTTGTCTCTTATCTTGCATTTTCCACAACCTCTTGCCTAGTCCCTCCACCTAGTAGATATTAATTAAGCACAGCTTTATTGAATAAGTAAATAAATAATATTGATTCTTAAATATTTCCAATCTACTTGAATGTACATTTATGTTCCAATAGCTGAAGTATTTAGGGGTCTAGATATATGAAAACAGAACAATAGCTACAACAATTTTTTAAAATAAAAACTTGATTATCAAGCTTAGCGATGTAGTTCTACAAAGATTTGAGTGAGTCTATGTGCAGGATATTACCATTTCATAAAAACAAAAAATTCAAAAATAAAAATAGAAGAAATGTATGTAATGCATACCTAGACACATAGTATATAATAAGTATAATTCTCAACTGAGAAGTCAACTAAGCAAGATATATGCTCTCTCTAGTGAGTATCTAAAATACTCTTTAAATTCATACATCTCAACAAGAAAAAAAAAACAAATAATCCAATTAAAAACTGGACAGAGGACGTGAACAGACACTTATCCCAAGAAGACATAAAAATGGCCAACAAATATATGAAAAAATGCTCAATATAGCTAGCTATTAGGGAACCGCAAATCAAAACCACAATGAGATATCATCTCACAACTGTTAAAATAGCGATTATCAACAGGACAAGTAACAACAAGTGTTGGAAAGAAAGTGGAGAAAAAGGAACAAGTGTTGGAAAGAAAGTGGAGAAAAAGGACTGCAAATTGGTTTAGCCACTATGGAAAACAGTACGGAGGTTCTTCAAAAAACAAAGAATTGAGCTACCATATGATCCAGCAATCCCTCTACTGGGTATTTACCCCAAAGACTTGAAAACATATGTCCAAAAAGATATTTGCACACCAATGTTCATAACAGCATTATTCATGGTGGCCAAGACGTGGAAATAACTGACATGTCCTACAATAGATGATTGGCTAAAGAAGCTGTGGTACATATATGGAATATTACTCAGACATAAGAAGAAATAAAATACTGCCATTGCGACAACATGGTTGGACCCTGAGATAATCATGCTAAGCAAAATAAGCCCGACAGAAAAAGTTGAAAACTACATGATATCACTTATATGTGGGATATAAACCTAAAAGCAACAAACAAACAGGACAAAGAAACAGAGACTCATGGACATGAACAATAGACTAGTGGTTAACAGAGCATGGAGGGGAGGGGGAAGGTAGGTGTAGTAAAGAGGGTCAAATATGTGATGAAAGAGAGAAATCTAATTATGGGCAGTGAACACAGAATGTAATATATATATGCCTTTCTTACTTTTTAATTGTACACCTGAAATTCACTGGATTTTGTTAACCAATGTCACCATAATTTAAAAAAATAACAATTAATTAATTAAAAGATAAAATACTCTTTTTAGACATCTTGATATATCACATATCTTCTGGAAATGTCAATATTTCAACATAAATAATCTCAGGAATGCCATTTAGGTATAATGCTTACATAATATTTTAAAAAATGCCTCAAGGAGCAGCACTAAGAGAGAAGAGTATACTTTAAAGTTTAACAAGCTATTTTCTTTTCTCTACTAATTCTCTAAGGTAATTATAAGACTGAACTATTTGGTGTATACTCATATACATCTAGGGTGTATTCCTTGATCTCCATGACTCTGTTCTTATCAATCCTTCTAGTTATAACTCTGCTGTCAAGTATACTTTATTCCACTGAGACTGAAATCCTTTACACAATCTGTGTTAAAAGTTGTCATAAAATATCTAAGACATGGCTGCCTGTACTTTAAGTCAGGAATGACAAAAATACTTCAGACATAGCTTGTAGTTTTGTTGTCTCTACCTAGTTAAAATAGGGCTAATCAAAGCAATCTTTGTCTAAATCCACAATTATTTTATATTTCTCCTCTCAATATTTACTTTGTCCATCATTCAGGTCTTCAATTTACTTCAACCTTTATCATTTCCTTTTGTCATATTTGGTGGGAATATATTATTGGTCATTTAGATGTTACAGAAAATTAATTTCAAAGAAGGCCATTGTTTCCCCTTTGGTTACGTAGACATCACTGAAGTCATATCAGGCCTATATGCTCTGAAGATAAATGCTTTAATTCTTTTAGTATCATGTTCAACAAAATGTAGAGACTCAGCAAAGGAAAAAATCTTTAGGAGGATGAATCTTGTAATAGTTGGGCATCTGCTTATCATCGAAGGCTGCCAAGGGCATGAAAAGAGCCCTGTGTTATTTTTCATGGATTTTTCCAAGATCTAAAGCATGTCATTTCTTAAATTCAACAAATATCATATCAAGAACTGGTCCTTCATTAAGTGTGCAGCAGTGATTATGATAAACAAGATTTCTACTGTCATTTGGCGTGCAAGGGTAGCAAGGAAATAGATCTTATAAAAGTAAATGGGCATGCAAGATACTTTCAAATCTTGATAAGTACTATATTAACACCATTCTTCCAGGTCCCATCTCAAAATTAATGTAATAAATAGTCTTTAGGAAGGACTCAGAGAAATGTATGGCTACTTTACAGAAAACAATCAAGAAAGTCCTTTCTATGAAGTTGCCATTGGCAATGAGCCTGCATAATCAAAGAGAGCCAAGCAGTCCAAAATAGGAGTTTTCCTTTCAGAAGTCCTTTCTCCAGAGACAGCGAAAGCAGAGACGTTTAAGGAGAATAAATTCAATGTATTAAAGAAATAATGAACAGGTCAGTGTGGCTCAAACATAGTTACTCCTGGACAGGATAGAATGATGTATGTATTGGAGTCGGGGAGCAAAATAAGGTCTTATAAATCAAGATAAGAACTTCAGGTTTATGTTTTCTAAGAAGAAAGATGACAAGACATTGGATGGTTTTAATTATAGAAATAGCATAATTTCATTTATATTTTAAAATAGTTACTTCACAGAAAATGTATTACAGATAGGGAAGTTGGAAACACGATAATCAATTTGAAAGCAATTATATGGAAGTCAGGGATGATGGTTTAAACCAAGGTAATAGAGTAGAGATGAAAGAAGGGAGAGGGGTGAGATGTATTTAATATCTGTCATAAGATGGATTTGATAGCTTTGGCATTAAACAAATCTTGTCTTGAATTTTTCTCTAAAACTGAGGAGGTGTGGGACTTTGATCAAGCAATTTAATTTCTGGCATACTATTCAGGCAAATGAGCAGTCATGAAGAGTACTAACGCATGATAGATTGTAAAAATGATGAAAAGTTCTTCTCGTCTCTCCATTTATGCTCTTGTAATATGATTATGCAGGTCTTCATATCAAGAGTTGGAGACTGTTAATTTGGTTCGTAAATCTGAGTTGGTCATGTCATTTTCACTGAACAATGAATATTAGAATGATAAAGCAAGCAGAGACTTAATAGTTGTTGCACAACAAGGTTTTCCCTCTGCTTATGCCTTTTAGATCCCTGCCACCATCACCATGTGACAAAGCCCTGGCTGGCCTACTATTTGATGGGCAACAGGTGGCCCACTCACTTTTGGCATTACAGCCTACAGCCAGCCAATTCCTAACAGGAAAACTTTCCAACTGACTAGCAGGTGAATGTATTTACATAAGTGATCTTCGTTGGGACCAACAGAAGAACAATCCAGCTGGGGTCAGCTCAAGTTGCTAACTCACAGCATCATGAGTTAAATAAATGATTGTTTGAACCCACCAGACTTTGTGGTGGTTTGTTGTAAACCAATAGGTAACTGATATATACAGTCAGTGAGAATTAGGATTGGAGATGATTAAATACTAGTTAGAGTTTCTGAATAGAAACACTGGAAGTGCAAAATTCTCCATGATGATTTACAATATGTGTTAGAAGGTGATGATGAATCATTACATTTGGTTTGAAGTCAAAGGAAACTGTTCATACTGATTGTAACAGAAAGAAATGAAAGACATTCCTTTTTAAGATCATAAAGGAATCAATATGTGATGCTAAGGATCTTAAAATATTTATTTTGGGGGCCAGTGGTTCATAAAATTAATAGGCAGTCTAGTCACTGGGGTTCCTTAAAACACAATTCCAATCTCTATCTCACATTTACTGAATTTGAAATTTGGGGTTAGTGAAAATGTAGACACATACTATAAAATGTCGACATAGAAAACAAACTAGAACTTTTATTCACTGTAACTATTTAAATTTGTAATAAAACATTTTAGATTTCAACTTTTCTCCTTAAAGTTACATAAGTTAAAATGTATTGATAATCCTCTTTCCATTTGCAGAATGAAAGATGAGTGTTTGGCATGAAAACTTTATGGATTTCTCTTGAGATCTAGCTTTTGTAAGTAAAATTCTATTTCTGGTAAAATAGAATCCAAATTCCAGAAAACCAACTCATAAAATATCTTTCACAATAAAAATATTAATCATATGTGCCTCCATGTGTGTGTAATTCCTAGGTAATATGTATGTATATATATGTATATGTATGTATATGTTAGAAACAGAAAAAATATTGTCTTGGTTTCTAGATCTAGATATTATCTATTGTTTTGGCTTCATCAAATCACTTATCTGCTCTTCCTCTTTGTTTCTACATCATAAAATGAGAGTGTTGAATTATGGTCTCTAAGGTACCATAATTCCAAGATTTTATGATTTATGACACAGCTTCTTATTTTCAATTTCATATAATCCAATATATACTAACCATTTAATTTAACCATGTCACTACTCTCACACAAATATTTCTTGTTTGCTTATGTAATTATGTACACCTAAGAGGACTAATTAATTAAGTCCCAGTCTTCACTGTGGACGTAAGCAGTGAATGGCCTAGATATCAGCTTATCTCATCTATTCTATATAAGCTTCTTACCAATCAATATTATGTGGTCATCTGTGAGGAAAATGCAACCAAGACTGATCACCATAAATGCACCTTCAAACTTGTTATTGATTTGCCATCTTTGATTTATAAAATATATTATGATTTCCAATTAATATTACTCAGCTATGTTTGATTGCTTCAATGTTTGAAAGGTTTCATTATTGATTTGTTTTAATAGCAATCACATTGAGCATCTAATCTATGCTATAAAATTTTTTTAGAATATGTAAATATATTTCTTGCATTTGGTTTTTAAAAACTATTCTTATAATGAAAAAAAACACCTACACAGCCATTTTTATTCATATATAACACTTAAATTTTTGTATTGTTTGATATTATTTTAAAAGGTAAAGATTAAATTACCCTGAGGATAGGTGAATTATGATGTAATACCAAATAATTGATTTGAGATAAGCTTCACAAAGGATGTGATCTCTAAAAATGATAACAGATTGACCACGCGCAGAAGGAAAATAAGAGACCTATTTCTGGATCTGATTTGAAGGATCCCAAAACTCTGATCAAAATAAAAGAATCACTTTAACAGTTCTCTTTATTATCGTAATTTTTTGTTTAAAGCATTTTCTCAGAGAAAAATTAAAATGCATTTACCTAACCTATAAATGATATCATATTAACTAATTAACACCCATTCTTTTAATAGCCTGCATAAATTAAATTTCCTAGCTGGAAATTCTGTATGATTTATTGATTATCAAAATGGAACAAATAAACTCTATCAATTAATAGCAACGTGCACTTTTAGCTATTAGGAGTAGAAATTTAAACTGGGAGGGTTAGGTCTATTAAGAAACCAAAGGTAAAGTTGGTGCAGCCATGGGCAGCAAAATTTGTGTGCAGATGCACTTGTATGAACATGAATAAATCTAAGAGGGCCAAACTTCACTCCGGATTGTCCTGATGATACACCCTATGCTTCCCATGCCTGAATCTGGTTCAGGATCTGACTCAGAGACTCTAAGATACAATTATAGCAACTGTGTTTTTAAGAAGATCCACAGAGTTTGAGAACCACTAATTTGGACTAATTATTACAAAAAAAACTAGAGGATAGTGATCCATGAAAGGCTGGGCTTTGAGATTAAGTAAAAATAGAGCTCTTTATTAACACAGCACCTTTCCATGATGTGCTTCAGAAGAGTAACTGCAGTAGTAAAAATTCAAACAATGGCAAGAGAATGTTAAATGGGAGTTTAAATGAATAATTGAAATGCAACCAGGGGCAGGTAATGAATAAAAAGGAAAAAAAGATATTGTTAAGAAGTAAATAATATGAGCTAGTAAAAAAAAAGAGGGCTGTTTTTTTGTTTGTTTTTTTTTTCAGTTAGAAGTTAAACAAAACATATAACCCTAAACAAATGATTCACACATTCAGATGATTCTCTACATATTCAAAACTATCTCAGTTCATTTTCCTCCTAGTTAGAAAAATAATTTTTAATATCATTGCGATAATTACGATTTATATGAAATAAATTAATGTAATAATATAATAACATAACCTGAATTCATCAATTATTTGCCACCATTTTTATTGATTTGTTTTACATTTTATTATATCTACTATGGAAATTTATCTAACAAAAATTGTGTCTTTGTGTTTTATAATTGCTATCAGCCAGGTAGCAGCTTTGACATAGTTGCTAAAATTTTTCTGTTGCTGCCTTCTGGTAAGGTCAAGAAAGCACTTAGAATCACTGAGTCTCAAATTTAAATATATTAAGTAATTTACGATTTGCCACCTCCTTACTCACAAACCAGGACCACAGGATATACCTCCAAATAATTTATCCATTGAAATTCTATTACTATGTTTATAACTATTACTTATTGCAAATTATTTAAGGCTGAGTCTTTTTCATAGCTTATTTCAATTAAAAACCTGAGTCTAAATAGAAAGTCTAAGGAAAATCTTGAGAAAGTTATCTTATTTTCTTTTATTTATTCATTCTTTTCCAAATTCTCAAAATTTTTGGAGAACTGTTAAGGCTGAAAACTTGTCAAATCATAGAACACTTGATAAAAATATAGATTTTGGGAAATTTCCCTGGAAATTCTGATCTATTTTTTGGAGAAATCCGTTTCTTTAAAATAAGATCTCTAGGTGATTTTATGAACAAGCAGGTCTGATTAGATTTGTTTGTGTTTCCTAGTTAATGTGGAGATGAGCGAAAGAGATTTTAATGGAGCGAAGAAAGAAGAAATTCGTTTAGTAAAGATCCATATTGTTATGTTTCTCCCAAGATAATTAACATCATATAGTTGGGAATTGGGAGTATATGAAAACTTAGAGAAACTGCCAAGCAGGTGAAGATGGTTATCAATAATCTTATCCAGCTGCAGAGTCTGAAAGTACAAAGCAGCCAGGCTGTCTGGCCTCACTGGGTAAAGGGATCCATCCAGTCCAATTCAAAATGGTGAAACCCAACCGTCTAACTCAGTTTGATACTATAGGACAGTAGGTATTTAGGTTAACTGAAAGTGTTCAGGGACCAGTGAGGTAGAGCAGATATTACATCTCTCTGTTTTTCATGTCCCCAACCAGATAGCAAGTACCTACATGACAAAGACTCTGCCTTGTTTACCAATAAGAATATCTGGGGAACTAAATATACAGTCTATCCTCATTATTCGTGGATTCCATATTTGCAAATTTATCTACTTGGTAAAATTTAATCATAACCTCAAAATCATCACTTGAGGCATGTTTGCAGTCATTTGTGGACATGTGCAGAGGGGTAAAAAATTTGAGTTCCTCAATGTGCCCATTCTAGCAGAAATTGAACAAGGTAATACTCTGTTTTCTTGTTTCAGCTCTCATACTATAAACAGTCCCCTTAGTACCAAATTTTTACATCTTTTGTTTTATTGGTAATTTCACTGTTTAAAATAGCCCACATGGTACTGAAGTGCTATTTAATGTTCATAAGTACACTTACAAAGGAAATATACATTAAACAAGGTTTGTTTAGGCATGAGTTACAGTAATGTTAGCTGTGAGTTTTGTGCTAACAAAGCAACAGTACATATTAAATAAGGCATCTTTAAACAAATGAACATAAAACAAAGCTATATATTGATCAGTTAATGAAATTGTGACCAGAAGCTTGCAGGAATCTTGCTCTCTCTTTCCCCTAGGAGCTCTGTATTCTGGGCCAACGTGAAAGGTAGAGAATGCTACCATTCAGTAGTTTTACAAAAACTTAAGTATCAGTTTTAGAGCATTGAATCCAAGATGTAGGAAGTATGTCTTAATTCTAGGCTCTCAAAAGAAAGGAAGGAAGATCATACTATCTGTACACATATGGTTTCATTAGTTATCTATTGCTGCTAACAAATTACCTTACAATTTGGCAGCTTATAACATCAAACATTTATTATGTCATACAGTTTCTAAGAGTTAGAAATTCAGGAACAGCTTAGTCGAATGGTTCTGGCCAGGGTATAGTGTAGGACAAGGCCACGGGCATCTCAAGATCCAATTGAGGATGGGGAACCAGCTTCTAAGTTCACTCAAGCTGCCATTGGTAAACCTCCATTCTTTTGGCCTATTGGCAAAAGGCATCATTATTCACCACATGATCTTCTGTACAGGCTGCCTGAGTATTCCTGTGATATGGCAGCTCATCTCTCTTAGAGCAAATGGTCGTACACAGAGAGACAGACAAACAGACAGACAGACACAGAGAAATGAGACAGAGAGACAGAGAGGATATCAATATATAAGCAGAGTCTTTCAGAATTAAAATTTGCTAATGATATATCATCACTTCCACCATATTTTATTGGTCACACGAAGAAATTTTGTATAAAGTGGGAGGAAACTACACAAAGGTGAGAATACTTGGAGGTGGAGATCAAGGGGCAAAATCTCTGAGGCTGCCACTACAATGCAATTTTATGCATATTTCAGTAAGATCAGACCTGACTTGAAGTTGGAGGCCATCAGTGGGAAAATGTAATAAGAAGTCTATTACATAGCACAGAAATGGGACAGAGAGAATCTCCATTGACAAAGTGACCTGATGAGCCTGAGGAAAGTAGTCGCCTACAATTCAGGGTTAAAATGGGAGAAGGAAAACAGAAAAAAAGTGAAGAAAAATAGACAATATTGAGACTTGATTTAGAAAAAATCTGATTAGCGGAGAATCACTTGCCAACCCCAATTCAAAAAACAAATAATAAAAAAACTCTCAGAGATTGTTTTTTTTTTTTTGAGTCATTGAGTAAATGGTTTAAAATTTCAAGCTAAGAGATTGAAATCAATGTTAAAATTTTTTAGTTGAATGTTTCTACTTTTATTCAACAAATCAGTTTTACATAATAACCATAATTACCCAAACTAGTTACCCAACAGTTAGTTGAAGAGGTTATCCATTTTTTTCTGGACTTTCCCAATGGTCTGAACTGGCATTTGAAACCATTCCTTTTCCTCAGAGAGGAGGGCTACAAGATGATTTTGACTTTAACAGAGTACATTAGACATAATTTAGTTCTCACTTCCTCACCTGAAATTCCCTGCCTCTCTCTTTTATACCAAACATATTATCCAACTATATTTTCTCTTCTCATTTGGAACTTTGAAGAGGTGCTTCCTGAAATCTCTTATAAAGCTATTACAAAATAACCATATGAAAAAATACATATAACCTACTAAGACCTAGAAAATACCCAATGATTAGTTCCACTGAATTTTCTCGGATATTAGCCTTACACTACTACGGTTTCCTAGGTTGCTTTCCAAATTCATGTTCGTAAGGAAGCACTGCAACTAACAAATGGCCAGAAGCCCCCACCCTGATTCTGCAAAAATGTCCATTGTTGAGTTTTTACTAGATGCCAAATATTACACTAAGTGATATGTAAATATTTATATGTATGACAACCCTACTAGGGTGGTATAATTGTATAACTTGACAAGAACATTACATGTATTTACAGTCTGGGCTTGAAGCATGGTTTGAACTTCTCTGTAAGATCACCTGGGGCAAGGTAATAGTTTGCTTTGCTCTCATTCATTATAGCTTTTTTGAACTTGTCAGTAGTTCTCACTCTCATTCATCACAGGACCGGGAGCTTTAGGAGGTCAGAAACGTCATTAACTTTGTTCTCTCATAACATCTAGTATATAGTATATATTGAGAATTGCCACGAACCTCTTTCCTGTTATAATACTAATTGCATGCAGTGGTGTTCAATTCAAATCAATTTGATTCAAGAAACATGTATTGATGACTTATTTTGCTGGCATGAAAGGAGTTTTAACTTGAGCTTTCTCCTCCGAGGCAAATTCTAAAATATTTCCCCAAATTGAAAGTGAAACAGTATCAGATCTCTTTGCCAGTGATTAGCAGGAGCAAAGTGGAATTAGCGGTAACAACGAAAGTAGCCCTGAGGGTCAAGAAAACATTGCTTTCCTTGAACTGAGGTTTCCACTTTCGGCTTTCATTCACCTCACTACTTATTCAGGTAAACATAACTAAGCCAGCACATTAGATTGGCTAAAACTGCAGCTTCTGCCAGAGTCTGGTGAACTGACTCCATTGTATATGAGCAAGTGGATACCATTTATGTAGTGAGAACTCTGATAATTTACTATTTTTACCAGGCTTGTCATCAGTCATTTGTAAACTTTTAGATAGGATTTATATGTACAAATAAATATATTCATATTCATAAATAATGACCCACTGGTTAGTCCAATGAGCTACATTTTGAAAACTCTTCTGAAATTACTTTCAGAACCAGTTTATGAACCACAGAAGAAAGTAAAATGGACACATTTTTTGTTATCAATTATAGAGAAAAACAGTTTCCTTTCTCTACTATCTCAGTTAATATTTTTTTTCTTAATGAATATTGCCATGAATGATTCTCAACCTTATTTGACCACCTTGACTAGTAAAAAATAATTGGTTATTAAAAAGTAATCATAACAACAGCAAAACTGTTCTCAAAAGATACAGATTTTAGACATATCATCATATGGTTTTCAAGTGTATGGACATCTGTTTACCTCTGGACCCTCACAAATACAGCTAGTGCCATCAGGAGAGACAGAAGTGGTTAGAATTTATTCAAGCACTACATAAATATTAAAACTAAGCATAGATCAGAGCAAAATTAGAGAAAATGAAAATTTAGTCAGTTTAGCACAAACAAATATATGCTGAAAACCATAAACTGATGATTCTTAGAATCAGTATAATGAGATTTATTAATGGCTTTGACTGGCTAGGGAAAAAACTCAGTCTGGACTGAGGTTAGAGCACAGTGAAAACAGAATAATTTCTCAGGAACTAGAAGAAAAATGACCTTGGGCAGGTAACAAGTTAGATGTGTCAATACAAACCTAGTCAGTACAAAAATGTGAAAGTTGTTAGAGGGCTGCAGATCAAAAGATAAAATCGAAATGAGGCAGGGCCATTCTTTGCAATGGAGGATATCAACAGTCATTGCAGACGGATGGGATGGCTTATCAGAAGGCATCCAGAGCAAATACTTTGGGCCCTATTCTCTCCATCAGTGTTTATAACCAATGTGACCACACCACCCTATTTACTCCACTGTTTGAAGCTGATTTTTCCTTTTCATTCCCAGCATAAGGGCCTATCATATCCAAACTGGATAACTGTAATCTCCTCTCCCTTAGATTTCCTAGTGTGAACAGATGCTGTGAAATCTCAAATTGTTATCTGTTACAATCAGAAAAAATATATAGTTTATGAAATATACTTTGCTGAGAAAAATAAATTCCAGGTCCTGTTCTTTACCAACTAAAGAACTATATGAAAACTGGCACCTCTGGTAAGTCTTACTGAGAAGACCTCTAGTAAACTACAACCTCATATATGAAGACCTGATAAATAATCTAATTTATGGAAGGGATAGAAATAAACATAGTCTATACATCAGTGTTCACAGGGATTCTGAATCAGAGTAGGAATAAAAGGAAGTCACATTCGGGAAATACTTATTGAGATTCTACCATTTGTAGAGAAGAACATCAGTATGAATGAAATATCATCCCTGTCATCAAGAAGCATTCACTTTAATTTAAAACTTGTGTTTTTTGTTTGTTTGTTTGTTTGTTTTTTACAGTCCAAAGTAACACATGATTTCATCTAATAGATAATAAAAATTTTATCAGGAAATGTTTGGAAAAAATAGATTTAGACTTCTTTAGTTATTGGAGGAAAAGGTAGATTCAAAACAAGACAATAGCAACCAAAATTTCAGAGTGCTATATGAATCTGTTTTTGAAGAAAAATCTATCTATTACCTTGCATATGTTTTACCATAGCAGGGAGTGGTCTAGTGCTGGCTATGATATAGGGCTGAGACAGTCAGAGAAGACAAAAAAGTAAATAGAAAGTAACCTAGAAAACAAACAAACAAACAAACAAACAAATGAATTAGACTTTTTTTTAACTTTTGAAAAAGGGTTAATTGGTCAAATAAGTTTATGAAATACAATGTACATTCTTCTTCCATTCCTTTGGAAATTTAATGCATATAACAAATTAAAATCTCGAGAAATCTTAGGAAAGAAACCAAATAGGTTTCTTGGATCTAACATATTTTTCAAACTTAGAGGAGAATAATTTTTCCATTTTTCCTGTCTTTATAGATGAAACTAACTTATGCAGAGCATATATGTTACATACAATAATCCCGTAGTTAGAAGCAAAGACTTGCCGACCGTCCGCACAGGGTTGAGATCCCAGGCCTGACACTTATTAGCAGTTTGATATGAGAAAGTTTCAGTCCCAAGCCTTTGTTTCTTTTCTTTTCAAAGTAAATGTAGCATCCATGTTGAGCTGAGGAGTGTTCATCTCCGTTCCTGTTACAATGAACACTAATTATTATATTAATAACATATGAAGTACTTCATATTATATTAATGTAAAAATGTATAAAAGTTTGGTAGGAGCCAGGCTTTTGAAAATCATACTGTCTTTTATATTTGCATGAGACAGTAATGAGGATATTTGGACAATCTACTGAAAGACAATGAGAAAGAAGGTGCTCAGCTGTTCTAGTTGGTCTATGTTACACTCCAGTAAAAATTCTTGCCCTAGAGTTTCTTCATTGACTCTTCCCCTCAACAAACCAAACATTTTTAAAACAAATTATCACATGCCAGCCACTGCAGTCACAATACTGAAAACAAAAGCAACGAAAAGTTGGACCACTTCAAATCCTCCCGATTGCATGAAGTCTGGCTTCCTTGGGAAATAGTATAAGTGAGCCCTACTCTTAGATGCAGAATTCTCGACATACTCCTTCTGTCACTAACCTGCATCTTGGGAAAGCTACTTAGTGTATGTGAGCCATAGATTTCTCATATAAATATAAAGCTATCCAGGTTTACCTTTCATATTCATAACAAATGTTGATTCCCCTCTGATTCTCTTATTAGAAAAATAGTTAACTTTTCCTTAAAAACTTGTCCCCTGATTCCTGACCAGAGATTCCACATCTAAAAATTATATACTTAGAATAAGAAATTAATTCTCTTTTAGTTATAAAGTTTTAAATGTATATATCTGATTCTGCATGATGGTGGTATATATACTACATCGCCTTTTTGAGACTTTATACTTATGAAGAACAGAGTAAATGATTGTTTTTCTAAAAATTTCATAGCACCTGAACTAGCATCATACATTTTGGGGAGTCTTTGATAAAGGAATGGGAAAATTAGCAAAACAGAAACTATTGAAAAGATTTTTGAAATTCAAAACATTATTTTGCAATGTTTTCTTTCTATTTATCCTACCATAAACTTATAATCTTATATTAAAAGTTGAGATATTATAGTAACTTAAAGGAGATTCAAAAGTATAATTCAAATTTTGTCATAGTAGAAGGTACTATATATGACAAATAAAAATATATTATTTTTTTAGAATATGTTTAGACTGTTTTAAAATATAGTTTAGCTTTAAGTTCTCTGAAAAATAATCTTATTTCTTTGGTTGCCCATTATTACAAATATACATTCAATTGTGAATTAATATAACTTCTTTCCAGTATAACAATTATTTATTCCTTCAATTCTCGGGTGAATAAAATTCATTAATTATTTGATTAAAGACTTTAGAAGGTGCTGAAAATATGTAAGAACAATAATAATCATAGTGCGAACATTAACATGCTGTGCTTATTCAGTATACACAAACTCTAGGAATTATCAATATTTAAATTTAGAAATTGAACCATCAGAAAAATAATACATTTCTAAATTTCTCCTCCATTAAAAAATCATTGTTGTTTATATAAAATGAAGAGTCATTATTATAACAAAACTATGACAGAGTAACTCTTCCTCAGAAGAGTATTTGGTGTGTAGTTTAACCAAATAATATCCCCAGAGAGAAGGGAGAAATTTAAGGAAGCAAACCAAACTGCTTGTGTTACAGATTAAGCCCAGAGAGACTTCCTGAGGCTGCTGGTAACTAGTGGACTTGGAAGTGGAATTCCTGTCTCTTAGTTTTATAATCTGTATTCTATATTTTCCTGCATCCTTTGATATATAGCCCTTTGCATTTAAACTTTCTACCTGTAGATATCTCTATTCGACTTTTGAAATAATGTTTTAGATCATACAGTTTCCCATGCTTTGGGTTTCCATTTACATGGCTATTAAAAAAGTAATGTATTTCTCAATCAGTATCCCCCATTGGTAGAACTCATAATATTTCCAATTTAAATACAAACGCTATAATAGCCAAAATATTTATTATAGAAAAACTGCTTTCTACACCACTCTGATGTTATAGTCATACATTGAGATTTTTTTTTCCTCAGGCAAAAAGAGTTAACAGTTCTGATAGAGAAAATGCAATTTAAAGACCATTTAAAGTGATTTAACTTTTTTTAATGTGCAGTTTAAATATGAAGGGAAAAAACTCATTCCCAAAAACTAGTATTTTAATTAGGGCAAATTGAGAATTTTGTTCCAGCTATTAGGAGAGGAGTTCTTGTGAATTGGCAATAATGTTTAAAAACTTTCTGTTTCTAAAATGAAACATGTCATTGTATAATAGCCTGGAAAATGGACTAAATTCATTAAAACAATCTCTCTCTCTCTCTCTCTCTCTCTCTCCATCTGTCTCTTATTTTGGCTACTTCAGCTATTGTGAGCTGATCATGTACACAAGGTGTGCATGAATTGATGTTCTTTAGTTTTGCAAAGAAATGAATTCCCTTGGTGACTTTCAGCAGTGTCTGTAGACTGGCAGCTTGCCATCTGGAAAAACTGACTCGGCTCCCATGGGCCCACTGAACAGCGTTGCTGCGAGATAGCATTAGTAGCTGAAGAAAATGGAAATGGGAAGCACAAACTACTTGACACATATAAAATGGCACCGCTAGTTTGCTTTTAAAGTAGAAGAGAAAAAACCAAACAAACAAAAACAGAAACTGTTGGCCTTTCAAAAGAGTTTTATTCAACATCTTGTCTCAAAGAGACACTTTATAATTTGAGAAAGAATGAAATTATTGACTTTTTGAGTTGCTTAAAGGAACAAACCAAGTAGTTTATTAATAAGTAATAATCAAAGCTGATCAGTAGGTATTGTTCATTTATACTATGAAAGGCACATGATAAGCACTTAAATTTTGATTGGTTAATTAAATAACTTTATACAATGTTGTTTTTATCTTTTAGACTTCTTTTATCTTTTTATCTTTTAGACTTAAAAAATAACGTTTTAATTTTTCATATATCCTTTTTCTGAAAAATAAAAACATACAATTTAAGTATTTCTTTTAAAAAATCTCCTAAAGTTATAATTTGCTTATATTTAAAATAGATAAAATATCCACTATCTGCTTAAACCAAAACAAACAGCTGTTTGACAATCAAATTAAAAATTCTACAGAGTATATAATGTAAACATTACAGTACTTTTTGCCTATTTAGCTTAATTTAAAATGTGCTTATTTCCTGGATTTTTTAAAAGCATTCTCATGAAAACTATTATTTATTCTGTTAAAATTAATCAAGCTATCAATTACCATTTGATTAAACACTGACTAAAAAGGAGGCCGAAATACTACAATATATAAAATAGTATATACTATATTAAGTTGTAGATTCTGGGCTTTATATCTGGGCCCCAATGTTAAAAGCATGTTGTTGTTCTATAATGCTTGAAAGTTTAACACACCACTTATCGATATTTATTTCTCGTGATATTGAGTACTTGTGATAATCTAAATTTTTAAAATTCATTGTTTTTCTCCCATGATCCTATGATATTGTAAATGGTATTGTTCTCTAATTACAGAAGGCAATATGACAAAGAAGAGCAAAACTTTCCTAGAATACTAAAAGAATAGGCAGAAACAGGAATCCAAGCCAGGTAGTTTGACCCCACAACCCAACTCTTTATGTATATATAACTGAATGCCTCCTTTATACTTTTCCATATGCTCCTTCTACCTGGTTATTACTTTTACAAATGAAAAAGAAAAGATCAATTTAATAGCTACAAATACTAAAGTAACCCATATCTCCAATAAGTAGCATATTCTGGGATTACGTTTTACACTCAAAATCTAATTATCTAATTACGGATGGTCTCCAATTTATGATAGTTTGACACACAATTTTTCTACTTTACAGTGGTGTGAAAGTGATGCACATTTAGAAGAAATTGTACTTCAAATTTTGAACTTTGATCTCTTCACAGTTTAGCTATATGTGGCAGAATATTCCCTCATGATTCCCTCATGATAGCTCAATAACAGTGAGATATTTTCCAGCTGTGGGCTAATGTAATTGTTCTGAGAACATTTAAGGTAGGCTAAGCTATGATGTTAAGTAGGTTAGGTGTATTAGACACATTTTCTTTTTTATTATTAATTAATTAATTTTTTTTATTGTTACATTGGTTAACGAAATCCAATAAGTTTCAGGTGTACAATTCAACGGTAAGGTATATATATATTGCATTGTATGTTCACCTCCCACAGTTAGATTTCTTTCTGCCACCACATACTTGACCCCTTTTACCCCGTTTATCTCTCCCCTCCCTCCTCCCCTCTACCCTCCGGTAACCACTAGTCCATTGTCCATTGTCCATGTCCATGAGTTTCTGTTCGTTCTGTTCATTTGTTTCTTTTAGGTTTATAGACCACATATAAATGATATCATGTGGTTTTCAACTTGTTCTTAGATGCATTTTCAACTTACAACATTTTCAACTTATGCTGGGTTTATCAGGACATAATACCATCACAAATCAAGCAGCAGCTATTTAATTTCCCAGTCTACTGTGTACTCCAATAATTTTATCAGGTAAAGCTTCGAAAGTGACTTCTAGAAAAAGAATATCTAATGAGCTCATGTTTACTTTGGAATTAACTTTTACTCATACTAATCATTTATTTCATCTTTAAAACCATTTATAATAGTAACTTTGTACATCAAACAGGGAGCACCCCTTGTTCCAAATAAAATCACATAATTTGTGTTAAATAATAACATAAATGATGAATATATTCAGAAACACAAAGGACTCTAGTGTTTCTTTCTTTCTGGAGAATCCCTTTATTCTTCAAATTCTATAGGAGTTGTGTGTCATATTTAAAAAAAAAATCCTTTATGTAATCTGTATTATTTCAATATTCCACATATAATCTAGTAGAAATACCACTACCAAGTACAGATTAATTGATGAAATGTGATACCTCTCAACCTCTAATTCAGCAAAGCATAGACTTGGCTGCATTAATATGACCTGGGGGGATTTTAAGTCCTAAGGCTCAGGCCATACCCCGCTTCAATTATATCAGAATCTCTGGTGTAGGACCTAATTTTTAAATCTTCCCAGGTGATTCCCAGTGTGAAGTCAAAATTGAGAACCATTATCTAATTTGACTTGACTCTGCTCACTCCATCTCCCCAACACTACCTTACTTAGGCAATCACTTCCAGGTTTCTGTCTCAATGAGCACCTGACTCGTAGAGTGGCTAGTACTTAAAAAAATAAGTCAGCCTTAGCTATAAAGTGATTGATTAGCTGCTTAAACACTTAGGATTCTGGTTATATTGGCTTTATTTAGCATTTTGTAAGGCACCAAAAGTAACTTAATGGGTAATTTCAAAATTTATGCTATGTTTTCCTTTGTTAATTGATATACAATGTGGGTATGGGTGTATATATATATGTATGTGTGTGTGTGTGCACGTGTGTATACACAAGCTTTACATAATAAGTCAATAAGTATATTTTTATGTATTAAATTTTAAGCCCCCCCAAATTGTAAAAAGCCTCTGAGTACTATATAGCTGGCAATAATCATTTTTCAGCACAACCTCTTAACCTCAGATTAACTCAATATAGAACAATTTTTTAAGAAGAGGCCAAAAGTTTGAGAGAGCACTAATGAAGAGACAGTAAAGGAAGAAAAGAATTTGAAATATGTTAAAAAAAAAGAGATGTAAAACTAGATACACATTTCCTTGCATATTTTATCATCTTACCTCTGTCCCGAGGTCACCATTACTGCTGAGCTGCTACTTATTTCTGAAATGAGTCAGGTAAGTTGTAGGAAATATTTATTAGAACTCAGACTCAGTGAAAAAGCTAAGACCAGAAATCCCTATTTTTAAAAATATGAGTTGCGGCTAGGACTTGAGTATGTGAAAGCAGAACATCATATTTTCTGTTATTATGTCACATTTGGGTCTAAAATGCTACCTTAGAGTTCCTCTTGTCTTGTCCGGATTCACATTTACATGGCTTTTTCCTAATCCCATACTGGCTCATTTTT
>NW_011888836.1:64048-75622 GCF_000151845.1 Pteropus vampyrus
GGTTTCCCCAGGCTGGGTTGTAACACAGGCTATAGAAAGATGAGTTGATCAAAGTCCACACAGCAGTGATCTAAGGGATATCTATCCAGACCTGTTCCATTTATTCTCTTATTTCTTCATCTAACAGCTTCCCCTAGCACAGTGGTATAAATTCTCATGACTAGAATAGAAATTGTTTATGTGAATATAATCAGATTCCCTCTTCACCAGGATAGAATAACCTTGAACTTCCTCAGAGTGTTGAATGTGCTACTAATAGTATCTATCTTAGCTATTAGTCGATTTACTTTGGTAACTCATATTGCAGTAAGAATAGAAAATAACTTAAATTAGTCAGATATGCCTTCATTTAATGCAAGCAACAAAAACAGAAAACATTTAAGAAAAGTAGGTTCTCTTTTTCCCACTTTAGCGATTCATTATGAAATCTTGTTCTTTTTAACATAGTTTCTAGCTTCAATCTATTTCAACTCAAATATATAAGTTGAAAAATACGGTGTGCTAGAAGACAAGTATGAATAATAATATTACTTTTAAAAACCTGCCCTTGAGGTGCTTCCAGTACAGTAATGCACAAATAATTGTATGTCATGGTAGAATGGGAAATTGAAGACAGTTTAAAAGCAGTAAAGTTTAAAGACTAGTATTATTAAATGAACTGTCTGCAAGGATCAGTGGGTTTAAACATTGTGAATTCTCAAAAGAATGCTGAGGATATAGAATCTAGGTAGGCTCTATTTTTCTCAAGCTCCAATCTCCTCTTTTAACATGAACAGAGAACATTTTCTCTATGAAAGTTGAATTATAAATTATAAATTAATATGTTAAGTGGCAGACAAACTACGAGATCATGTCTGGGAAGCCTGGGTTCTTTCTGTAAGCACATCATTTATTAATTTCCTGTGAAACTGTCTATCTTTGTTGCAAGATGACCCAAGGCCAGATATTACTTTCTTATTGACAAATCAATAGGCATTTAGTCTGGGATGGGATTACTGAATAAAGGAGGTACTTTAGTTTCTACAAAATTTAATCTGAGAGAATATCTTCACTTTTTAGTAATATATTCTTGTCAGCCACTCACTAGCAGCATTAGAAGGTTAATTAAATTTTGGAGATGTAGATATGTATTTTTGGGTACCTACAGTTAGAATTAATTTATGATCTACCAAAATGTACTTAAATTTCTTTTTTTCTCGAGGAAAGAAAAAGTGTTAGTTAAAAAAGAAACAAACAAACCAAAAAAAGTAAAGGAAAGAAAAGAAAAAGACCCCCCCCCCACACACACACAAAAGCAAAAAAACAGAGTCTAGATTATAGGAATAATTCTGGCTCTGTCAATTCATAAGTAAGTCTCTGGTGGTATGTTGAGACTACATTAATAAATTAATCATTTGTAAGGTAAAAGGAGAAAGATTGGTGAGTGGTTAACATTGATAGAACAGATTCTAGTTCCAAATAAAAATCATCCTACTTGAAGAGAAGGTTGTCAAAGGAGGAGCCAATGGTTACTGAAAACTGTCATGTTAACTTCACAGGGCTAAGATAGAACAATGTGACACAATATATTGTATGAAGTTAAGAAAAACCACATTAATTTATATCCTCATAACGTTCTCCCCCTGAGCAATACATTTATCCCAAAGATTAATTAGGAGATTCACATCATGTAACTATGAGTATAATAAGACAGACTAAGAGTGCTGAGAAACGGAACTGAGAATAGCTCTATTGCATCATAAGAAAGGAGATAATAGTTATATATGACCCTGAAAGACATTTAATAATCTGGGGGAGCCTTTACTGCACTCTGACTCCATTTATAGCTTGCCCAATAAGCCTTAAAATGTATCCTTGAATACCAATGTGGTTATAACTCCCAGTCAAGAGGGTCCTGATACAAATGTCTCAAGCTATACAGCTCAAATAACATAAGCCACTTAACATTTGCAACACACTTTAAACAATAAAAAGCACCCCAGTATTGCTCAATGGAAGATAATTTGTAACGATGTGAAGTCTTGATTCTTCCCCTCATTCAAGACCAGAGGTATAGCAGAGAAGAGAAGTCCCTCATTGTTTCGTGGAAATATTCTCTTATTAGACATGTGATTCTAGGGAACCAGAGGATAAAATCTGTAGTAGCTACCCCATAAATTCTTTTCCAAAAGTTGCATCCTGTTAGAAGAAAGTGGGTTATGTTTTGCTTGTTATTTCTAAAAATGTCATCAAACCTGTAGGAGCTCTCTTGTTTTGACGTCATCCCTTCACTTAACTGACAGCCTCAATGGGCACAAACGGTGTCATTTCAGATGCAATCTTATGCCTTCCCCATTCTCTATTAAACAGTCTGAACCTCCCCATAATCTCAAGTAGTCAACAGCAGGACCTGTCACATAAGCAGTGAAACTGCATGAATATGAGTGACTATCACAGTGGTCCATTATTTGTTTAATGGCAGAGATTTATGAATACTTCTGAAATGACATTTGAGATGACAGGGTGAAAATCTCCAAGACCGAGACCATAGTTCTTGAGGCCTCCAGAGCAGCATTGTTGTCAGTAAAAGCTGGATACATGTAAAGGTGTTGCACCCCGAACAGCTCTCAAATTAATTTATCATCACAGGAGAGTAAACTCACTTGTGGCAAAATCAATACAGAATATCAGGCTTCCTAATAAAGAATCAGAGAATTTTATTTATTCTTTTACTTTGCAAATGTTACCTTTAAATTCAATGAGGGAAACTACATGTCGGACTTTTCTATAAAGTTGAAATATAATAAAAAAGAGTGCCTAAATGCTTTTAAAGAAGTAATTTAAGATGCTTTCAGGGCCTAGAAACTCACTTTTACAGTCTAATCTTTTTACAAAGAAATAAAGATATTTTTATAATAATAAATAAAACAATCCTGATAGATAAAAACTATATGATTCCAAAATTGAAAAGGTCTGAAAAATAGTGTTTATATAAAAATGAAAAAAATTATTGTGCTGTTATTTCACAATCATGAATTTCAAGGATTTTAATTGCTGCAAAATAGTTGTTACATGAAGTTCAGGAACAGCATTGTGTGGGAAGTTCTGATTTCTGAGAGAAGCCTGTCATTGTAATAGTTTGGTTAAAAAATAACGAAAACTAACATTATCTACTTTAGAGTCAACGTTTTTGTTTGTTTGTTTGTTCATTTTTTGTTTTTTGTTTTTTTGCCAGAGTGCAAAAGCTATATATATAATTATAAATTAATCTTTATAGTAACTAATGAGGTAGACACACAATATTTTCATTTTACAAAAGAAGTAACTGAAAGACAACAAAAGTAAATAATGGAACAGGGATGCAAAGCTAGTATGTAGTTGATCTAAAATAAGAACCCCAGAGTGTGTGGTCATAAATACAATGGCATACTCATGAAAATGAAGCCGTTTTTTCTTCCTTAGTCAACTAGAAGATTTTTGTGTCTAAACTCAAGGAATTTAGGAAAATTTAGGTAATTTAGGAAAATTACCTAAAGTGGCCAGATCATTCTTAAAAAAACTACTGTAGCCATAATCATACCATGTGTTACCATTGTGAGTTCCTTGAAATTGTTAAGTGATAATGAAATTAATGAGAGGATTCTCTAAAGCAAAACATTAATATCTAAGACACTTACAATTATCAATTCCAGAAATAGTCTAAACCATTCTTTTCCATGCTTTGATATCTTATACTAACTAATATTAATTACAGTGGAAATTAGCTTAAAAAAGAAAGAAAAAAATACCCATTTGCCTTAATTTTAACAGCCTTGTCAATCACACACACACACACACACACACACACACACATGTGCGCACGCACATGCACACGCATACACACACACACATACACACACACACACACACGCTACAAATCCAAATTCTAGATTGATCTGGCTCTGCTATATAGGTTCCATTTCTCGAATAAATCTAATATTGATTTATTATTATATTATTGCCCCTTTCTCTTTGAAGCTTACAAAGTAATTATACTTGTTTACTAAACTAAAAGCAGTTTTCACAGAGACGATGTTTAGAAAACAGATGGATTCATAAAACACAAAAAAGCACTTCACATTTATTCTTGTACTTTCTATAGATAAATGAAGAACACAACGTAAAACGTATACTACTCTGTGTAAAAAGAAATCAACACACTTCCCATAATACATCAGCTTGGACTTCGTGGTCAGAGAATTTGCACAGAAAGTCTAGCTTTCTGCTTAATACTACTCCAAATTTTGTAAAAATTCAAGCATTGGACATCAGTCCATTACCAAAAAAAAAAAAGTGTTTTAAATACAGCTTGCTAGTAACATATGGAGATAGAAGAACACTACTAAAGTGCAATCAACTGCTACCTCTTATTTTATAACACAAGGTTATAGCTGAGTGGAATTTAAAATCTCAGTCAAGAACACATTTACTCTGAACAGATTTGAGGAATAAACAATTTACAAACTTGCTGCTGTTTAAATTCCCAATTATGTTAGGACAAGATTCAAGCATAGTTTTTTTGTTTTTGAGGGTTTTTTTTTACAGTAAAAAATTGGAATATATAGAGTACATACATAGAATGAATCCACTGGGGCATGACTTCTTTCAATATGGATATAAACAAAATGGTTCCGAAAAATATAAAGAAAAATATCTCCTCTCTCTGTATAGAAGAATCCCAATCTGTATTGTGAACCTATATCAAAAATACATATTTTTCACATTTTCCATTTATAGTATAAATTTGTATATCTTAGTATGCATCGTTGAATAATTGAGTAAAAGAAGGAGTACCATTATCTCACTCTCTAGTAAATGTAAGCAAATGTACATTGATGTTTATTTGCTTTCTTTCCTCCTAGAACCATAGGTCAAGTATTCTTGACAGCCCATCTACAGATCCCCACTGGTAAGGCAGCATGAAGACTACTTCTGTAATTTCATTTCAGAATTTTTTTCCAGTACCAGCTGGGGGTCATGTACCAGCTGGGGATCACGTGTGCAATATCTGCCTCCTCACATCTTCCACCTAGAATGGCTTTAACTCTCTTCAGGAAGAAGTAGGGCCTACTTCTCTTGTCCATGTCCATTGATAATCATTAAAGACTATACTTTGTACAATGAAATATTAACATAGTTTTAGCTTCTATGTTGCTATGATCAAAAAAAGTGCATTGATAATATCTGGGCATAGAATTAGTCCAAAGTTGAGCCAAAGAGGCTGATTGTATAGTTTAAAAGATCCTTGAGAATCTATATGACATCAAATATTCTAACTATAAATTAACTAATCATTTTAGTGAAATTACTGAGAACAAAATTAATTCCAGAAACCTATAGATAACATATTTCTACATATACAGAAACTAGCCATGAAAATTCACATAAATTTCTTTAAAATATTTCACATATAGGATAAGTCAAGCATTGTGTATATAAAATTAGATTAAGGTTTTAGTTAATCACAAGCTTAATTAGATTCAACAATATTTATTATGTGACAACCAAAAGCAAAAAAAATAATAATATTCAAGCTATTATTCATTCATTTTATCAATATATGCATTTTATTTGTTTCATAAAACAAATAGTAATTAAATATTTACTATATATAAAATGTTTGCTAGGCACTGGGTATGTAGTAGTAAACATGATAGATATTTTTTTCTGCCCTTGTGAAGTACTTAGTTTAGCAAGGAAGACAAATGGTTAAATAGGATGCTGCAATGATAGATAGTAAGTTTTAAGATAAAGAAGCACATGTAGGATGAAAATTACATTCGGAAGAACTGGCACAGTTAGGGAGTATCTGAAAATAAATTAATAAAAATTAAAAAAGAAATAATGCTAGTGATAGAGAAGGAGTTAAGAATTAGGAAGGAAAGGGGAAAAGAATGATCTATGAAGTAGAAATTGTTTTTTGAAGTCCCAGAATCAAGAGAGAACATGACATATTCGAGAAACTGGAATGTAGAACATGATGTTGAAAATGAAAAATATATCTTCAGCCCATCAACACACAATTAGATAAAGTAATTATAGTTCATATATACAATGGAATATTACTCAGCCATTAAAAAATATAATCCTACCATTCTCAATGACATGGATGGAACTAGAGGTTATTAGGCTGAATGAAATAAGTCAAAAAAAGAGAAATACTATATGATTTCACTTATATGCAGAATCTAAGGAATAAAAAGAACAAACTAACCAAAAACAGACTCACAAATATAGAGAACAATATGGTGATGGTGAGATGGGGAGGAGAATTGGGGGACTGGGAGAAAGGGGTGAAGGGTTAAAAAATACAAATTAGTAGTTGACAGATGGTAATGGGGATGGAGAACAGAGCATAGGGAATGCAGTTAGAATTAATGTAATGGCTAAGTGTAGAGCCAGAGGAGAGAAAGAGTAATCAGAAGGATCATTTTATAAACTATATAAATGTCTAACCAATGTACTGTATTTCTTGAAACCAATAATAAACTTTTTTAAAAAAAGATATCTTCAGGAAGAAGGGATAAGTAGCAAGACCTGAAAAATACTCATAAATTTGAAAACATTTAGCTTTATCTGAGGAGTAACAGGAAGCTTATTAAAACTATGTAGTAAAATGATCACAATGTTTTATAAATATTATTTTAGACATGGATATAGCCTTTAAAAATCTTTATTAAATCTGAGATTCTCGGCTGGGAAGAGGTAATATAAACTTTGATCCGAGCATGGTAGAGAAACTTAAAGCTGAGATCCAGGGAAGATATTGCATCCCTGAAATAACATTAATAATAATAATAATAATAATAATAATAATAATAATAATTTACTTCACTATCTCTAAGTAGGAAAAAGAAATTTTAAAAAAACTAAGGTTATGCCAGACACAGGAGTAGTTTCCAAATTTACACAGGGCATGGAAATTAAAATCCTAAAATGATCATTTATATTTTTGATCCTGTTCCAGGCCATGAAAACCCTGGAGTTTCCACAAGATTAAAAGGAAAAAAAGCGGGGGCAGGGGGAGAGCAAATTAACTCTATAACTAAAAAAAATGAATTACACTAAAAATTAGCTTAAAAATACACAAAAAAACTTCTAAAGGAGTAAAAGGTAGCATACATAATAACAAGTAGATTTAGATTCCTATCAATTTTATGTGAGTAATTCTGAAAAAGATTACAAAATACATATATTTAAAGTCACTAAAGAGATAAAAGAAGAATTTGAAACAATAAAGAATTTTTTAAGATTATAAAAAACAGGTTTAGAAAAATCAAAATAAACTTGTGGAAATGAAAAATAGCACTGTAATTAAATACTCAATGAGTAAAAGATAGAATTGAGAAAATTACCTATAAATCAGCGCAAAGAAACGAAGATGAAAAATATAAAAGATCAATTAAGATATGGGAATTAAAATGAGAAATTACTACATAGATTAAATAGATGGTCCAGAGAGGAGGAAAAGAAAGAAATAGGAAAAAAAAATTATTTAATGAGACAATTACTGAGAATTTTCCAGAAAAGGTGAAAGTTATAAATGTTAGAAAGCCATGAGTTCAACTAAAATAAATAAATATAAGGAACTAAAAACATCGTAGTGAAACTACAAAATAGTATAACAAAGAAAATCTAAAGAGCAATAGCGAAAACACAGATTGCCAAAGAAACAACAGTGGCATTGAGAGGACTCTTTCTAAAAGAGACAAGGCAGGCCACTGGAGTACTACCTTCATTTCAGTGTGCTTCCATACAGAGATCAATACGCCATATATTTTCATAAAAACAGAAGACAAATTGTATTTTTAGGTAAAAAAAGAAAAGAAAGGCTGCATGTTTTCCACTCATATAAATTCAGTTATATAACAAATAAATGTAAAGTTCTGCAAAAAGGAAATTATACCCCCCAAAATGGAGTAGTACACAAGAAGCAACAGTAAGGCAATTATGAAAATTGTGGATGAATGAAATTTATAGCGACTTGGGGAGCATTAAAAACATGGATCTAAAATACCATATGAGAATGTCATGGAGGGAACATGTAAGGAGCGTAATCAGGTCTAAAATACTAAGGTCTGTCCATATGTTCTTTGAAAAAGAGTGGACACATTGGTAAACTTAAGATTTAAATTAGTTAAATAGTTTACAAAATTATACTCACTATGGAAGAAAAATAGATGTATACCCCCTAATTAGTAGAAAGGAAAAAAGGAAATAAATAATAAATTTAGTAGAAAAAAATAAAAGTTAAGAAGTAGCAAAGAAAACTCACTATAAACAGATGATAGAAAATAAAATGGTAGAATTAATTTTATTTTGTCAGTAATGACAAAAATGAGTTAAGTACATCATTTAAAAGACAAGAATTCTCATTATATTTTTTAAAATTCACCATTATACTTTTTATAATGTCACATTCATAATGACACAGAAATATTGAAAGTAAAAGAATGGAAAAACAGACATATTAACAAACAAAACAAAACAAAACAAAAAACTGAACAGGAATAGTAATGAAAACAAAATAGACTTTTATTAAAAGCAAAAGAAAAAAGAAAAAAATATGTTTGAGTAACCAAAGAAACCAAGCACTAAGAAATTTTTAAATCTGGAGGCCTAAAAAAAAATATTACCTGCCAAAACAAAGCGCAAAAACAGTGACAGCACAGATGGACAAAGGCAATTCCACTTCTGAGTACACACCTTGTAGAGACTATTACACACGTGTAGAAGGACACATGTACCAGATAGTCCATGTTAACGGTGTTTGCCTAGAACTGGAAACAACTTAATTGTCCACAGTAGAAAAATGAATAGAGTGATGGTATATTTATAAAATATAAAACTAAATTTTGGTAAAAATAAATAAATAAAATAACACACTGGATCTATATGTCAATAGAGCGAATCTAAATAATTCTGTTGAAGTATGTTTATTATGATATTTCTGTAACTTGGAAACATATCACATACTGTATATCGTTCATGGATACACATAGATGGGGATGGAAGAGAAGAATATCCAAAACAGCTTCAGAAAGGTTATTATGTCCAGATAGAGAGTAAAGTATATTGGGAAGGACTGAAAAACCACTGAATGCTTGCTGAACCTTTTTATTATGTCTCACATTTGTGAAACCAGAGGATAAACCAGTCAACGGCTCGTGCTGCCTGCGCTTTTGAGCCAATAGACTGACACAAGAGTTGGGCTATTTAGAATAAACATTTTATTAGAGAGCTGCAAGTCCCAGGAAAACAGGCAAGCTATTGCTCAAAGGCCTGGCTCCCTGAATATCTTCGAAGCACAGATTATGTAGGAAAAAAATCAATCGTCATGGCAACTAAGAGAGTTGGTGTTGTGGGTGCTACTGATTGGATGATTAAAAGAGGATGAGGTAATTAATTGATCACTGTATCCAGTTCTAG
Organism: Pteropus vampyrus; assembly: GCF_000151845.1. Lineage (NCBI taxonomy): Eukaryota > Metazoa > Chordata > Mammalia > Chiroptera > Pteropodidae > Pteropus > Pteropus vampyrus. Next base: position 73,496 of record NW_011888836.1, read on the forward strand.
AATCAGCCATAGCACCATCTCGTCTGATCCCACGGCTTTGTTTCTTGGCTGGTGGGGGATGTAGTTCTGCCTCAGTGGGGCTGGGGCTGAATGAAACACATCTAAAACCAAGATGTTATCTTTAGTCTAAAGTCCAACTGAAATCTATTTGTCTCCCTGATTATAGACTTATAGACCCAAGGCTCAGTTATTCTTATGTCCTAAGGTTTAATGATTAAAGAAGAAGGCATACAGAGGATAAGGGTAGGGGTGGGGAGGAAGGCAAGTGAGTCATAATGCTATTATCTGGGCAAAACCAGCTTGAATCAGAGGGAAAAAAACTTAATTAAAGAAATTAAGTTTGTATATGGTTACAAGCTATTGAGTAAGAAGAGGCGAGGCCAGGGACACCATGAGGCCCATTATACCGGGGTCTTTGTATCAGGTCCTTCTTCATTTGGACAGACAGCATGAAGCTGTTCCATGCGCCATCCTGCTCAGTACGGCTGGTCCTTGAATAAGGTTGCCTGATTCATCACTTTGTTACAATGTTGATGAGATGCCTTAGGAACCTATATCTTATTTATATTAATTAGATTATGCCAAATTGGTTTTGCTATATGTCGTTTCATTTAAAGTCACAGAACCTATCAACAATATTAACTGAGGACTTATTGTAGATCGTACATTATCGGAAAATTAAAGTCAAAGCAAAAACTCAAATTTTAATCTTAGCTTTTATTGGGACGTATCCCAAAATAGCCAAAGTTAGAGCCTCTGGCAGTAGTCAAAGAAATGCCTTAGGATTTGCATTATTACATCAATTTTCTCAGGGTATGAAATTGATAGCCAATTTATTAGGGGCAATCGTACTTGCTTTGAATGTACATCAACTTCGAAATCCTTAAAAGTGAACTGAGTGCAAAACTAATCGAAAAAAGTTAATTTAGAACACATTTAAAGGATAGTGAATGTGTTTTCATTTAGTGTTGGCTTCATTATCCTGGCAAAGGATGAGAAAGAGAGAGAAAGAGAGAGAAAGAGAGAGAAGGAGAGAGGGAGAGAGGGAGGGAGGGAAAGAGAGAAAAGAGTCTGTCTGTGGTTGTTAAGCAACCAGCTTGTTCCAAAAGTGTTTTGCTACTAAACCATTTTCAGCTGGGCACAGTTCACAGCTTCTAATCAACATAAGAGACTCTTAACAAAAGGAAAATGTGCCCTGACCTACTCTTAGAGGTATAAAGCCATTTTTGCCTCATCTTTAAAGCCTGGGGGCTAATGGTTTGGTACACTTAACAAAGTTTAGTGTTTCAAAAATTTGTCCCAATTACAAAAAAATAATAAAATAAAATAAATGTGGCAGTACAGTGTTGCCTACTGTTGCTCTGCAAAAGCCTCAACTGGCAAGCGTCTCAATCAGAGACGCTTAAAAACGATCAAGGATCTCTCTAGTACTAGTACAGAGTTCAGTAAAAATTTTTCACAATTAAATAGATTTCCCTGCTCACTCTAATTTTCTGTATGTTGTATGTATGTATGTATGTATGTATGTATGTATGTATGTATGTATGTATTTAAGTTTAAAGAGCCTTTTGAGTCAAGTACAGGTCCTTCATAATTTGGTAGAACATGCTAGGAGAAAATCTAATAAAACTTTGCATTGACGTCTTTGTCTAACACCTGGAGGTGAGGAGGTAGGGGTGAGAAGCGGGGCACTGCCAGTGTTCCTCTGTAAAGGAGATTTGATTATGAAGGCATTTTAACATTCAAAAAGTTGTCAGTAACCACAAGCTGCTGCTAAATTAATAGAGCATATTGTTATATTGTAATTATAGTAGCTTATCCTTTTACCTTTATATTATGTCAGTTTCTTTCATCATCTGACCACCAATTTGATCTGTTAAAAATTGTTATTTCATTTGACTGTTACCCCCAAGAGGCTGAACTATGTGTAGTTTATTTATTATTGTAGCCCCTCGTATTGGATATGTGGGGCAGGGTTGGGGGAGGTAGTAAGAGAAGAAGAAAGAGAAGGAATGGTCAGAGTCGTAAATGGAAACACTTGGTTCAATGATGGGCATGTTGAATTAGAAAGGCCTAATGAAGACTTTAAAAAGATGCTTAGTAAATACTGATTGATTTTGACCTTAA
>NW_011888836.1:77452-104884 GCF_000151845.1 Pteropus vampyrus
AAATTGACAGGCAAAAGTCTCTTGTACTTTTTCTTTTTCTTTTTTCTTTCTTGCTAGAATACTCTGTTCCCTCATATACTCTCCCTCGTGAATTCAAGCTGCCTTGTCTTCTCCAAACTCCTAGTTACATCTCCTCAACTCAGGGCACCACCGAAACAGCCTGAGTCCTCCTCTTCGTGTTACAGCCATGAATGTTTCATTAACGAATAGCCTGGAGCAACTGTACATCTAAACTGTTTTGTCTTCTATATTTTAAGGATTACTGTCTTAAATTACCTATTTTCAATATTTTGAGAACCCTTTTTTCTCATATTATTCTGTTTTTGTTCTGTTTTGTTTTGCTTTGTTTTAGTTGTTTCAGACAAGAGAGTAAAGTTAGTCCCTACTACTCTATCTTGGTCTGAAGTAGATGTCTCATTATATGAAAAACTTGCCTAATGTTCCATATAATACAGCAAATTAAACATTCCATGGAATAAAGCAGTTGCTCCTAAAAGAAATGTTACTTTAATGCCTAGTGTCTCAAATTGCATAGGAGCTTGGAGAGTAAGTCAGTATTTATGAGTTCATTAATCATCATAAGTATACATAAGACTTTTTTATATCTATTTATAAAGTTCATTAATATATTTATTTAATAGATATCCTTGAATAATACAAATTATGTTAAATTTTAATTAATAAATAAGATTCATTTTTCAGTATTTATACTATAAAAAGATGTTACTATCTGTGTGATTGTATAAAAAGTATGGAGAGAAATTCATATCAATGCGAATGATTATCATTAGTCATACCAATATTTGAATAATTTTGAATTTGGTTTAATAATTTTGTTTGTGTGTAATTTTAGTTCAATCATTAGGTTCTCTGAAATGTGCTAGGATCAAGAGAATGAAAGATAATAGGCAAAATATGAACTTCTTATATTATCAAATAACCAAAAGCCTTAAAAATCAGAATATTTTAGAAACTTTATAGTAGTTTTATAAAATATAAAAAAAGAAATTTATAACCTGATGAATTTCAAGGACAAATTTTGATTCAGTATGCAATGGGATAAAATGGAAGGCCTTCAATCTCCATCTTTTGTAACACCAGAACTCTTCTTTCAGATATAAAAAATATATATTTTGCAATATATTGATTATTTTAATATCATTATATCAAGCAGTTATGTTTGAAATGACTACTGTTAACAATAAATCTGTTACTATAATTGAACCATTTTTATGTCCTTGGATATCTTTGTTGATCTAAGTAACTGAGATTTCCTCTCAGAATAATTAGCTATGTCAGATGCAACTCAGGAGGATTATGGCCCTCACATTATTACAGTGCCTATCAATTTGTGAAATTAACAAAAATTACAGAAATTATAAGATTGTCAGGTATTGTCTCTTTTAAACTCCTGGAGGAAGAGGAGGAACTTTTTCTGAATGCAGAGTGTATCTAAAAGTACAAAAATATAAAAATAATAACAAAGATATTTTACATAACAAAGAATAAAAAGATTAAACATACAGAAAATTAGAAATTCTGATGAAGTATGCCAAGGATATAAGCTATAAAAAATAAATAACAAAATTCCAAGAGAAAAACTATTTTCTTACTAAAAAGTGGATCTTAATAGTAACCATCAAATATCTTTACTGAGTACCAGACGTACAAAGGAAGGTTCACACCTAGAATTATCTAAGAATTAACAAAGATTTTGAATTACATATAAATCTAACTTTTGTAAAGTTATAGAATAAAATAAAAAATAAAAAGAAATAGGCTTATCTTCTACAACATCAAATATATTGAAACCCCAGAATTCTATAGCCACTCAAGTTGCCCTTCACGTGTGAAGTCAATAAAATATTTACATATATATCTTTGTGGAAAAGAAAAATATGCTTCATAACATACAAAAATATAATATGAAGACCTCAAAATGGATGTCATGAGGTAGACATCAAAAGCAGTTTCAAATCAACTTAAAATGAGTAATTTACATAGATATAGGAGCCATGTCTATTAAAACATCAAAAATTATTGAAGAATAATTTGTTCAATATTGTTAAAATTAATGACAGAGATAAGATATATAAAATCTTAGATTATATTAATAATGACAAAAGAACAAAAGACTACAAAATTACTTGCCCTACTTAAGTAAGAGTTAATAATTTTTTCTTAATTTTATAATTACTTAAATGTACATTAAAGATTGGTTTTGAATAATTTAAAAGAATCTTCTTGTAGAACTTAAAACAAATTGAAAATACATGAAGTTATAAATGAGTAAAATATCCTAAATAGAAGCAGACAAAAGCAAAAGAAATGAAAAGCTTTAAAAATTTAGAAAACAAGCAACAAAAACAAGAATTAATAGGTGGGTGGGCTACATCAAACAAAAAGCCTTCTATACAAAAAAGGAAGGAATTAACAAAATGAAAAAACAACCTATGGACTGGGATAAAATATTTACAAATCATATATTTGATAAGAGGTTAATATCCAAAATATGTGAAGAACTCATGCAACTCAATAGCAAACAAACAATCTGATTTTAGACTGTACAGACATTTTCCCACAGAAAACATACAAAGACCAACAGGTACATGAAGAGATGCTCAACATCACTAATTATCAGGACCATGCAAATCAAAACGATAATGAGATATCACTTCACACCTGTCAGAATGGCTAATAATTAAAAAGAAAGAGAGAGAGAGAGAGAGAGAGAGAGAGAGAGAGAGAGAAAAGTGTTGGTGAGGATATGGGGGTAAATGAACCCTTGTGCACTGCTCATGCAAATGTAAATTGGTGCAGCTACTATGGAAAGTAGTACGGAGATTCCTCAAAAAATTAAAAATAGAACTACCATATGATCTAGCAATTTCACATCTGGGCATGTTTACAAATGAAATGAAGTCAGGACCCAGAAGAAACATCTACACTCCCATGTTTAATCCAGCATTACTCACTATAGCCAAGATATGAAAACATCGTATGTGTCCATCAACAGATTAATGAATAAAGACTTATAAATATACAATGGATATTATTTAGCCATGAGAAAGAAGGAAATCCTGCCACTTGCAACATTATGGATGGACCTCCAGGGCATTATGCTAAGTTGAATAAATCAGACAGAGAAAGACAGATACATATACATGAAATCTGAAAACACTGAACTCAGAAACAGAGTTGAATGGTGTTTGCCAGGGACTGTGGGGTGGGGGAAATGGAAAGGTGTTTGCCAAGGGTACAAACTTCCAATTATGAAATGAACAAGTTCTTGGGATTTAATGTACAGCTGGATGACTATAGCTAACAATACTGTATTTTATACTTCAGATCAACACCTTAAACTTATACAATGTTATGCACAGTTATATTTCTCTAAAGTTGAGTAAGAAAAGAATAAGTTCTATATAAAGGATAATCCTAAACAATATAGTCATAACGTTAACATTATATTAACGAAAATCAATAATGCTATGATGTCAATATTAATTACAAACAAAGAATAACACTAGACTCAAAATTATTAAGAAAATACAAAATAAATGAATAGAATAGGTTATTTTAAATATATGATGAAAGTTAAAACACCAAAATTAAGGAAAACATTTTGAGACTACATCAAATGGTAAAAATATGTGACAGAAATACACATAGAAAGTAATAGAATTGTTTGCAAATTTTAAAAATATTAAAATGTAATTCTATTAATTGTTATATATCTAAAAGTCAGAATATTAATTACTACTGAAATAAAATTACAACTATAAGAAATTTTATTTATTAAGTAGAGACTGGTGGTTAAATGGACTGGAGAACAGGACATAAGAATACATTGTGACCCTATTCGAGCCTCCAAGTCTTGCCTAATCTGTAGTAATCAGGGAATAGATTCATAAAGGCAGCATGTTGGGTGGAGCTGGTGCAAACATGGAGATTCGCACATGCCAGGTGGCCAGTTAGAGAGGAAATGCTACTTTACCGGTCTTTGGGCTGCCAATGCACACTTAAAGAAGAGATTGTTTCTAAAAGAGGAAAAACTAGCTCCAAAACTGTTTCTCTCTGCCAAAGCCAATCACTCCTAAGTAAATTTAATACTTAACATAAGAAAGTTTACAATATATCTAAATACTTAGACTTTTGTCTGAAACTAAAGGAATCGATCACTAATAACAATATTAGTTAAGGACCCAACTCTCTACCAGTGCTAATATATATAGACCTCTCTACATAAGTGTAAGAAGAAAGGGGAGAAGAATTCAGAAATATGAAAACACTCAACATCGAAAAGAATAAGACAAACTGAAAATTGAGAGCAAACGATACCATCTTTGACTATTACATCTAAAATCCTGAATTATAAGTACTATAGTTAGGTCATGATCAACTTTTAGGTTTGTTTAGACTTTTCTCAGTATTATATTAAAAGTGCTTTCTTCAGATTACTAATATCTTATTAGCTAATATTCCAGATATTCACTCCACTTCCTTTTGTGTAACTCAAGCAGCCAATATTGACAATTATCTTTTTTCTTTTTCTTTTTTCTCATCAAGAGTTTCTCTACATGATTTTCTCCATTACCATCCTATATTGGTTTTCTGCTGGTTATTGTCAACTCTTTGGTGACTCTCTGTCTTTTCAAATAAGTTAATAAGTACAAGCTTAAAATAATGCATAAATTATAATAAGCATTCAATAAATTTTACCTATTAGTAGTAGTAGCAATATTTCCTTCCCTTCTAATAAAGTTTAGTGTCTAATGAAGATTAGGCTCAGAGACTTCATTTCTTTGGACTCAAATCACAAATAAATCCATGACTACCACCTTACTTCCTCACTGGAAAGCTGATTCCATTGTTGTGTATCTCTACTCATTAACAATAAGTAAATTAATAGTAGCTCGTACATTTATTGAGTTTAAATTTAATTCTCCTTGAATTTCTGCCAATCGGTCCTAATTATAGCCTCTGGAATTGTATATTAAGCTAAATAATCTTTTTCTCATATGACAACTTTTCATTTATTTAAAGACAGCCATCATGACACTTCTTCTCTTTTCCAATCTAAACACTGACAGTGCATATATATTTTCTCATTGCTTGTGAAAGATAAAACTGACAAGACAAAAATTTGTCAGATTGTCAGCTTTCAAAAAAGTTAGGGTTTCTGCGGATATCTGAAGGGTGGATTTCCTCAATCAATGTCATATCTTGTCTATGCTTCGTCTTTATTAGGGAAGTATTCTTTTTTCTAGCTTGTTAGTTTGTGCGTGTTCTTTTTTCTAGCTTGTTAGTTTGTAGCTTACACATTCATACTTTTGTCCTCACTAAAATCCACTCCATTTACTTTTATCACCTGGATTTTTAAACAATATTCAGACTTCTTAACAGTCTTCTATTTTCTACTGAAAACTACTAGTCTCTTTCTCCATTACAACCTTTCCTTAATTTTTTTTAGTAATATACATATTTTCTAAATATCTTGTTTTGAATTTGACCCTATTTATTTCTTCCTCTCTTCTTTTCTCATTTCAATATAAAACTCTTGATTAAATGACACATTCTTTTTTCAGATATGTTTTCCTTCAAGGTATATTATGACTTTCAGTTATTATGAGAATTCTGATATTTCACAAATCAAACCTTGTTTTCTGAAACACAATATGTGAATTCAACTAAAGCATGATTGAGCAACATAAGCTTCTAAGGTTATAATGTTTCACTTTATTGACCCCAGAGTTATAAATGGCTTCCACTGAACAAGTAGTATTTGTAAACTCAGCTGTAATAGTCAGAAAGAATGATAAGTATGGTGCTGGTAATTTGAGTCAAGCAGGTGTGCATCGTTTCAAAACAACCAAAAACAAGCTACCTCAAAGCTGCAATTGGGTTGATTTTCTTTTTAAATTTAGGATTGAATAATTTGTTTGGAATATGCTATGAATTTTTCCCAAAAGAACCATTCTTACATGTGGCAAGTTATTTCTACAAATCAACCCCTGATTTGCATGTAACCTATTTTATAAATGTAACACTGTACAATTCAATAAGTGATAATAAACTATTTTGACAAGTTGTTCAGTCACAAATTTAGTGAATAAATTAAGCCAAAAGAAACAGTAATTATTTTGTTTATCTTAAAGGTTATTATTGAAGGAAAAGATTAACAGGTAGTCCATTTTTCTGTTGACTCTGTATAATATAAAAAATTTTACTGCTATAGCTCCTATACTTGATGTATGCTCATAGAATATGAAAATCATTGAGTCAAGCAGGGAAGCTTAGCAATGAGGAACTATGAGCCCATCTAAAACAAGGATGTAGCACCGTCAATCTTCAACTGTATAGTAACCTAGGCTTGGTGATCTGTTATGATACCTCAAAATGATGGGAGAAAAGAGGCAGTGAGATCTAAGGAATATATGTGGTAGCAAAATAATTGAAATGAAATGAGAGAAATTCCACCAAGCCTCCTGATTCATGACTAATTACACAGACTACTCTCCTAAATATGGCTAATGCTCCATAGAGAAGACACAAACAGCTTGTGAGAGTGTTGACTAGGGTCCAGATTCAGTGTCAGAACAATGAGGGAGAATGTGAGTAATAGTGATGACTAAGGAGAAGTCAAGTATGAGAAAGGGGATCTGCATACTCCAAGCTCAAAGCTGCCATGTTACCTGCTAAGAGGATAGGCTAAACTATTGCTGATGTTTCCAAGAAATAAGGCAGTTATTTTTGCTAATTAGATCCCAACCAAAGACTGGGAAGTAAGAATAAATTTATAGAAAACATAGAAGCAGTTTGGTAGAAAAATATGAATAGAGACATGAAAAAAGACAGAGAGGGAGGAAAGGAGGGAGAGAGAGAGAGAGGAAGGATGGCTTAAGAGCTTCTAGAGCTTTTAGAAGTTGTGTGACATTGGCCATATTACTCTTTCTAAGCCTTGGCTACTTCCATAAAATATGACTAATTATATCTACTTGTGTAACTTACAGAATTATGACATTCAAAGGAGATAATGGAAGTGACAATGTTTATTGTAATTTGTGAACCATTATAAAGGTCATATATTGAAGGACAAAGTTCATATTACTGATGACCTCATTTGATATTTTTTAAACGGTGAGTTTTTATGCACTTGAAATACAAGTCAATTTATTCAAACAGTAATCACTTACATATACATTTTTAGGCACACATCTATTTCATGAAGTAGGAGTTATGACTGCAATTATATAAAAGAATGATACTCAGGAGTTTTTAAAATGTACACTTATTAATCTGAAGTATTCTGATTTAAACTTCATTGTTTTACATACTAAATATTAGCCATAAATATTATATTCCTTTTTTCCAGCTCCTCAATAACTAGATTCGACTGAACATTCTATTTGCAGGCCAGTTTGAACTCAGTTTCTGAACTATTTCTGCCTAAATCAAGGAGTCCCAGCTTCACAAGGACCTCATTTTGAAGGCTTAGCATTCTCTCATCCTTTTTCTTCAGCTGTCCAGGAGCAGCTTCTGTGTGGTTTTTAGGGGACAATTGTCTCAGTATCCTGCCTTGTGGCTCTCCAGACCTGAGAGCACATCTCTCCCATTTGCTATGGCTTTCTCTCGACTCCTGATTCAAATGCAGTCTTAATTATCTGCATCCAGCACAGCATACAGTACAAAACGGCCAATAACTGCCAACTTGCTTCTCTTTTCCTGTATCATCCTCTGATCAGAAATAAAACCTTGTTTATTTGCCAAACACCTTCTCTAGAGACTAAGATTTTACTTCGAAACCTAGGTTTTAGTCTTATTATCCTAGTACACATTTCTCGAGCCTGTTAACCTAAAAGACAATAACCAAAAACATAAACTAAATTTCTGCTGCTGAAATCCTGGTTTTCCCATCAGACTGACGTAGTTAATATTTTCTTCAGTATTAACAAAACTTCATAAAAATTAGACTCCATTTATGTGTTCACTTGTTTGAAACTCTGTCACCACGTGTTTCAATTCTCCCAATCTCTTGGCAGATATAACTCTTACTCCTCTAACTTCCTCTCCTAGACTTTTCAGGCAAATTGCCATGCTTCTACAATAATTCATTAGATGTAATATCTAAATATGATTTAATGCAGAAGACATATGTGTCTACATATATACATGTACATATTTATGCACACACATATATAATACATACATGTACATATATACATGGTTTTATATTTGGATATATTTTATCTTTCCTTACACACTTAGAACTCAGAAGATATGATAAAATATATTGTAATTACTATTTAAGAGAAACTCAAAATTTAAAAATAAATATTTTAAAAGTCTGCTGACCCTTAAGAGAGTTATTCTTTGAAAGAGACCAAATACAAGCCCACACTAGGCTTGGAAATAACTAATGCTATCTTCCTGTCATTTAAAAAATAACTAGAATTGATTGAATGCGCTTTTGCAAAGAAATAAAACAATGGCACATTTTCATAAAGGCCAAATGTATGTTCAAATTGTTAGTTCAAAATTAATGAAATTTTGGTTCTTCATTTTTATATTAAATACACATTAAAAAATGTAGAAATGTCACAGTCTCTTCCAAAATACTTTAATAGCAAAAGTTAACTATTTTGCTATCTATCTGACAAATGTAATGTCACAAGAATAAAAGCTTTTTGAATAGTTTACATAGATTTAGTCATCTGTTACACATGACCTAAGACTTTTATTAATCTATGAATTTAATCTGAATTGTTTTAAAAATAAATAACTGTCATATATTTAAGCGATAAGTTCGACAGCAAAAACAAGCGCAAAAATTGTTGGAGAACACTAAAACCACTGTGTCCCAACTAGGTGATGGCAGTGATTTATTAAATGTCTCTATCAATCTAGAGACCTCTAAACTTACAGTCCAAACTCAGAATATGAAGCAATTCAGAACAGGCAATAAGGAGTAGCAGGGCCTGTGGTGAACTGCAGACGGCATGCCCTATCTAAAAACGATTTGCAGATATATGATTTTTTGTTTATTTGCACATTTATACACACAAACATGAACACAGAGACACACACCAATTGTTCTAAACAAACAAAATATATATCTGTGAGCCAAAGTCAATAGATTTGCATTAAAAATAAGCAGCAAAATTGGCAAAATCAAGTAGGTAAAACATATCTATTATAAAGGCATAATTCATTTTTAAAAATTGGTTTATTAAAATATAGATGGAGCAATAAGATCTGTCAGGTTGTGATATGAAAGTAATGATAAAAATACTGTCATTTTCCTCACAGAAACAAAAAAGGTCAAAAAATATAGAAAACAATGAATACCAAACATGTTTACAAGAGTCATTCTGTGATTTGATCTAGAAACAGATGTTATAGATTTGAATCTTAACACATTTTCTCATTAGAAATAACTTCTAAATGTATCAAAGCAACATTATTAAATTATTAAAAAATTATGATGTATTATTTCTTGAAGTCACTGTAAGAACAATTACATTACAGCACAACTAAGCATGTGTGTACATGTGTTTGCACATCCACACATGTGTATGGGTGTGTGTGTGTGTGTGTGTGTGTGTGTGTCTGTGTGTGAGTGGCAATTCTAAGGAAAGATTTATCCCAAAGGTATAAAAATAGCTATTATTTGTATCCCTCAACTAAGAAGGTGAGTTGTGTGCTAGCTGATATTATTAAATAGATGACAAAATCTTTTTAAAGTTATAACTATGGTACTTTAGTTCTATGAAATATTCCATCTTAAAATCTATAATAAGAGCTACTTTTTCTGAGTAACTCTTATAAATGAAGCCATTTCTATTTATAAGATTAAGCAAATTGAATGTTTGGTATTAATTTCTATTTCACAGATGAGGTAAGTCAGAATTTGAAAAAGAAGCATTTCAAAAATTACATCATGAATAGGGAAAATGGTTTGTATTTAAAATACAATTTTCCTGATTTCCAAGTCCATGCTCTTTACCTATTATGACTACTTTATGACATTTTGTTTGATATTCATTAACTGATTTTTGTAGTGCATTTATTTATATTTTCTCTCTTTTAGGTTGAACTAAATTAACAATCATTAGCACAGACAATAGGAATTTTATTTGCTTTTTATATGTACTGTATTCTAGACCTAATTAATTGGAGTTGATTTGACTCAATATCTTGTCATATTTTATAATTGTTTTATAAGCTTTATAAAGTCCACGTATTTTTGAAATAATTAAATAGAAATAATTAACTTTGGAAACCTGAAGCCAATGTTTAGTGAGATGATGATATGGAGGCTGTCAAGGAATAGAAAGATTGCTTTCTCTAGGAACAGAAACAGATAAGTCAGATTCAATGCAAAGCTCCTCATCTCAATTGTGTGCAAACAAAGAACAAATCTAAGACAAATTTATTTGTACTAATTTTATAGTCAGTTCAGAATACTGGAACCAGTTACTCCTTTCTGATTACTTTTATCTTTAGAATTCATATTTTTGGGCCAGACAAGAGAAATATTTTTCTTTTTTGCCAGCACTCTGAACATATTCACCCCAGGGTCCATTATTTTTATTTTTTATTTTTTATAATAGGGCTGCTGATTTCAGGTGATCAAAAGAAAAAGATGAGTCCTTCAACATTTATGGTAAGTGTTTTTTGCTGCTGCTTAGAAACTCCTAAGTCATACTTCAAGAGCTTTTTAAGATGAGTTTTTACCTTCACCAAACTAAAATCAGCCCTATTGAGCAAATGTGAACTTCGCCCTCAAATTCCTCGTGAAAAACTGTCAAGGAGGAAAAATGTATATTCAAGTTAGAGAATTTTAAAGTTTTAAAGCTCCTTAGGAGTTAATGAATTTTGAATATAAGCAATATCATTTAATTATATGAGAATGACTTTGCAAATAAATTGGTATATTGCATTGCATTTTTGAGTAAACAAACATCATTGAGTTATGCTAACTTCACTATTTTTTCTCATATTCCTTTAATCAAGAGATGAACAGCAGCACTCCCACTCCCCACCCTCAAAAATGAAATGCTCATAATGTACACCGTGACCTTAATCACAGCAAATCGAAACATTGCTGACTTATGGTCATTTCTTTTCATTTCTGCTAATTATCTCAGAGTCTTAAAAATTGTTTCAGAAATATGTCTTCCAAGATTTTCTGAGGGAAGGTTAGAAATTTAAAGAGAAAAAAATAAATCTGGCTCTTCTTTAGACAATAACTACAGGCTTAATCTCTAAAGTACTAAAACAGATGTAAACACTTTTTGTTTTCCACACGTAATAGCCATATAATATTAGCATGAATATTTTAAAAAGTAATTACACCTAATCAAATCCCATTTGGGGGGGGCGGACGGTGTCTATATAATTTAAATAGAATCAAGGAAGGAAGCAAATGGGTTCAGTTCTCACATTGAAAACCACCTTACAGTGCCCACTCAGGTGTGGGGTTTCCTAATTAGACAAGAAGCTTCAAGCTCAGTTTCCCCATAGAAAAAAATATAAGATCGACAGCAGATATGTTCCCCTTTTTCTCATGTTCATTACTTCCATAATCTTTTACTGGAAAGATATATGAACTCTGAGGTTTGAATCTTATATGTTTGTTAATATGTGATTAATTACATTTAAATTCTAGTTCTATTTGCCTTAGAAAATTAATAAAAATCTCTATATTCTTACTCTTCCGCAGACCAGAGTGCTGAAAAACAAAATATGTTATCAATTGTTATATGTTGTGTACATAGAGTGTTTGCCTTTTTAAACAATATTTTTCTTTGTAAACAAATTATTTTAACTTATTAGTGTTGATATTCTTAATTGCATTGTAGTTTCACCATAGTTAAGTGTTTTATCTTACTCATTTGAAGGTGTTTCTAATATATACCACATGAATTATAATTCTTATCTAAAATATAAAAAATTAACAGCTTTATATTAGCAAACCGAGTAAAAGAGAATGAATGAAACTCTTCTACATGTATGATTTAAATCAATAAGCTAAAGAAATACACCATTAAAATTAAGAAAGTTAATATTTGTTAGTTATTTCAATAAAGATCATTGGGTAAATTATGGAAATAATATTTATATTTTATAAAATATTGATTTATAAGCCATTTGGAGAAAGGAAGAGTTAATTTGTTATTTATTTATCAATGATCAAGCCAGAGTAGCATTTTAGACATTTTAGAAATGGTTTTCCACTTGAATGGTAATGGCAGTGAACGAAATTCTTGATTATATTTCTCTGCTTTTTGGCACTATGTGCTGTATTTATCTTTTGATACATGGAAATGTAACTTCACAGAGCTTCTATTCACCATTTTTTGTGACTTATAATGCACTAATACATTTTAATATGAAGAAAGGTAAGGAATTGGGGTCAATACTTCACATGCCTATATGATTCAGCAATTCCTATGAAAAGAAGTGGCATGAATTTAAAAAAAGTAATTTCAGAGGTTAGCAAATAAAACAGCAAAAGAGAGGAGAAAATGATTCAAGAAATAAAATTTTAAAAGGCCTGTAGTGAAAGAGAGCAAAGTTAAAGTTGAACTTGAGCAAAAGCAGAGGTTCATTTAGTTCCCTTTAATGGCCTTTAATTTTTGAAAACTCTCCTCCTGTCATATACTATATCTGAATCCTGTCAATCAATTTATTAAAATAGATCTATAGATAGGAAGAAATAGACAGGTAGCTAGATAACTAGATAGATGATAGATAGATAGATAGATAGATAGATAGATAGATAGATAGATAGATAGATAATAGAGATATAAAGGCACAGGTATATTCATATGCTTAACAAATATTTTGAGCTCCAATTATACATAAGACATTGTCCTCAGAACTAGAGATATATTAAATGAGATCAATAAATAATTAAACTAGATGAACAATAAAAATTCCAAAATGTGAAGAGAAATAAGTGATAATTTTTACAAGGATATTCACTTGACCTAGACAAAAATTTTAAGGTATTTTACAGTCTTAGGGAGTGATTAATGTACGTAACATTTTTATTATTTAATTTCTACTTGCTCTTTCAGTCAAAGGTATAAATACCATAATAAAAGTTTCCAACTTAATAACTCATTTGTACTGGATTCTATAGAAAATTATATTCCCTCACCTACAGTTCTCCAGAGGACATTGCTTCTTTTATATCAGAAACAAAGGATTGCTTTTTCATTGCTAGATCTCAGATAAAAAAGAAACTGGTCTTTTTAAGGTCATAGTTTAATAATAGTCAAAGGGAAAAATATTAGCTAAAAAAAATGCTGCTTTTTGAAAAAAATTTTCAATCTTACAAAGTTTCTTTTTTTAAGAAAAATCTTTTAACTACTAGCTAAATCTGAAACACGATTTTAAAAAGACAGAATGTCCAATTGCTATAAATTTGAAAGATCCAGAGAAATAATTATAGGTCTTCTTTATACCAACAGATAAACTCAACAGTGTTTTGTTATAAAAAGCATTCTTTAAAAATATTTAAGCTTAATATTTATCAAGAGAAATAAAATTAAATAATTAGAATTTTATCTCTGACTTTATTATTATTTAAATAAAATGTTTACAAAATCCACACAGGGGTGCTGATTTTTCGTGTCTGCTGATTTATGTGGCATTAAAATTTCCACCATGGCTACCGTTAAGCCACCAACTTGACGTCACTGGGCATGGAGTGGAAAGAGATGCACATAGTTTACTTCATGAGTCAGGAGGAGCTGGTTTCAGCACATCGCTGGATGGTTTGATCAAATATAAATTGTTGTTGATTGTATAACATCATTTTAGGTACCAGTAAAAAGAAAAGTAATACTGCCAATTAAATTATAACAACATTTTCTTGTCATTTTATCTATTTATCTATTTACTTACTTTTGTACTTATTGGAAAAGCTTTTTCATAGATCCTCTGGTCCTAGAATGGTTCCTTATCCGCTATTCAGCTTGAATGACACAGAAAGATATGAAGAGAGACAGACAGATAGACAGACAGACACAGACACACAGAGAGAGTTCTGGATGGAAGTGCTATCATAACCAACAGATTCTAGAACTGGGTTGTGGCCCAAAGAAATCAAAGTTGCCTTGCAATGTGCTTACCAATTGTAACAGTTTAGGGATGTCTGGGCTCATGCCTGACACAAAAGTGTTGGTACAAAGGGACCTCACAGACAAGGCCTGGGATGTGTGTAATGGAGAGGGAACAATTGTGAAGATCTGCCCTTACAGCAGATCTCTCTTGGTGGAGTCAGGGTCAGAAGCAGCAGAAATTACATGCAACCAACTGTAAGACACCATATCATGTTTTCACGGCTGTTGAAATCTGAAAATATACAGCTCTAGAATCAATAGGATATGGCGTACTAAATAATAATGATAGTTAAGAATGATAGAAAACAACATGTGCAAGACTCTCTGCAAAGCTCTAAACTTCTCATTCATTAAAAGTAGGTTCAGATACTTCTAGTTTCTGATCTAGTATGTGAGGAACTGAAAAATTGTCACTCCCATCTTCGCAGCAAGAAAAAAGCTAAACTAAAAATCTACTACTCTTCTTAGGTTTATCAGAGAACTGAGGTCACAGGGCAGATTGCCGTCCCCCAAATTGGAGAAACAGAAAGACAGAAGTGATACAGAGATTCACAAGTTATCAGAGCAAAACTTCCACTAGAATCAATAACTGGGTAGGAAAACAAAATAATTGACAAATTGCTGGAGGCTCAGTGTGGACAAGTGAGAGTTAAAAACTACAGAGGTCCTCATCTTAGAGGAGCCCTACATTTTTTGTGAGTTTTGCCTCCAAGAATCCTACTAGGAAGAAAACAAGGAAGTAAGGAAGGAGTTGGTAGGAAGGAAAAGAAGGGGAAGAAAGATTGATAAGGAGAGAAGAAAGAACAGAAGGAAAAACATAAAGAAGGCTTAAAAATAAACCTGCTTCTGGTTCTGAAAACAGTTCTAACATTTTGGATTAAGCTGTACAGGGCAATTGCAACACCAGTGAAATGAGAACACAGCCTACTGAGGTGACAGCACTTAAGCAACCAACACTTAATTTGTTTAGATAAATTTTCACATGACTAGGAATATAACTTGCCTTTTGTGCAATATTTCTCCTATAAGTTCAAGGGAAATGATCATGAAAAGGAAAAAATAGGGTACATTTCTTTTCTTTATTTCTACTGTTGCTAAAATCTATATGTTTCAGATTGCATAACAAAAAGTGATCAGTAGGTAAACAGCGAGATATTTCTTACTTACTTTTATGGCTTTGGATTTAAGAGAAATATCATCTAGGTCAATGAAACTACAAAAGAGAAACAGAAACACCCACTCCAACTGTATATAATCAGAGAACTTTTAGAAAGCAATTTTATCTGGAGAACATTTAGAATCTTGAAAAAAGTCATTGTTTACTGCCCAACGCAGATACCATTACAGCAATGAGTCCAAGTTCACCATTGGGGACATCAAAACAACATTCCTTCAGGGAAATTTTAAAACACTTCTCCAGTTATGCCCTAAAACAGTTTTAATACCCAGACTTCAAAATTATGATGATGAATATAAGAAAAAGGAAAGAGTTTGTACCATTGATGATGAGTTCAAAATATTGCTGTCGGCTTCAAACCAATGAGCAGAGACAAACTGTAGTGCTTCAAGGAATTGTTAAAATAATAGATAAAAGAAGGAAGAAGCTCCTGGAAAAAAAAATGGCTTTCTAGAAAAAAAAATGATTTAATTTTATTCTTATGTTTAATCTTTATTAACAGTTTGGTTTTTAAAATGCACAAAAATGCTGTAGGTTTCTTTTGTTTTTGTTTTTTTCACCCTTTTAACAGTTCTCTCTCTTCAAAATGTTATACGCCCCCACTTGAAAAAAGTACACAAGTATGTGAGTGCTCGGTATATATCTCTACATTATGCCCCTTTGTTAATTAGATGGAATTAAAAAAAAAAAAGCAAAATACAGAGATAAATATAAGCCTCATTATCATTTAGTATGAAACTACTTGTATGTATGTCATAAAATTAATTACTTCAAGTTAACAAGTAGAACAGGTTAAAATAATAATTTAAATTAAAGCTAAAGTCTAAAATGCCAGGAAAGAAAAATGGGAACATTATGTGTTAAGAAACAGATATTATAAAATATAACACTATAGATTGTTGAAATCAGGTTAAATACACATAATTTATAGTCTAAAAGATAGATAGATAGATAGATAATAGAGATATAAAGGCACAGGTATATTCATATGCTTAACAAATATTTTGAGCTCCAATTATACATAAGACATTGTCCTCAGAACTGGAGATATATTAAATGAGATCAATAAATAATTAAACTAGATGAACAATAACAATTCCAAAATGTGAAGAGAAATAAGTGATAATTTTTACAAGGGTATTCACTTGACCTAGACAAAAATTTTAAGGTATTTTACAGTCTTAGGGAGTGATTAATGTACGTAACATTTTTATTATTTAATTTCTACTTGCTCTTTCAGTCAAAGGTATAAATACCATAATAAAAGTTTCCAACTTAATAACTCATTTGTACTGGATTCTATAGAAAATTATATTCCCTCACCTACAGTTCTCCAGAGGACATTGCTTCTTTTATATCAGAAACAAAGGATTGCTTTTTCATTGCTAGATCTCAGATAAAAAAGAAACTGGTCTTTTTAAGGTCATAGTTTAATAATAGTCAAAGGGAAAAATATTAGCTAAAAAAAATGCTGCTTTTTGAAAAAAAATTTCAATCTTACAAAGTTTCTTTTTTTAAGAAAAATCTTTTAACTACTAGCTAAATCTGAAACATGATTTTAAAAAGACAGAATGTCCAATTGCTATAAATTTGAAAGATCCAGAGAAATAATTATAGGTCTTCTTTATACCAACAGATAAACTCAACAGTGTTTTGTTATAAAAAGCATTCTTTAAAAATATTTAAGCTTAATATTTATCAAGAGAAATAAAATTAAATAATTAGAATTTTATCTCTGACTTTATTATTACTTAAATAAAATGTTTACAAAATCCACACAGGGGTGCTGATTTTTCGTGTCTGCTGATTTATGTGGCATTAAAATTTCCACCATGGCTACCGTTAAGCCACCAACTTGATGTCACTGGGCATGGAGTGGAAAGAGATGCACATAGTTTACTTCATGAGTCAGGAGGAGCTGGTTTCAGCACATCGCTGGATGGTTTGATCAAATATAAATTGTTGTTGATTGTATAACATCATTTTAGGTACCAGTAAAAAGAAAAGTAATACTGCCAATTAAATTATAACAACATTTTCTTGTCATTTTATCTATTTATCTATTTACTTACTTTTGTACTTATTGGAAAAGCTTTTTCATAGATCCTCTGGTCCTAGAATGGTTCCTTATCCGCTATTCAGCTTGAATGACACAGAAAGATATGAAGAGAGACAGACAGATAGACAGACAGACACAGACACACAGAGAGAGTTCTGGATGGAAGTGCTATCATAACCAACAGATTCTAGAACTGGGTTGTGGCCCAAAGAAATCAAAGTTGCCTTGCAATGTGCTTACCAATTGTAACAGTTTAGGGATGTCTGGGCTCATGCCTGACACAAAAGTGTTGGTACAAAGGGACCTCACAGACAAGGCCTGGGATGTGTGTAATGGAGAGGGAACAATTGTGAAGATCTGCCCTTACAGCAGATCTCTCTTGGTGGAGTCAGGGTCAGAAGCAGCAGAAATTACATGCAATCAACTGTAAGACACCATATCATGTTTTCACGGCTGTTGAAATCTGAAAATATACAGCTCTAGAATCAATAGGATATGGCGTACTAAATAATAATGATAGTTAAGAATGATAGAAAACAACATGTGCAAGACTCTCTGCAAAGCTCTAAACTTCTCATTCATTAAAAGTAGGCTTCAGATACTTCTAGATTCTGATCTAGTATGTGAGGAACTGAAAAATTGTCACTCCCATCTTCACAGCAAGAAAAAAGCTAAACTAAAAATCTACTACTCTTCTTAGGTTTATCAGAGAACTGAGGTCACAGGGCAGATTGCCGTCCCCCAAATTGGAGAAACAGAAAGACAGAAGTGATACAGAGATTCACAAGTTATCAGAGCAAAACTTCCACTAGAATCAATAACTGGGTAGGAAAACAAAATAATTGACAAATTGCTGGAGGCTCAGTGTGGACAAGTGAGAGTTAAAAACTACAGAGGTCCTCATCTTAGAGGAGCCCTACATTTTTTGTGAGTTTTGCCTCCAAGAATCCTACTAGGAAGAAAACAAGGAAGTAAGGAAGGAGTTGGTAGGAAGGAAAAGAAGGGGAAGAAAGATTGATAAGGAGAGAAGAAAGAACAGAAGGAAAAACATAAAGAAGGCTTAAAAATAAACCTGCTTCTGGTTCTGAAAACAGTTCTAACATTTTGGATTAAGCTGTACAGGGCAATTGCAACACCAGTGAAATGAGAACACAGCCTACTGAGGTGACAGCACTTAAGCAACCAACACTTAATTTGTTTAGATAAATTTTCACATGACTAGGAATATAACTTGCCTTTTGTGCAATATTTCTCCTATAAGTTCAAGGGAAATGATCATGAAAAGGAAAAAATAGGGTACATTTCTTTTCTTTATTTCTACTGTTGCTAAAATCTATATGTTTCAGATTGCATAACAAAAAGTGATCAGTAGGTAAACAGCAAGATATTTCTTACTTACTTTTATGGCTTTGGATTTAAGAGAAATAGCATCTAGGTCAATGAAACTACAAAAGAGAAACAGAAACACCCACTCCAACTGTATATAATCAGAGAACTTTTAGAAAGCAATTTTATCTGGAGAACATTTAGAATCTTGAAAAAAGTCATTGTTTACTGCCCAACGCAGATACCATTACAGCAATGAGTCCAAGTTCACCATTGGGGACATCAAAACAACATTGCCTTCAGGGAAATTTTAAAACACTTCTCCAGTTATGCCCTAAAACAGTTTTAATACCCAGACTTCAAAATTATGATGATGAATATAAGAAAAAGGAAAGAGTTTGTACCATTGATGACGAGTTCAAAATATTGCTGTCGGCTTCAAACCAATGAGCAGAGACAAACTGTAGTGCTTCAAGGAATTGTTAAAATAATAGATAAAAGAAGGAAGAAGCTCCTGGAAAAAAAAAATGGCTTTCTAGAAAAAAAAAATGATTTAATTTTATTCTTATGTTTAATCTTTATTAACAGTTTGGTTTTTAAAATGCACAAAAATGCTGTAGGTTTCTTTTGTTTTTGTTTTTTTCACCCTTTTAACAGTTCTCTCTCTTCAAAATGTTATACGCCCCCACTTGAAAAAAGTACACAAGTATGTGAGTGCTCGGTATATATCTCTACATTATGCCCCTTTGTTAATTAGATGGAATTAAAAAAAAAAAAAGCAAAATACAGAGATAAATATAAGCCTCATTATCATTTAGTATGAAACTACTTGTATGTATGTCATAAAATTAATTACTTCAAGTTAACAAGTAGAACAGGTTAAAATAATAATTTAAATTAAAGCTAAAGTCTAAAATGCCAGGAAAGAAAAATGGGAACATTATGTGTTAAGAAACAGATATTATAAAATATAACACTATAGATTGTTGAAATCAGGTTAAATACACATAATTTATAGTCTAAATCAACTTTTCCAAGTACAGCTTTCTGAAAACTGTATATATATATAAAAAAAAATGATTAAACATTTATTAACTAAATGTTTCTTTTTTTTTTTTCAAAGTCTCCATTAAATAGACCAGTAGCAAAAGTGTGAAAAGCAAAGGGCTGCATCTAGCTCATTAAAAAATATGGTCCCAGTGCCAGTTACAAGCATTGTACTGTGTGAAAATAGCATCCATCATTGCCACATCTAAACACAGGAAAAGAACAAATAAATAAATGCGATCTTCATAGCCCGTGTACTCTCATTAAGCCTCATCCTCACCCAGCTATATTCTCGCCAGGCCAAAAAGGTAAATGCTTAATTTTTCTTTAAAATCTATGATACACTACCAAAGAGAACAAAGCAATCTGCTGCCTCTCCTAATACTATTTCCTGGCTTTTGACAACTTATATTTAGGAAAATTAATAAATTCTAAATTCAATATATATTTTTCTGTATGCAATCCATCTTAATTGTAGAGACATTTTTGTTTCAAAGTTTGCATAATGAGCCAAAAATAACCATGACACTTTTGGAAGAAACTAGGTTATGCAATTGTCAAACTTTGGCCACAGATGTGTGGGCATGTCACAAGGCTCTATCTTGGTCATTGACTTGGAAGAAAATTTACCCTGATTCTCAGAAAATTTGAACAGAAATATTTTTTCAGCAAAAGAGAAAATAATATTATTTTAAAGACAAGTTAGAAAGAATTCTACTTCAGAAAATAAAAGGACCAAGATCTACTGTTAACAAAGGTAATATTTAAATGCTAAACAGTACATAAGAGTAGCACTGATCATTACAGATGCCTTCCCTGACAGAACTGGCTAAACCAGTGACTGTACCAGTGGGCAGCAGTTGACCTTCAGACCAGATCATTAGCTCCAGAATAACCCAGTCAGTCATCTGGATGGGAAGAGACACCAACCCAGCCAACATCGAAGAGAAATGAAATTGATGGACTCACTGGGATATGATGAAATCACTATGCAAGGGTTTTTCCAAATCCTGGTTCCTGGACTTCTTACCTAAAATCATTTGAGGTGCTTATTAAAAGTGCAGATTCCCAAATGAGAAACTGTGGAGTTTCTTCAAGGAATTAGAAATGTTACTACATATTCTGGATGTCTTTAATATTCACTAAAGTTAGAGAATCTGTATACTACATATGGATCAACTTAATAGCAGCATTCAGAAACTAAATTTCCAGGTGAGTTATCTTTGTAGAGAAGAGTAATCGGCATTATTTAGGCAGAGCTGATTATAATCACAATGGAGGCAAAATGGGCAAGCAATGCTTAAGTCTAAGAATGAGTCTTCACATTAGTCTGGTAAGAATGAAATTATAGAGTGCTCCCTGAATTTTTTCAAGGTATGAGATATCTCTATGAACTCTGCTTAGTATGATATGTTTCCTAAATTTCTAGGTAAAAACTTAAACCAATTGAAATATGACTACTTAATCAATTACAGAGAATATAACCAATGCATGTAATTTAAGTTCATTCCCTTTTTGATCCTCTACAAAAGTAGAAAATATATATTTAGTATCATTCTACTACCTCCTCCCATATCTGGCAGACAGAAACTTTCTAGTCAGTGGAGATGAATGCTCTGCTATAGCTGTGGGTAATTCATTCTAGATTAAAAAAAAAAAAAAAAAGCATAAAAGTTCTACTTTCTTTGTTCTGATTTCATGTATACCAAGTAACTCCATCGTTACATATTCAAGTTTTCTAAATTCTCTGATATGAGGTAAGTCTGTGTAGTGATCGAATGTAAAACTATTAATTGGTATTGTTTTGTACATACACTTTTTCTGAGATTAGTTTGTGTTCTTTTTAGAATATTAATCAACTTCCATCGGCTGGGCAATAATCATGTTTCTGGACTTCTAATCCAGACTATCAAGTACAACTGATGACCCAAGAAATATGCTGTTCAGGAATGATTTACACTGTTCACTTATTATCTCTAGATGACATCATGACATCACTAACTCTTTACTTTTAAATGCGTTTATCTCTTCCACTGCTTAAGAAATTGGTAAAAACCTATTGGTAACAGACCTAAACAGTAAAAAATCAAAACCAATAGCTTGAAAATACTGTTACATGCGTCCCCATGCTAAGGCACCACTAATAATAAAATAAAACTTTTCAAAGGGAACCATTCTTTTTCTTTCTTACCTGTATATGAGCAATGTGACATTGTTTGTCAATATTTTAAAATTTATTCTAATCTTAATTTATGTAACCATTGTGCAATATATAAAAAGTTTTCAGATGCACTGTTTTATTATCTACCAATAGAAAAAGTTCATGAGTATGCTTCTTAATATAAAGAACATGTGTTTCATCTATTAGACATGGTATAATTTTGTTCCATCATAATGCACTTTAATATTTAGAATCTAGTGAGTACTTTTTTATTTATTCATTCATTGATTTTTTTTTCTTCCAGTAAGCATTCATTCATCCAGTAAATATATTTAAGCACTTACCAGAATGCCAGGCCCTGAGTATTGAGTTAAACTATTGGTGAGGACTCCCTTCTCTGTTAGAATTTGCAGAAGGAATGATACTAACCTTTAAAATCTAAAGGCTAAACACATTCTTTCTTCATCCAAAAGCATTTGTTGAGAACTTCCAAGGCTGTGGTCTATGTCTTAGAATGTTCTAAATCAATCATGTAACCTAGGTATTTCGGTATCCACCTTTGTTTCCTCAACAAATGGCAGATTCTGATTATTTCCAGGGAAATCAAAAGATTTGGTCTCTTGCATGTGTCTAGTCTCTTGCATTATATAATATTGAACATAGTATATACAGTATTTACATAGTACTTACATATAGTATTTTTAAAGTGTAGCCTTTCAGGTATTTTGCCAGTGAGGATCTTTAGAGTGTATATTCTAATTTAGCACAACTCACTGCCCTTAGAGTTGAAGTGTGAACTATCTAGCACAAAAAATATCATAATGTTTATGTGTTAAAATAAACAATAGAAATTATAAGAAGAAAGTGTCCTTACTCTTTTTATTCCTGATCCTTTCTCCTCAGGTTTGTTCATTGCCCATTCCAACAAAATGTCATACCCTTGTATAAGTCTCTGTATTCCACAAATCCTACTGCTTCCCTGAGGAAAATCAATCTCCTACTAATAATAGGAAGCCTTTCCTATTATTCCTTTCCTATTCCTTAGGCCAGAAGTTGAACTCAGGGCTTCAGGTGACTAGGCATGCATAGTCAATTCTGCCCAGAGTGAAACATGGACTTCAAATTTTGAGCAAAACATCCTGATGGGCTGTTATTAAATAACATACCTACTATAGATACATATTTTTTCAGACCAGAGATTCTAGTCATATTATATAGTTACAATGGTCCTCCACTATTATACAAAGCCTTATTGGGCTCTTTCCTGCTCATGTTAAGGGCTAGTATACCATAAAAAAGACTCTCACTCTAGTTTTCCAGTGCTTTGTTCATTTACTCAATCATAGATTGCACAAATAGAAACTGACTGCTTACTATGTATCAGACACTGTTCTAGGCTCTAGGTGGTTATAAGATCTAGAAAATGTTAATGCCATAGTTTTAGAAAAAATTATTTTGATATCAAACGAGAGGAGATACAGGCCTTAGATTATGCCATGAAGAACTCTAGGATTTTAAGGCAATAGAAGAGGCTAGGCTTGGAAAGGAGATTACAAATAGGCAAGAAGAATACCAGGAGAATATATGGCAGAGACAAAGGGAAGAGAATGTTTCAATATTTTTAATGTAGGCAAAAAGTCTAGCAAGCAAATAAATGAAAAAACGTTCATTACTGACCTGGAGATTATCGGTGACATTGGTGAGAACCTACTGGTGGGTGTGATAGAATGGTGGTGAATCCAGATAGAAATGTAATAAGAGATACAGAGTACACATGGTGAACATAGAAAACTCATGCGCAAAGGAGGAAGAGAGCAGTGGCTGTTTGGGGACAGGTTGATGTATTTGTTTGTGGTTGTGTTTAAAAAGGGAAGATTTTCACACATTTAAAAATAAATAATAGGTGTTCTCTTTATACTTTTGGGAGGGAGTAAATGTTGCCCTCATCAATTGAATCATTTTAATTTAAGGTATCCCTATTTTTTTGTTGTTGTTTTTTACCAAAAGTCTCTGATTAAGCGGTTTGGAAACACAGATGCCACCCTATGAGAACAAAGAGGAGGGAGCATCAATTTCAATTGGGTCAACATAAACTTCCTAGAGATATTTCTGTTTGAAAAACAAGTAAATTTTATAGCCAAGAATAGGGCAATTCTGGGAGAAGATTGTATGTGTGAAGGCACTGAGATTTCTAAAAATATTATATATTTAGAAACTGGAAGTAGGTGGATATAACATGCAAATCCCTATATCTGATGTGAAGAAAGGAAGAGTTTGGAAAGGAAGCAAAACCAAGTTCACACAGACCTTTGTGGCATGAAGTATGGAGTTTAACCTCTATCTTGAAAAAGCTGGGAACCACCATAGGATTTCAGAATGGCATCACTATCATAATCATCACCATTATCATCATCATCATCACCGCCATCATCATCATCTCCATAAACGCTAATTTATATTGAGGGCTTATTCTGAGCTATGCACACTTTTAAACACAGTGCAAGCATTATCTCATGTAATCCTCTTAACCACCCACACTTTATCCCCAAGTTAGTTATTTGGAAATGAGTCAATTGCTTACAGAATGGATGCCGAGAAATGAATGCCAGAATCTTCACCAATGTTACCAACGAAAGCCAGCTAACTCTGTCACTGCACTCTCTTAAAGATGGGCTATGTGGGGGCCTGACTGTTTCTTTACATTGATTCTTTCTGCAGCAAAGTCTCACATTTGAGTTTCCAGTTCCTGGATTGTAATCTTGTGCCCAAACTATTAATTAAGAAGATTGGAGAAATCAGGTGTAGTTCTTATCTTAGGAAAGCAGAATTCATTATGAGGGACAGTCTCCAAACAGAGGAGAATTTTTCAGAATATTCTGAGAGACCAAACTATGTGGCAAATGGTCTCTAAGGCCCCCAAGGATGGTACAAAAACATAGGACAAAATTTGGCATTATAATAGCTTTTTTTAAATAAAAAAAGTAGAAAGAAATTTTTTTAAAAAAAGTATATTTGGAGTCGGATGATCCAAAGTGGGATCCTAGTTCTGCCATGGAATAACCATGTGATTTCTAAAAGTTACTTAAAGTTTTAAGGCTTAACTTCCTGTTCTATAAAATAATTTATCATCACATGTGATCTAGATGCAATGTATGAATAGAGCAGAGGAAAACGAGTGTTGGTTTCTAAAAAGCAACAGTTTCTGCATTCTAGGAGGTACACTGAAAGCTGTCTTGGTAAACCTTTCATGTGAATTGTCAGTGGTGCAGAGGTAAGGCAAGGACCTAGCCACTCTTCTTTTAGGAAAATGAATACAGAGAGTAACCTACGTGTACATGCTTGAGACTGGACTCTAGGAATTCTATTTAATAAATGTCATAATGATCTTTCTTTTCCTCTGAAAAGGTAATTATAATAACTTCTTTAAACTTCTCATACTGACTTAAATAGGGTTTATTAAATGTGCCAAACAAGCGGAGGATTCCTGTTTGGGGTCAGGAGCAGCTCGGATTTCAAGAATATTGTGGAAGAACAAGGAGAAAGCTGAGGGAGGGGTTGTCACTCTAAGGAATGACAGAGCCATAGCACTCAGGAGCCAGTTAAGTTTTCCTTTTATGCTTTGTAATTTTATTATGTTATCTTAAAGATTTACTTAAGTCTATTCACTGCACAGCCTTGTATTCATTGTGTTACTATGATTAAAGAGAAAGGCCTGCACCCACCCTCAGGGCAAAGCTCAGTAGAGAAGCAGTATTACAGCTTGGAGTAGCAGTCACCAGATGGTCAGGGGAACACAATGTCAGAATGAAAAGAGCTAGTAAAGGGACAGGAAACAAGCAACAGCCAGGAAAAAATAGACCCTTGCTGGGATTCCTCAGAAATAACTAAGGGAGAACCAGACCTTCTGTGTTCATGCAAGGTGGGGCCAGAGCCAGCACTAGTGGCGCCCTTCGAGTCCCCACCAACTGGTGAACAATCTCTGTACAAACACTTCACAGCTTCAGTGCTCTTTGGAGCTGCCTGCTTGTACCTGCCACCCCCAGAGGACTGGCATCTTGGCACTCGCCTTTCTGGAGAGCCATGAAAGTCAGGATTCCTAAGAGTGGATGAAAGCAAAGAAGCTCATCTCCTTTGCCTCAGGTCTGGACGATCCCAGGCTGTTATTCAATAGAGCTGGGGTCTTTAGGCTAAGTCAAGGATTCAACTGAAATCACACAATAGTTTGACCCTCTCTGTTTCTTCCTCTTTCTCCTGAGGTGACAACCTTAACAAATCACTTGCACCTGAATCCTTGCCTCAGGGACTGCTTCTGGGAGGACTAATGGAAGACCAGCCTCTGCTCAGGTTGACTTGTGACTCAGAAAATGAAGGGAGTTAGACCTCCATTATCCAGAGAACTTAGGGAACTTGGGTTTAATTACATAAAGATGTCTAACATACAGCTGACAATTGTTAATCACATCTTCTCTCATACACATCTCCCACATTAAGTTCCTGTGTGGAAACTTAAATGAGTCAATTCCTTGTTTTCCCTCAACACAATGGTTATAGTTTTTGGACTGAGTTACTGTTTCAGGAGAACAAAAAGACTATCTGTGAAAGCTCTTTTTAAGTGCTACTTTTTAAAAATACGGAAATTTACAGATGCACATATTTAATCATATTTAAATAGATTGGAGAAACAGAAATTAGAAGAATGTTTTTCAAAATTTTTGAAAATTTAAAAATTCAAAAGCTCCCTTTTATGGTATTTGCTATATATTAGTTGTGTTTTTAATCATGATGGCCTTTCTTTGTATGATGACTATCCGAACATCTAAACATGAAGCTCTTGTTATTTCAAAGAAAGCAAATGTGATGTTTGCCAGGTAAATAGATGCAACAATTTGTATACCATTTTATACTAAATACAGACAATTTTTCTTCCTTCTTGTCAAAAAAATGACTCTCTTGTATCAATTGTTTTAAATATCTCTAGGCAGGAACTATATATGTAAATCTTATTATTTATTTATTTATTTTTTTACAAATGTGCTCATATTAACTACTTTTCAAAGCTGAATTTTAAAAGTAGTTTCCTTAATATATCGGCTCCAGCTCCCCCATCCTATCTCTCTCATTTTCTTCACATGTAAACTCCAAACCTATTTAAATGTAGACTCTTTGACTGATGTACTATCCCTCTTTTCAATTCATTTGTTAACTATTACTCATTATCAATCCAAATATTGACAAAAATGAAGCTTTCATTTCAACCTGATTATCATTTGTCATTTTGTGTGAGAGCTGGTTTGTACATAAATATTTTCAATATTATCAGATTATGACAAAATACAGTCCCTTATTATTAAAGTTTTCATCATCCTGGAAAAAAATAGACATTATTAAAGCTTTCAAGTTAAAAATAAAAATTACCAATAGAATTAAACATGTGTAAATGTTATACAGATGTTTAACAAACTCACAAGTATATCTTAGATTTTGAAAGTGATTTTAAAGGCACATAAGGATTACCTTGATGTTCCCT
>NW_011888836.1:106004-121699 GCF_000151845.1 Pteropus vampyrus
GAAATGTTTATTTATTCTAAAGCAAATAACACAGGTGCTTATATTACACAGAACAGAAAATAGTCTTGAATCTCAGAAATAAGAGATTTTTAAATTTGATCAAGACAAAATCAGTATTAAAGGTATCAATTTATAGAGTAAATGCAAAAATAGAGATTCTGACTCTTATTCTTGATTTGTAAAAATAGAAATCTTGGCATTTTATTTATTTAGACCACAAACACTTAATAAGCACCTAATTTGCTTTACAAAGTTACTCTAAATTTGAGAGAGAAAAAAATAAATCAGACACAAAAATCTTCCCACCTAAAGAATCTAAACACAGTCGAACAGTGGAAATGAAATTGGTATACATTTAAAATGGAAGGTAGAAAAAGAAGAGAATATATAAATGCTAATCTGGAATTAGCATAATATATAGTCTATTTGATTAACTTTCTCTTATAATTCAAAAGTCACATATATGAAATTCTTTTATTTTCTGCCCCCAAATGCAGTGTGTCTCAACATTCACTTCAGGAGAGAAACTATGTTCTGTGGAATCTCTAAGATAAAGTTTGAGCCATGAAATTGAAAGAGGTGAGAAGAGAAACCTTGTTACATTTGGTTGTGATCTAATTAATTCTCAGATTATACATCATTTACTTTCAGCCAGGCTTTATTATATAAGTATAGAAGGTCCTGCATAACATGGAGATAACATGTTATAATGAATAATAGACATTTGTACAACACTTGTAAGAAAATTTTTCCCCCAAACAATTAACCTACCACCTTTCGGCTATTGACTATGAAAAGATCTACAATAACAAATCACATTTATTTGCAAATTCATGGACAAATTAAAAAACAAATTAAAAAGCCCGATAATAGAGAGCTTGCTATATGTTTCTGTTTTTATAGTTTAAAATCAGGCAGGCTTCTATGACACTGAATGTCATGATGTAGATCACCATTAGACAGGGATAGTTACTGGGAGGGGAACTCTGGTAGGGTATTCTAAGGTCCTGGTAAAATTCTATTTTTTGATATGGCTATAAGGGTACATTTATTATGTGTCATTTTCAGAAAAAAATAAAAAAAGAAGAGAGAGAAAAACAAGCCAAAACCAAATGTTTAAAAAGATTTTGGGCAAACTAGCATTGTAGGACTTTAAAAGGAAGACATACTAAATTTAGAGTTTTCATGATTTATCATACTTATGGCCAAATGTATTACTTAAAGTCCTAAAAGAAAAAATGGAGCATGAAAAAATGTTGTTTTATAGCCATAAAAATCCATAAAGCAATAAATTTGGAGAGTTATGTATTTTGAAAAAAGAAAACATACTCCATATTTTGCATAAAATGTGTCCAGTGCACTTTGTCAGAGTCAATTTTAAATTTGGTAAGTGGTGAAACTGTAAATTATAAAGAACCAAATTTGTTTTTTAATTTTAGATTAATATGGGAAGATAATTGGACACTTTCTAAAGGTTTATAAGTTCTCTTAATTCTTTTAGTCTTCTATAGAAGCTAATATTATTAAAGATATTATTGATGATTCACTGGGCCTGAAAATATCATAGTTTAGAATGAAATAATCCTAATCACAAATACTGATCACTGGAAACAAACATGAGGGTATTTATAAATACACGAATAATTGGAAATTTAATTTTGCATACAGACATTTGATGTCATGTTGATTAACAGTGAGTGTCATGTGAGGTAACTATGTATTAATACATGTAAGAATACTGAGCTATAACAATCCTTAAAGAACAAATACAACTTGTTTGTGATCATTAGTGTTAATTTTATTAAAACTTTTTATTTCAAAACCAGAAGTTATTGGAGCGACCCAACTTTTTTATTTTCATAGATGTGGAGCTTTAGAAACAAAAGTTAGAAACCATGAAGTAAATACGTAATCAGCTGTTTAATTCATGTCTTCTAACAACTTGTCCAATATACTCACATGCTTCCAAACAGAAATGTTTTAGGATAGCGAAACAAATGTATACTATACCACGACTTTTTTCCCCCAGCAATACCTCTTAACATATATCTATAGAATTTTTTAAATTGAGACATAATTGTCATATAATACTATATTTTAGATGTACAACACAATGATCCAATATTTGTATATATTGCAAAATGATTGCCACAATGAACTTAGCTAACATTCATCACCATACATAGCTACAATTATTTTTTTCTTATGATGAGAATTTTAAAGATCTAATCTCTTAGCAACTTTCAAATATACATACAGTATTATTAACTATAGTCACCATGCTGTACATTGCATTTCCAGAACTTACTTATAACTGAAAGTTTATACCTTTTGACCCTCTTCACCCATTTTATCTACCTCTCTCTTTTGGGGTGTGTGTGTGTGTGTGCATTTGTTTTCAGAGTCCACATATAAATGAAATCATATGGTATTTGTCTTTCTCTGTGTGACTTATTTCACTTAGTATAATGCATTTTAGGCTTATTATGTTATCACAAATGAGAAGATTTGATTTCTTCCTTTTTAATGATTGGATAGTATTCTACTGTGTATGTATACCACAATTTCTTTATACATTCATCCATCAATGAACACTTAGGTTGTTTCCATATCTTGACTATTATAAATAATGCTGCAGTGAACATGGGGATTCATTATATCTTTTTGAGTTAGTGTTTTTGTTTTCTTCAAATAAGTATCCAGAAGTGGAGTTGCTGAATCCTATGGTAGTTCTATTTTTAATTTTTTGAGGAACTTCATACTGTTTTCCATAGTGACTGCACCAATTTACATTTCCATCATGAGTACCAAGAGTTCCCTTTCCTTCATATCCTTGTCAAGTCTTGTTATTTCTTGCCTTTTTTTTCTTTTTCTCTACTTATTATTCTAATTCAAGAGATTTAAAGATTCGGGGGTTTGGTTTTGGTTTTCTAGCTCTCTGTTTATGTAATAATGTAAATAAGGTAAGAGTTATAACATAACTCTTCTACAGCAAGTAGTCATAAACAAGAGAAAGTGATTTAATAAATAGTGTTTGGTGTCTAAGAGTATAAATTATTTTGCATGGAAACAAATAGTTTTATATGAGAATCAAAAATGTGTCTGTGTTGCAAAATGTTGATTGCTTCTAAACAATTAAAAATATTTAGTTATATTTTTAGCTATAATAAAAGAGGTCCATCTTTCTCCAAATAGTAGATTCTAAGCTTTTTCAGTATCCATTGACCTCCTGATCGAACAGATATTAAAACAAGAGAACATTGCAGTTACTTTTATTTGAAATTATACCTATTATTCTTTGAACCACACCACTGAAAGTCCATGTTAATCAATGATTTAAGTTTTACTGGGAAGATACTAGTCTACTGGATGGAGAGCTGTCTTTCTTTTTCTTTCTTTCTTTCTTTCTTTCTGTCTTTCTTTCTTTCTTTCTTTCTTTCTTTCTTTCTTTTTTCCTTTCTCTCTCTCTCTCTTTCTCTCTCTATCTTTTTAATAATAAGCATATTTAAAATTTGAGATACAGTACAACTTTGGATATGTTCAATTGAGTTTGAATTTCCTGTTTTCTGTTACTTTATGATGGTATAGCTTCTTTGTTCTTCTCAGTAGGGAGTAAAATCTTATTTACTGATGCCACAATTCGGACATAACCTTTTGTTAAACAGATTTACAACAGATTTCAGAGCCTTTGGAAGGAAAATTAAATTACACAATTGAGATTTGTTAAATACCATGGTGATATCTAGAGTAGATGTGGTTAGCAATATACTCTGAATATTCAACTGAAGCAGATGGTGTGTAATTTAAAAAATAAAAGAGTATATTACTCCAGTGCATACTGTATAACAGTATTATGGTATAATTAATCAACAATAACAAAACCTAATACTTAACCTGTTAAACTTTAACTACTTGAAAAGGGAAGCATTGTGTAAGTAAGTACATCATAAACCTAAATGTTAGGCTCTTATTTAGATTTAATCTCAGTAAGTTCCAACATTTTGCTATATATTTTTTTAATCCAGGTGTTTTGCTTGTTTCAGTGTACCACCTGATCTCTTATGGCTATTATTACTGTTTATAATAAAGATTTGTTGTTACCGACAGTACTTATTTTGGTGAACTTCTGAGAACCACCTGATTCAAATATAAATAAGGTTGATGACTTAAAGCTTTTCCAGTGTTTCAGAAAATGCTGCTATTATTTGGTAGACAAATTCTAAGACTCTGCAGCTTTCTTTGTATTTTTATTCTAATTAGCTTTTAGAAGATTATTGTATCTATTTGGAAGAATGTGCTTCATGCTGCGTCCTTCATTAAAAAGACTAAGTACTTGATCAATTCTTAACCTCTTAGTGCGTCTCATTAGTTTGGTAATTTATTCATCAAAAGTACACTCTGAGAAGTGTTGGGATTGAAGATCTGGTGTTGATCCAAGAAAACATGCTGTGTAGTGTCATGAACCTCATCACTTAGAGTAATGTGTCCACACAAAGAGAAGTATGATACTTTTATAATATGAGAAGTATAGAAATGTTTGTCACTCTGCTATCAATCCAAATGAAATTTTTCGAGATTTTTCTGTCTGTAAATCTTTTAGAGGTAAAGGTGGTATTGCATTAGCACATGGAGAGTTAAATTTATAAAAACCAAGAACTCTAGTAAAAGTTTGGATCAACATTTCTTTTTTAAGGAGTTGCTTTTATAGATTAAAGGAATATAAAATAAAATAATTCCAGAGGAATTTCATTTAAACTGAAACCTAAAAATTTCACTTTATTAAATTGCTTTCAATTTGATAAAGGAGTTATGTACTTTATATATGATGGTGCGCATTACACAGATACAGAGAGAGAGAGGAGAGAGAGAGAGAAAGGAATATACATTTCAAATTTAGTGGAAACAAGTTAAAATTCATACACACAAATACACACACACACATATACTTTTAATTAAGTTGCATTATTTTGGGCCTCTTTAACCGGAAAGACCTTACAGTCAGAAATAAGTATATATCAAACACACACACACACACACACACACACACACACACACACACACACACTCACGGCCATATGAATCGATAACGTTGAAACTCAATTATTCTGAGGAATTTATAATCAGGAATCTCAAATCCAAGCTTTCCTAATGTTGAATCCAAATTAAACTCTTCTATCACAACTGAGTGCTATGCGGTCCTTAAAATGCTATTCAGCTCAGAAGCAGGCAATTAATCTTTTCTTTTCTCATTTTAGTAGACACATGCCCATCTGCTACTCATCATTCTTACTGTTAGCAAGGGAAAGGAAATGTCTTCTCTATGTTTTAAGCTTCACCTTGAATAAAATCTGAGAAACCTTGTGGGTAGACAATAAAAATTAAGGAGAAGCGAGAATGGGAAATAGGAGAAAAAGAAAAAGAATGGAATGCAACGAATGGCAAGACAAAAATCAAACAAGAAATTGATTTTATTTAGGCAATTGCAATAAGGAGATCAAAACACCAGAGTCTGAATAGTGCAGTTTTGTCTTAGACTTTTACAGGGAGGAATAAACACGTTAAAGGCGGGGTGATTCACGGTGGGATTCCCCCCACTCTCCAGTCAGGAGAGTCTCAGTCGGTTAAAATGAAAACATTTATCCCTGTGTCTACCTAGTTTCAAAGAAAATAAACAGTTCTAATCTAACATAATCATTCATGAGACAAAGAATGGGAAGTAGGAATGTCACCGTTGTGGCTATGGGAGTTCTGGTAACACATACACACACACACACACAAACACACCTCTGGGTCCTTATAACTGATGAAAAAATTAATTTCAACTCAGCGAATATGAGAAATATTAGTTTATTAAAAGCACATCATGAGGTAGAAGATGGGTCAAGCTGAAAAGTGGTTAACCGTGGGAAAATGAGGAGGGGGTGAGGGTTAAAGCCAGGGAAGATGGAGAGCTGTAACAACCCCTGCGGAGGTAGAGGTCTGTGTTATATTAAGGATGTAATAGTGGTTATGAAAGTGTTCTTAAGCCATTGGCAAGTGAGCTCATTTTGATATATAACTCTTCGCCAAGTGTGCATGTGCTTACCCAGAATTCAGTCTGTTATCATTAAATTTATGAACTTCCAGGTATAAACATTATGTTATAATGAAGCTTAAATTGTGGGCAAATTAAGGTAGTACCTTCTGCACAGCCAAATTAGGCCAGCTAAGATTATGATTTTCCTTTCCATTGTCTGTGGGGATGCAGGAAGGATTTTCTAACTACCAATAGGGTGTTCTTTGGGTGGCCTCTGGGCTAGGGCCCTATTTCTTTGTTCTATGTTGCTCATGTCTGACTGGCAACCTAACGAGAAGTTCTGTCTGGCTTTGCCAGCAGCTTTGGGCAAAACAGAAAGGTCTGTGTTGGACCCTGTCACAGTAAACAAGAGAGTTATTTAAGAATCTTATGGGAGTCATGAGAAAGTGTAGACAGTAGGTCTTACTTAACTCATGCGGGCAAAGGTGGTTTGGTGAGGTAAGCAATTTTCTATAACATCCTATAACACAAAAAAGGAGATTTGAGGTAACAAAAGCTTAGAGAGATTTCTTATCTAACACTTTTCCAGAGTATAGAGATCAGGTAAAAGTCAACATTATCAGCAGAAAGGCCAAAAAAAAAAAAAAGGCGGGGGGAAGGAGAAGAAGGAAAGAAGAAGCACCCGGAATAACATTACATTTTTCTCTATGTTAAATTCGTTCAAAGTTAAATTTATTTTATGAACCAAAGTTTTTCTCCAAGTGTTCCCTTAATTTTTTAGATCTCTATTAATCTTTTAATTTGATTTAAAAAATGTTAATTTTAATTTGGCCTTCAGGTTCTCGTTCATATTTTATAAACAAATTACACATCCATTACACATACTATAATCAACAACATATTAAAAGCACCATGTTTTGACTTGTTTACTTCTCTAATATCCTTTTTTCACACATAATCTAAGTCACTAGGACTATTTTATAATTAAAGCTAAATTAAACCTTTATAGACATGTAAAACTTTATTAATCAACTAGTTCAATACCTTCATTTGTTCAAATAAAGAACTTTAGGCCTGTAGAGCTTTCCTAAATTTATACAATTAGTTCCTTAGATTATCAGGGCAAGAACTCAGCTTGCCTGACTCCTATTGTAATTCTTGTTGCATTGCAACACAGTTGTAGTCACATTTTGCAAATGAATGACAATATTCTCTTAACATGACCACTAGAAAACATCAAAACTAAAACAGAATGGTCCTAAACAATAAAAAAGCTATTTGTTGTTAAAGGATTTAGAAGCAAAACTTAAAAACCAACAACACAACTAAAAATATGCAAAGAAGAAAATAATACAACTAAAATTGTAGACCATGGAAATAGTGACAAAATAAGATCAAGCTGAAAGTTTTATCACTCTTAACAGATTAATGTCAGCTTCAATTTCCTAAATGCTTGGTTTTAAACTTCTTACAGTCCAGTCTAATATTAACTGTTGCTCACCCAGAGTAACTCAAGTGTTTGTATCTGAGGTGAAGCTCCTTGAACAAGAATTGAAAAGAAGCTACAATTGATCCAGTTCTAATGGCTTTGTGTACCTAATGCTAATTAAGTTTAGAATGAAGTAAAGAAAAGGCAAGGCTGTTCTTGGTACATCAATTTCAGCTCAAAGGCAGCCTTTAAGTAAATTTTCAAAGCTGAGAGTCTAAGGAAAGTAACTCGAATTCTTTATTTTACTTATTTACAGGAAGTTATTCTTATTGCAGAATTGTACCTGGTCAGAAGAGATATTTAAAAAATAAATAAATAACAGGCTCAAAATGGAGTAATTTGCCCTCAGGACAGCAAACTGGACTTAGTTGTAGTTTTAACATCTCCCAAGAATGTGATTATTAAGCAGACATTCTAAAATTTGCAGATTAGTACTAGTTAGATAATCTGCATGATAAACCCCCTGCCATTCCCCTCATCACCCCTGCCCCACAAAAGATGTTCTGTCCTGAATAAAACATTTCTTTTCTTTTGCTAATAACTTCCTTGCCCCTGCTCTCCTTCTGTCTGTAAAAACTTTTCATTTTGTACAGTCCCTAAGTACCTATTACTAGATGGAATGCTGCTCTACTCACGAATTATTTAATGAAGATCCAACTGGATCTTCAAATTTACTCCATGGAATTTTTCTTTAACAGGGTTCTTGGATTCCTCAAGATAGAATTCAAAAGGAAACCTCAGAAAAATTACCAGGCAGATTTTACTAAAGTTATTCTTGAGCACAAGGGAGACAGAACAGAGGAAAGGAAGGTCTTCTCAACTGGTTTGGGGCCTGGCTCTGCTTGGCTGCTTTTATAAGCTAGGGACAAAGCAGGCTTGTAGAAATGACAGGCTTTTTCAAAGCAAAGGACTTTCTTTACTGCTTAGTTGCCTTGTAACCATGTTCGCACCTATGCTGTGGGGCAAGATGATGGACTGATCATTATCGCTACTATTAGCAAACTCAAAAAGTTTATTTTGTCTGCACACGTCAAAGCCAAAAGAGACAGGGACAGGAGTTTGCAGCAAAAAAAAAAAAAAAAAAAAAAAGTAAAGGTTTATTTAAGGAAATGCCTCCACCTAGAGACACAGGTGAGCTAGACTCAAAGACTTGCTTCTCCAAAGAATGGTATCTAGGGGAAACTTATTAGTCATGGTAGCTAAAGGAGTTGGGGTCATGGGCTCTAATGATTGGTCGGGATGAGGCAGTTGTTCACTGCCTCAGGTCATAATGTCATTCTGTCTTGTTTCCAGGGGATGCTGGTAGGATTCCGCCTTCAGAATGTGGAGCTGCAAGACATTATTTTTAGTTTCTGGTTTGGTCACAGACCTGAAGCTTTGTTCCTAAGACTGTTCAATGTTGACCTAAGAGCTTAATAATTAAGGGAGTGGTCATGCAGTATGCAGAAGGATAAGCAAAGAAAAGAAGCAAAAGCAAAGAAAAGAAGCAAGTGAGCACAAGGTCAATGTGGATCAAGGAGAAAGAGAAAAGAAAAAGTCATTTTAAAGAAGTGAAGATTTGCATTTACATTCCCCCAGGAAGATCATATAGCAGACAAACCTTGATCAACTGTGCAAGCAAAATGGTGGTTTCAACATTTGTATGTAAGCAAATAGTTAGAAGGGAGATAAATCAACTACTTCTGCATTTTTGCGTAAGAAGTGATGGGATGATGATATTCCTTCTGCCAGGTCCCAAGTCCCTATACTATCTCAAGAGGAAAATCAAAATCAAGTACAAATCATATAATTTTCAAGATTATTCTCTGTATCATTGAATTTGCTATTTCTTCAATCATAAAATTTTCTAGAGGTCATGACATACAAGAGAAAAGAAATATTGCTTAAAAGAATCAGTGTATAGAAACATGAAATATCAGTATGGCTGGTAGAAATGCAAAACTGGCAAGATTATTTCATTTTGTAGGCATCATATGTTCTTATAAATGATGATTAAGCTGTTATTTCCTTTCTTATTGAATAAACTACAGCTAAATAACTTGCAACTTCCTTACAACAGTGACTTATTAGAAAGAAAAAAATGAGGTTCTATGGTGAACTGAAATCACTATACTTTCTTGTTCTCATGCTAATCTATTTTACAACATACTCCTGGTTTTGTGTGAAACAATCTAAAGAACACAAAGATCAGGTAACTATTTTCTCCAAGAAATACTTGTTCCTGGAAGATATTGTGAGAGAGGAACAACTTTTTCCTACCCTCAAGTTTCTTTCGGCTGCTCTAATAATCAAAAGACATGAGAACGATTAGCAAAAGAAAATAACCAAATTTAATACCTATATATGTATGGGAACCTCGCAAACATCAAGGAGTCAGAGACCTCACATGCTTGAGAGGTTCAGAGACAGAAATGGAACATGGGTATATAAGATATTCTGAGCTAGGGATGAGGTAAGGTGCCTTGGGGTTTTCAAAAGGTCACACAGGATGATAAGAAGAGCCTATGTTTACTAAAGAGACATCTGCCCTGCCTTATAAATAGATCAAAAGAGGTTATCTCTGATTCTTTCTTATTATGGGCGAGGCCCCTAATTTAAATTCTTTGAAGTAGATAAGGTAGGGGCAGAAGTTTCTCTTGAACCAGAGAATAAAGTTGCCTTTAGCTCAAAATAATCTGCATACCACAGAGTCACATTTTGGGTTGACTCATTCTGAACCTCCACAATATGACAGCAAATTACTAACATAACTTACTCATCAGAGGCACTTGAAAATCTTCTTCTTGCTATGCCTGCCAAACTAAGGATACTGCCACAAACTGTCATTCCCAACCAGTCTTCCACCTTGCAAGATCTGCCCTAAAATCACCCAGTCTAGATCCTAAAGCCCTTAAAAATGTTCAGCCAATGCCATAAATATGATAAACATCTTCCCTGGAGATCTCTGCAACACTTCAAAGACTGTCAGGGGGTACACTTATGCACTAACTTAGTTTTTTTGTATGTTTTCCTGGTGATATTTTTGGAGAGTTATCAATCAATACAGCAGTACTATTTATCATATTTAAAATATCTGAACCTCAATTTCTCACATAAAATTAAGTACTGAGATCATTCTTTGCATGGATAATTCATGGCTTTGCATATTTTAAACAATTAAAATATTTTCAATTCAAAAATTGCAGAAGTTCACAACTTTTAAATTTACAAACTTTTAAAAAATTATGAGTTTATAAAGTCTTATAAACTTCTGGTTTGTTCTTGTGTTAAAAAATAAGTTCAGAAAATAAATTAATTGGGATGTCAGAATCACAACCAAGAAACAGTTCACAATATAATTATAACTTTTATTTTTCCTTATTTTTCCTGGCTTTAGGAAAATGGCTTTAAAAAATTTGAAAAAGTGCAATAAATTAATTGCAAAGGTTTTCCCAGAAGGAATTTTTACTGTCTTCAGAAGGTATATATTCAATTTTAAAAAGTCAGAGGGCTTGGGGGCTCTGGGAGAATGGAGTGAAGGATTAAAGGAGTACAAATTAGTAGTTGATGACGGTCACAGGGATGGGGAGCATGGCATAGGGAATGCATTGGCTAGGTGGAGAGCCAGAGGACAGAAAGAACAATCAGGGGGATCATTTTATAAACTATATAGATGTCTAACCAATGTACTGTATACTTGAAACTAATAAAATAAAATAATAAAAATAAATAAATAAAAAGTCAGATAAAAACTGTAGCCAGTAAGGAAAGAAACTGAATTGCCCATCAATGGATACGTTCAAGCTGACCTCAGACAGCAGGTTTCAGATATGTTGTAGAAGGGATTTAAGAATCCATTAGAATGTAGGCCCCATAAAGCAGATGCTTAGTATACTTTATTCACTCTTATATCTCAAATGTCTAGACTAATACTTGTCATATAGCTCAATAAATACTTGGAGAATAAATCAGCCAGAGATTTAGACTAAATAATATTTAAATTTTAAGAATTGTACTCGTAAGACAACTCCATGAGCCTTTGCCATGGTCCCTGTGCTTTATCAAGTCCTGGTTTGGCCTTCCTCAAGTTACACCACTTCTTCCAGAATGATAAGTCCTCAGGTCAAGGGAGCATACTTCCAAGAGCCCATAGCAGTTCCTCTGAGAGCACACTTGGGATTCCACACCCAAGTAAAGCAACTCCTAGCTCACTTCTAGAAGCTGCAAGGCCTTTACTTCCAGGGACAAATGCGAATACCGAAGACTGGCCATGGCCAAGGAGTAGTTCTTTGTGTGGTTCAGGTAGATGGTACCTGTACTTGCAGGATGTGGTGTCCACTTCTATGTAAATGAGGCCCCTCAAAGTATAGGCCTGGTCAGACTGAGATAAAAAAAGGTGATCTGTGGGCTGAAGGCTGAGGGTCTGGAGCTAGCTCTGCCTAGGTCACCAATTAACAACACAGAACTTCAAGGAATCTGCAAATTCCATATTGGACCTGTACATGTTGTACAGGACATTATAAAGGAATGTTTACCAAAGAACATATAAAAACGTATTTTACTTGACAAATGGTTAACTTCATTTATCACTTTTAAGTATTTAGACAAAGGGCATGTATAACTCCTTGAATGTTAGGGGTAGGACTGTACCTGACACTCATTTCCTGCATTTTCTCTGAGGATGAAGACACCAGAAAACGCTAGGTGGAAACTCAGTAAGGTGAGTTTAAGTGCACAAGAGTATGGATAATATTTGCGTTTCCCTTCAGTAAGTCTTTATTGGGCCTCTTTGTGCCTGAAAGATAAGGCCGTAAATACCACAATCAGGGGTTCTTAGGGGAGAGTTACCAACAGCCTTCAGGGTGCTGAATCACCTTGATCAATTGTTAAAGCTACAGATCTCGCCGAGACCACCTCCAGAGATGCTGATTCATTACATGTGTATGTGATGGGAGTGAAACAGATGGAATGTGCACATGTGTAGTACGCATCCCAGATGAT
Source organism: Pteropus vampyrus (assembly GCF_000151845.1). NCBI lineage: Eukaryota > Metazoa > Chordata > Mammalia > Chiroptera > Pteropodidae > Pteropus > Pteropus vampyrus. Next base: position 118,490 of record NW_011888836.1, read on the forward strand.
TCTGAAGCCTGTGAGTCATATTTTGAAAAACACAATTGAACAAATAACATTTTCCTGGATTGTCCTGTGTCTCTTTAGTTTTTTCAGTTTCTTTTATTATAAAAGTAACAATAATGAACAAGTATGATCAAAAAGATAGGATTTTCATGCCCTTAAAGTTTGTTATTTTTGCTTATCGACCTTCTCTGTTTTCAAGCCAAAAGATTCCAATCAGTTACATCAGGGTTTGAAAATCAAGATGAGAACCTAGGGACGGGTATTCAAATCTTTAGTTAATGAGGGAAATTATATAAGAAAGACTCTACCCTTTAACTGTTGCTTCTCCTGTTTTACACGTGCTGATTTTTCAATCTTCATGCTAACATGTAAGTGTACTATTTGAAAATGTGGACGAAGTGATCAGCTTGAACCTGGCATACTTCCTGGTCATGTTTCTGATTTAATGCCTTTATATTTTTCCTAACTAAAAGTTTATTAGACAAGAGTTTAATGTGGTTCACTTAGAATTTCTGAAAATGTCAAAGGTTTGCATATAATCTTTAAGGAACATTGAAGAATACAGAACTCTCATAATATTAGACATAGGATTCTTCATTCTCCAAAAACATTTATTATATTTGCTATTCATATTTGAGTCAGTCTTATTTAACTCTCAATTTAGATGCTAAACAAAACCTTCCTGAGATTCTATAACAATAAATTGTAATAATACAAGAAGTTATACTGTTATAATGTAATAATATATATTAATAATTCTATTATTATATATTATTGAACTATATTATAAATTATCATACATAGATTATATAAATAATAATTTAATCACATAACAAATTGTAAAAATTATAAAATATTGTCTTATATAGATTATTATAAATTATTACATATTTTATGTTATAACAATGTAATATGTGTAATGACAATTTATAATAATATAATAAGTTATAACAATAATTTATAATATATATTGCTTTGTATATTATATAATTATATAAATAATATAATATGAGGAGTTATATAACAATCCATAATTAATAAAGTTGATAATAATAATGGCTTTACGTGAAGTTGGATGTTTCTTCCCTTAAAAAAGGTATCACCTGACACAGTGTTGAGTATTTAGGCATTCAAATGTTGAATAGATTCATATTGAATCTGTATAATTTGAAAAAGCCTATAGAATTATATCTTTCATTTCATATAAACTGTTCACAAATCTGAAACTCCCACATCTTTGAAATGAGTCACAGTGCTTCCCATTTTCACCACTTGGGAAAAAAACTCACTATGTTTTAGTGACAAAAAAATGTGTTTATGGTGTCTGCACATTTAATTACATCCTTTAATCTGTTTTGGGGAATCTTATTAATTGGTCTACAAATTCTATGTATTATGCTATATCCTTACCAATCACACAGATGCCATGCATTCTAATTCCTGTTGTATAATCAATACCTTATTTAAGGAACATGAGCAATTTGAGAAAGTTGGAACATGTATACCTAGAATTAGTGATCTACTAATTAATTGTTATTATTTTCAAGACTTAAGTACATAAGTACATCTTTGAAATGCTTATTTCTAGTGTCAAAAAATTGACACTAAGATTGTTAACAAATTCCTGTTGTTGGGGAGACTCAGCTTCTAGTAAGAAGTTAGAATCCTCATTGGTAATATCTCTGCTTAGAGAAGATTTTCATTTGAAGATACATATATTTCATTTGAGGATGTGAACATGAGTGGAGTTTCTTACCAAGGTCCTAAATTTATTCATTCCAGCAATTTAAAAATGTTCATTTATAATAAGCATAATTAACATCGCATGTGGAAATATCTATTCTGAAATCATTGGTTTAAATACTTTTGAGTAAGTGAGCTTTGGTCAAACCAATAGGAATATTTTAGACTACAAAAATAATTCATGTCTCATAATCTCTCTCTAACTTTTTAAAACACAGATATGACTGAAGTGAAACCTGAAGAGAGGCACAGTATCATCAATAGCACACATAACCTGGGCTCTTCCAAATATAAGATAACTATTTCAGCAGCATGCAATTTCTGCTGCATAAGTAAAAATTCAAGGAGGCCTTTTAGATCTGTGAAACAATATACTGCCATTGATATAGGAGTAGAACAAGCCAACTTGCTTCAATTCTCTGATTAAATAATCTGTTCATAACACCCTAAAAAATTGACTCACAAAGATGATATTATTAGAAACTATTTCCATTTATTACCAAAGACATAATTTCACTAAGAAATCTAACAGTAAAGAGGAAAAACATCTCAAATTTTGACAAAGGAAAGTGTAGTAGGAACTTGGCTTCAGTTTCCATTAATAATTAGGCTGTTCTAATGTTATTCTTGAAATAAAACAAAACTATGGTCTTTGGTAAACAGCCAAAGTTTCCCACAATTTTTCAATAATGCTGTATGCAATTTACTACATGTAGCACATTTTTAGATCTGATTTTGCAAATGTAGTATGATTTGGAAAATTAAAATTATTCTAATTTTTACATAAAAAGCTAGTTTTCCTTAAATGGTGACTGAATTTCTAAAAGCTGCTCTAAATAGTTAAAGCTATTCATATTAAAGATGTAACTGGGTTAAAAATCTCTTTTTCCATCAAGATGCTCCAAGAGCTTTAACAGTCAATAAGGCAATAAGTAGAAAAATGCTGTAATTTATTAAAATTTAGTTCCTATGTGGCTAACAAATTAAATTGATATTCAGTTCACTGCTCCCAATTTAATCCAAAATGTTATTCATTTTTATGAGATACTATGAACAGTTTCATTTGACTTCACCTTCATCTCTTCTGCTAATCATCAAATGTACTTATGTTGTGTTCTGTTTTCCTAAGATCAAACTTATAATGTCGTTCTAAGTGAGGCATGTTAGAATCAATACCCCTTTTAATGCTCCTAAATCTTTTAGGAAAAAACATTAAGTTTTATAAACATTAGATTATAATAAAATCACACCTATAAATTTATAGTGAAATAAAGAGGATTTATTATATTAAGCTGCATTAGACTTCTAAGAAGTTAATTCCTTACCAAAGACTGTTGGTGATTTCTAGCAGTAGATTCATAAACATGCTTGTTTTTCAAATCAAACCCAGATCTGTGTTGATGTCCTCACTCACCTGGTACAAGTCAGAGACATCTTGTCATTAGTGATTGGCAGTGATGGGTAACTATT
>NW_011888836.1:121749-142976 GCF_000151845.1 Pteropus vampyrus
TCAAATCAAACCCAGATCTGTGTTGATGTCCTCACTCACCTGGTACAAGTCAGAGACATCTTGTCATTAGTGATTGGCAGTGATGGGTAACTATTTACGCTATAACACCATACTTACTTACTAAAATAGTTGTCTGTGCCTTAACATTTATTAATGGAAAACCAGCACTGAATTTATTAAAGCATTTTGTTATTTGTTTTTAACAGGCCATTTTCAGGCTAAGAAATTTTGTATCTGCAGTGTTTGCTCCATTACTTAATTTTGCTCTCTGCTTACTTGTCAGCTTATCAGAGATCTAACATCTTATCTAAATAGCATCTATTCATTCCTATCTCCACCAGTATCCATACCCCTACCTGCTTTATTTTTCACTATAGCACTTATCACTTAAACTATTACCTTTTTATTTGTTTACTCATTTCTCTTCCATGGGAGCTGTCTCCAGAAGTTATTTATTTTCTGCACTTCTGTATCTCCAAATTATATAACATTGTAAAGTATGTAGAGGGCACTTCTGTATCTCCAAATTATATAACATTGTAAAGTATGTAGAGGATATTCAATATTTGTTGAATAAGTGAATACATAAATTTCATATCTATGAAATATTAGTTTATGTTTTGGATTTTTGTTTCTCAGTAGAAAAAAAAGGAGGACCAACCATATAAAAGTTGACTTTTTATTTTGGAAGTACGTGATCCTAGCAAGCTGTATACTACCAACATTCATCAGTCATGTCTCAAACGGCTTCTTGAAAATTACAGGGCAGTTTTGATTACAAATGCTTAAGATGTTGAAAAATGCAGATATCCGAACATTATATTACCAGTTCACATTACCTGATCCAGTTTTGTTTAAAATAGGATACTGCATCTGAAAATCTCAAAAGTAATTGTGGTGTACACTCCAGTGGATGCTTGGTGGTCTGCCCAGGTCCTCCTCACCAGTGATGCACTGGTTCCCTACCTGCCCTGTATGTTGGGTGACAACAAATCAGATACTTCTCCAGAGAACTGCACTCAGCCAAACAGAATCCCAGGAGACTTCTCCCTCCCTCTGCCCCCTCAAATTAGCCAATCACTGACTGACTGGCAGGAAGTTCAAAAGATGATCCTTCTTGCCTGGAGGTAAGTGTATCTCTGCACTGTGATTTTGTCTACAGAGGATTCCTATAGGATAAGACTAAAACTAGTCTCCTGCTAGGACCACATTCTTGCTTGTTTTTGCCTCTGCCATGGCCTGCTTTCCTCGATTCCTGTCTGCTCAGAGTGACCCCTAATGAATAAACCACCGGAACAAAAATCACGTGGAAAACTCTACTTCTGAGGAGCCTGACCCAGAACATACCCAGTCTCAACATTTTTGATGGATTTTAAGTTTTTTGTATGGTTGTCTAAAATTTATATATTCTCTTAATTAAGTCCTCCAAAGATTAGAATTAATCCAAAGCATATGGTGGAGTTAGATCTATAGGCTGGATACAGATGAGTAATGATCAGGCCTGCTGTTTAATCCAGGACAATTAGTGTAGCACTGTATACCAACAATTAGCTGAAATTTGCCCAAAGATGTCTTCCATGATGCTGAAAGTGGATCATCTAGCTTTCCAGTAAACTGGTGCATTGCCTGGACCCATATAGATTGTAGAGGTATTTTAGCTACCAGTTCATCAGAGAATACCTTAGTTAATCTGCACATTTCCTTTATTCACTTTCTTTTAATGATCATCTAGTTGGAATACAGATTCCTAGTGGTGTAAACCACTGGAGTAGTGCCCTGAGACACTGTCCCAGCACCTTCCGTTTAAGATACAATTCTTGTGGCCATGTGAATGGTCAGGCAGGAATCCATGTGTGGTAAACACTGCACATATTTCTCAGCTTGATTCTGGTGGATTTTCAAAGACAATAAATTTAGATTAGTGAGTATTAGATTGCCATATGTTAGAATCCCTTGGGGAACATCTCAAAAATAAAAATGTCTAAGTCCACCACCAAAATTTCTGATATTTTTTTTTAGATTATGGCCTACGCATCATCATTACTATTTTTTTAATTCCCACAGATGATTCTAATTATGCATCTACAGTTGAAATTCACTTCCTGGGATAGTTTTCCAATCAAAAAGTGTACATGCTGAGTTCCTACAGAACACCTAGGTTAGTCCTTATTAGATTGGTAGAACTTTGTCCTTGTAACCTTAATCTGATAATATTCTGCAGTATGTATTCAAGGTGTTTGGTAATTCTGTTGCCCAGAATTTCCTCCTTTGTCTACAATAGCTGTTCTGAACCAGGGAATTTTTGCCCCCACCCGTTACCCTGGAGATACTTGACAATGTCTGGAGATATTTTTGATTCCTACAGCTGGAAGAGTACCACTAGCATTTAATGAGTAGAGGCCAGGGATTCTGGTAAACATCCTGCAATGGATAGGACAGACTCTGTATGCCAAGCAAAAAATTATCTATCCAGAAAGGTCAATAATGTCAAAGTTGAGATATCCTAGTTTATACACAACATTTATTTTAGAGGCTTATCTTTAAATTCAAGGTTTTTCTTAAGGTACTATTAAATATCAAGGTAATTCAAATAAAAAGCATTCCAATGCTATTAAACAGATCACATCAATCTAATGATTTAATTAAGTATTCAGTTCTTTTTATGACTTTTAAACTTCTGTGTAATGATTGATGGTACGATAATAAGTATACTTTCAAAAGTCCCTTGTTTGACCAAGTGAAAACCAATATTTGGATCCCTCAAACTCTGTGGAACATACTTCTTTTCAGGGTCATCTCTTTGATTTGATTCAAGATAGAAAGAGTAAAAGCCACTTATAATGAATCCTAGATAGAAAGTTACCAACATAAGACTCTTCAGTTTGCTCTCAAGTAATCTTTAAAACATAATATGTTCAGGTTTCAGCAGGAAATCAATCTCTTCATTATTGTGGAAGTGAATTTATACCACTTGCTATTGCCCAAATCTTCTAGTCTTCCCCTCAAGAGACCAATATATACGTAATTTATGTCTTCTTGTACCCTTTCCTTGGCAGCACTTAGCTTATCCAACTCTATGTATTTGTAGCAAGGCTTTTAATCAACCAGTTTCTACCCTGCTTCCCCACCCATCCACCAGTCCAGAAGTAGGCATGTGGATCAGTTTGGACCAATCTACTCTACTTTACAGTTGTTGTGAATGAAGACTCATGGGGCAAAACCAGAAGAATCTGAAGACCTTCCCCAGGGAGCCAGGTTCCATAAGTCCCATCCCTCTTCTCTATTTCTAATTCCTGTGATTAATACCATTTTCCAATTAAAAAAACAAAAAAAAATTTGTGTTAATGAGAAATTTAGTGGATTTTAATCTTGCTTTTAGGAGAAAAAATTTTGTTTGATTTTGTACCACTTATTAGCTGTGTGACATTGCACAGGTTATTTACTTTTCCTATGCCTTGATTTTCTCATCTGTAAAGTGGGAATAATAATAACTATCTTATAATGCTGCTGTGAGATCTTTGTAATGTACTTCTTCAAAAAGTTCTGACATACAGTTAGAGTTAAATAATTTGTCAGTGTCATCATTCTATATATAATATAATTTTTTAATGCATTTTGAAACTGGCTTCTTAATTGAATCATATTATTAATTGGAGTATGTTTGGAGTTAATTTTTTTCTTATAATGATTTTTTGAGAATTTTAAAATTTGGAAGGTTTACAGATTTTTAAAATTATTTTTGCTTAATTCTTTGTAAAATCTTAATAATGTGAAAGTAAAAAATTTCAAGTTTTCCTTAAACTTTTTAAACTTTTTAATCATAATTATTATTATTTGTTAACCCCACCCCCCAACCCCCCCCCCCCCCCGCCCCAGCCATGGAAATTATATTAAATGCACTTCCCATCTCTCAGTCTTACTCTTGGATATGCTTTTTTTGTTTGTTTGTCTGATTGGTTGGTTGGTTGGTTGTTTTTATTCTTTTCTATCCATGTTCTAAGTTATCTTAAGTTTATCCAATGACTTTGTGTAGTGTGTAGTTAAATTCTCCATTAAGACTTTATTTTGAAAATTATGTTGTTATCTTAATCCATTTTTTTGGATAAGTGATTATTTATATGTCATGATTGTTTCATTTTCATGTATGTGATATCCTCTAATAGTCAGTAGAAAGTCAAAACATTCACCAATAAAAATGAAGCCACAGCCTCAAAGGTGTCAGTGGAGGCCACGTGGGCAATAACAATCACTCCAACCCCTCTCAGTCAAGGTGGGTGCCAGTCCTCCCACATCCTTCTAGTACTAATAGGGAGACCCTCCCATCTTTAGGGTAAACAAAGACCAGTTGAAGAATCCACATGCATACCCCAACCTGCATGTAATGAGGGGGACACTCTCTCCCCACCTCGACAGCTTCCTATGCAAAAGTGGAGTCAGTGAAAACCAAGTAAAATAAAATATTTAAATAAAATCAAGAGTCTAAGTACATATTACCCCAAATATTCAGGTTTTAATAAAATATCACTTGTCATACCAGGAACCAAAAGATCTCAAAGGATGATCTCAAACAATTACCAATATTAGGAAACAGGGCATATCGCTATAGTCTCTGAAGATATCAAAAAGGAAATAAGACAATACTATGGATAATTCTCAGATAAATTGAATGACTTAGATGAAATAGACCAATTCCTCAAAAACACAACAACCAAAACTCACCCAATGTGAAATAGATGATTTGAATGGATTGCTAATTATTACGGAAATTAAATTTATAATTTAAAACCTCCAGAAAAATAAATCTCCAAGTCTTGATGAGTTTACTGGAGAATATTACCAAATATTTAAAGAAGAAAGACTAAATTCTTTTCCCCTAAGGGAGGAAGACTAAGACTAAGGATAGTTCAAGGATGTCTACTCTCATTAATCTTATTCAACACAGTAATAGATTTTTAGTAAAGCAAGTTTTAAAAGTAAATAAAATATGTATGGATTACTTTTTTAAAAGGGACCTATTTGCATATGACATGATTGTATTTGTAGAAATTTCTAAAAAAACCTAAGGAAAAAAAATCCTAGAACCAATAACTGAGTTTAGCAATGTTGCCAGATACAAGATCAACATAAAAAAAAAAAAATTATGTGTCAGCATACTAGCAATAAAATGGGAACACTAAAATTAAAATACAGCGCTATCTATAATCTCTAAAAAAAGACAGAGAGAAATAAGTGTAAATCTAACAAAGCATGTACAAGATTTGTATGCTAAAAACTATAAAATATTAATAAAATAAATCAAAGATGATCTAAATAAATTAAAAGATACATTGTATTGAAAACTCAATAAAGTAAAGATGCCAATTCTCCACAAACTGATATTTCATGAAATTTCTGTCAAAACCCCAGAAATATTATTTGTGAATATAAACAGATTTTCTAAAATAAGTACGGGAAGGCAAATGAAATAGTATAGATAAACAATTTTGAAAGAGAACAATAAAGGGAAGAATTTACCTAATTTTCAAACATATTATATAGCTACAGTATTCATGAATGTGTGGTTTTGATGAGAGATACACACAGATCAATAGAACAGAACAGAGAACCCAGAGATAAGAATCATAAAAATATACCCAACTGATTTTTTAACAAAAGTGAAAAATTCAATAGAGGAAGGATAACATTTTTAACAAATGGTATTAAGACATTTATACTTACTTAAGGAAAATAATGAACCTTGATCTCATACAAAGGTTAACACAAAATATAACTCATAAAGCTATAAAACCTTTAGAGAGAATGTAGGGGAATATTATTGCAAACTAAGGCTGGACAAAGCATTAGACTTAACACCAAAATAATTATCTGTGAAAGGAAAATTTGATAAATTAGACTTTATTAAAATTAATACCTTTAATTTAATTTTCTCCCACTTTGTAGCTTGTCTTTTTTATTATCCTTACATGGTCTTCCACAAAAGACCATGTAAGGATAATAAAAAAGACAAGCTACAAAGTGGGAGAAAATATCTGCAAACCACATATCCAACATAGGACTAATATTTAGAATATATAAAGAACTCTCAAAACATAGGACTAATATCTAGAATATATAAAGAACTCTCAAAACTCTACAAGTAAAGGATCAATCTAATTAGATAAAGGACAAAAGACATGAGAGACATTTCAGTGAAAAGAATATACAGATGGCAAATAAGCACATAAAAAGATATTTCATGTTTTTAGCCAACAGAGAAATGCAAATCACAAAGAGATACGACTACATATTTTTCAGACTGGTTAAAATAAACAACGATGACAAAACCAAAAAGAGTGCAGGAAAAGTACATCACCCATACATTGCTAGTGCCAATGTAAAATGGTACAGTCACTCTAAAAAACTTTTTGGCAGTTGCTTAAAAATTAAATATGCAGCTATCATATGAGCCAGCAATTATACTCCTGGGCATTTATCCCAGAAAAATGAAAACTTATGTTAGTGCAGCAACCTGGATAAATCTCCAAAGAATTATGCTGGGTGAAAAAAAAAATCCTAAAAGTTATCTCACAATATAGAATTCCACTTATTTAACATTTTAAAAGAAATTATGGTATGTATATATATAAAATAAAATATTATTCAGTCATAAGATAATGAAATATTGCCATTTATGACATGGATGGACTTTGAGGACATTATGCTAAATGAAATGTTAGGAAAAAAAAAACAAATACCATATGATCTCTTTTATATGGGAATGTAAAAAAGAAAAAAAAAAACAAGCTCATACATACAGAGAACAGATTGGTGGTATCAAGAGGTAGGGGTGGGGAGGTGGGAGAAATGGATGAACTGTTGCTTTGTAAATAAATGGAATTTAAAAACTTCAGAATTGAAAATTTGTAGAGCTGTAGAACAAAGTCTAGGGGGTAATTGTGGCTGTAAATGGGTAACAAGAGGGATCTTTGGAGCGATGGAAATGTTTATCTTGACTGCATCAGTGCCAAGATCTGGTTGCGATACTGTACTGAAGTTTTGCAAGATATTACTATTGTAGATAAATGGGTAAAGAATACATGAAATCTGTCTTATTTCCTTCAACTACATGTGTACCTACAATTACCTCAAAATGAAAAAGTTTAGTTAAATAGAAAGATGGCCTTTAAAATTTTTGAATTATAAATAATAATGAAAATTATAATTTTTCTAAGATTAAAGATTTGATGTTATTTATCATTCAAGTACAGATCAGTGAAAACATACTTTCATGTAGTGTCTAAAAATCCCCAATGTAATGAATATTATTGAAAGGTTTACTCTGTAATAAGCTAAATTCATACCATAGCCCCCATTAATACACTTTGCTAATTCAGTTACAATGAGAAATTCTTTACTGCACATTCAATAATCCTCATCCATACAAATGTGTAACTGATTATGTACTATTTATACTTAAACAGAGAGGAGAGAATCACTGCCCCAGTTTTTTATTTTTTTATTTTCCCTTCTAGCTTTATTTCCGAACTTTCAAAAATAAAGAAACCAAAAATAAAGTGACACAACCCAAAATAACAAGTAGGTATTTGGTAGAGGAAGACGGTAAGGTTGAAAGTGTGGAGATATAGGATTTTTTTCTTTCTCCTATAGGGTTCGAAGATTTTTTTTTATTTTTTAGTTTATTATAATAAGCCAGATATAAGCTCTGTTTCATCTACTAATATTACAGGCCAAAAAAAAAAAGAAATGATTTCGTCTGAGTATTGTAAAATGACAAAAAGATATTGTTGTCTCATGAGACTTCTTGTAAATTAGCTGCATGAGCTATAGCTAACAAAATTAATAAGTTATATCTAATTTTTAGCCACAGCTAATAAAAACTTATAGCATTCTTACAGTTTGCAGAAGCACCTTTTCAACAACCCATTGAGTAAAAATGGCTGATGGTCCATGAATATAGATAATTAAAACAAACACTAACCCAGGAATGGAGAGGTATGGAAGAAAGCTGAATTTATACAGAAGTATGTCTAAAAAATAAATTGTATGAAAACATTGTTAGGATATCAAAAAGAACTGGTGAGAAATACAAAGTGGGAGAAGGGCAGAAATAACCTTCTGGCTCACATGTTCCAGGGAAGTAAAATTGGATTCATTTTGTTCAATCAAAGCGGTTTTCACAAAAGGAACACAAAGTTGCCATCACGACAGGAAACATTTATCTAAGGGAAGATTATAGACATTTATTATAGACAAGGCAAAGAAAATGAAAATGCTTTGGCTACGACCAGAATTTACTCTTTTGTCATCACCAAGAAAAGTGTTTTGGGCAAAATATTATTATGGCAGCATTGAATCAAAGATGTACTTAAAGGTGGCTGTTTTATACATGAAAAGGCTTTAGTCATTTTCTGGGAAAGTGTATTGAATAGAGAACATTAAGCATATTGAACATTAAGTACAGAAAATGGAGTAATATCTTCACACATATGGGTAACAAGTTTTCTCATTATAAATGTTTAAATCTTTTTAAATGATCACTATATCAACTATAGATCAATCATACTTCCTTTAATGGCCCCTATTCCAAAATCGTATCATGAAGATTTTTTAAAAAATTATTTTAGTGGTATTTATCAACAAGAAAATGCAAAATTTTTTTATAATGATGCATTATTATCTAATTTTATATAAAGTTGTATCCTCTTTAGTAGTCAGAGTAATTCAAATATTGTTAAACTATTTGAAATTTTCTTCATTTTCAAATAATATTTTTTTCAAATTTTTTAACTTTAATTTTTAAATAAGTTAGCATCTAACCTTAATGCTCAAGCTTTTGCATATATATTTTTAAAATACCATTATATTTTGCTGAACTAACTCTAAACACAAGTACATAAATTTAATTTATTAATCCTATGAAATTTTATTCAAAATAGCTACAAATCCACATAAATCCTTAATAATCAGAGAAAGATAATATTTTCCAAATTATCCATTCATATAGGTGGACTAATATACACCTGTTTTCACAAGGTATTTGAAATAATAAAGTCTTTTGTTTTATTCCCCCTGTTTTAACCTTTTATTGTCCCAACAAATGAAATATTTTATATGCCTCTAGTTCTATCTCTTCCTTATATTGGAGAACACCCATTGTTCTCCTTAATCATTTTTAAACTCAGTTCTAAAAAACATCAATTGTCAGTTTTCTCTCAAATTACAGGAAACAATAAAATAAATTAAGCTAGGCTCTCAGCAGCGAGGTACATCATTTTCAGCTAGTTCATACCAATCTTTTACTAAATCTTTCACTCAGCTTAAATACATATACAAAGTCTACTTTGGTGGAAGAAATGATTCTGACAATGAGATGAAATGCCGTTTATGAAATATGCTCACTTTATTTACTGGTCAGAAGACAAAGCTCCAAATGGATGTTTAAAGCTAAGGCATTATCTCTACTCCTTAAAATGTTGAACAACAACTAGGTTTTCTACTGAAAGGGCTCCATCTGCCTGTGTACGTCCAAGCCAAAGAGATACGTGCAGATTTTCCAGAAGGAAAGTAAGGTTTATTAGAGTGTTGTTCATCCTGGAGACACAGGCAAGCTCTTGTTCAAAGGCCTGGCTACCTGGGTGTCTCGGGAGTACAGATTATATAGGGAGAAATCAAGTAGTCATGGAAACTAAAGGAGATTGGGTTGTAAACTCTACTGATTGGTCGGGGCTAGAGTAGGAGATAGTTGATCATCGCTTGAGGTCCTGATGTCAGTGATTGTGCAGCTCTGTTTGGTTTCAGGGGTTGCTGGTAGGGTCATCCACCTTCTTGAGTGTGGAGCTGCAAAATGTTACCTTTAGTTTGACCGAAACTGTCTCTGTGGACAACAGACCTGAGTCTTTGTTCCTAAAACTGTTTGATGCTGACCTAAGGGCTTAATAATTAAGGGAGTGGTTCTGCAGTATGCAGAAGGATAAGGAAAGAAAAAAGCAAGTGAGTCACAAAGCCATTATATGGGCAAAACCAGATTGAATCACAGAAAACAAAACTATATTAAAGAAATGAAGTTTGTATGCAGTTATAAAAAATAAGTTCAGAGCAACCGAAATTCACTCTTTCTGTAGTAAATGCTCAAAGAACAAAGCATGCACATACAGGGAGAAATTGAGCCTGATTATATCCTCTAAAGTGAAAGAGAAAAAAATTTCCAAATTCTGCACAAAGAAAATACGTGGTCAGATAAGTGTAACTGCTGGCAAAAAACGATTTGATCAACCGTTCTTCCTAAGATGTTTACATGACTTCTGAGAAACAGGGTACTTTTCTAACAAAGATTAAATTGCTTCCACTGTGAGTGGTACCAGCTAGTCATATCCTGATGTGTCATAGAGAACAGACAGGGACTAAGACCAATACAAAAGGAGGAAGAAAAAAAAAAAAAGGAAGCATTGCTGATCAAAAAGCTAGTTGTTCACAGCAGTGACTTACAAAAATATCCCCTTCTACATCTAAGCAATAGGATGATTTCTAACAATGTGCAACAAAAACACTGCAGAAAATTGTTTATCTTGAAACAAACAAAAAAGATTATTCATTTCGAAGCAAAACTGCAATGCACAGCATTCTATGGTAAAACTCAAATAACCATGTAAGCATTAAAGAATTCCTTTGCACACAGAAAATAAAAATTAGCTAGAGTTCTACTTTTGGCCTACTAAAGCTAAACATGTATTAAAGGCAAGAGAAGAAGAAAAATTAAAAAGCAGAGACCAGCAATATTTGACAAGAGCTAAATTCTTTAATCCAGCTCCTGTAAGATCCCATTTAGATTTCCACATGAGACATAAACAGCCTTGGAAATGGTTTTCAAAAATCATTAGGTCTATAAAATGTATGTAGAGCTTGCAAAATTTGCATTGACCAAGTCCACATGTATCGATTCACATTTTACTTCTTTTATCCCTCCTAACCAATTTTAACTTCTGTAGCTCCCCGTGTAGTTAAAGAGCATTCACAGTTTATATTGCAATTGAGAAAAAATAAAAACTATTTTATTAGTTCAGCATAAATTAAATATGACATGTGTATGTACATATATGTATATACAAATGTGTATATGTATATACACATTAATGTGTAAGGATTTATACTCAAATGCATTGTAAAATATTACATACACATACAAAATGTGCATAAATATATCTATAATCTGTTTACATATAAACAGATATATATATAGTTCACATGTGTGTTCTCTCTTTACATACACACACACACACACACATGTGCACACACACACACACATATAATGTATGTATCAATACCTACATCACCAAATCCAGATATATGTTGCTGGATTAGAAACTAATCACTCTTACTAAGATAATAAAATGTATTCTTACTCTCTTGTTGCTAAAATTTTGAGGAACATTCTAGCTAAGGGTTAAATCTTATATAACTCTCCATCTAAGTATGGAAGCTGCCTCTAAATGTAGTTCTGATAAGTTTAGACATATGTATACACCCATGAAACCATGAACGCAGTCAAGATCATAACCTTATTTGTCACCTCAGAAAGTTTCCTCATGTTTTTTATAGCTACTCCCTTCCACTCTTTCTTTCCCACTAATGAATAGAGAAATACTGATTTGCTTTCTGTAACAATTTCATCACTCTTTTTCATTTTTGGTTTTCTAATAGGCATATAGTAGTAGCTCATTGCAGTTTTAATTTGCATTTCCTAAATATCAAATGATGTTGAACATCAATTCATATGCATATATGCTATTTGTGTGTAAGTAAAATATCAGTTGAAAACTTATTTCTACTTTTAATTGGGTCGCTTTCATATTATTGAGTTTTATATACTTATGTCTTAGTCTGCTCAGGCTGGTATACAAAAACCACAGACTGGATGGCTAGAAGAAAAATTTATTTCTTATAGTTCTGGAAGCTGGAAAGTCCAAGCTCAAGGTTCTGGCAGAGTTCTATTCCTAGTAAGAGTTTTCATTCTGGCTTGTAGACAGCCACCTGGTCCCTGTATCTTTACAGGGCCTTTCCTCGAGACATGTGCCTGGAGAGAGAGAGCTCTTTTCCTCTTTTTAAGTGATCACTAATCCCATCACTCATGACCTAATCTAATGCTCCCAGCCTCATGACCTAATCTAATCCTAATTTCCTCTCACAGTTCTCATCTCTAAATACCTTTACATTGGGGGATATGGCTCCAGCATTCAAATTTCGGAAGACGCAAACATTCGGTCAGTTTGTAACCAGGATTTTATATATTCTGGATATAAGTGCTTTATCATGTAAAGCACTTTTCTTTACTTACTAGAATCTTTCGATAAGTAGAATTAATTAAGGTTAACAAGTCCATTTTCATTTTTTTTTTTTTATCATTCTTTTGGTGTCATATGCAAAAAAAATCTTTCTTTAACTAAAAGTTTCAAAAAATTTCTCCTGTTTTCTTCTAATTCATTACATGGAGTATCTTTCTAGCTATTTAGGACTTTTTAAATTTCTCTCAGCACTGATCTGTAGTTTTCAGCATACAGTCTTCCGCAGCTTTTGTCAAATGTACCTCTATTTCATTGTTGTAATAATTTCTTTTTTTATAGTATGTATCTAGTGTTATAAGTTTCTCTCTAAGCAATGCTTTGCATCACACAAATAGTGATAGTTTTGTTTTCAATTTCATTCTGTTCAAAATATTTTCTGTTACATTTGAGTTCTTTGAATCATGGGTTATGAGGATGAGTGTTATTGAATTCTCAAATATTTGAGGATTATCAGAAATCTTTTGTTAATTTCTAATTTAAGTCTATATTGGTGAGAGAACTTGCTTAGTATGACTAATTTGTAATGATTTATTGAAAAATGTTTAACAACTCTAAATATGTACATGCGTTTTGACAATTTAAAAGGACATGTATTCTGCTGTTGTTGAGTGGAGTGTTCTATAATATAGATCAGGTCAAGATGATTTACAGTTTTATTCAAGTCTACTATAATCCTGTTCATTATCTCTTTATTTCACTTGTTAACTATTCAGGGAGATATATTGCAGTCTTTTACTTTATTTTTATATTTGTGTATTTTTCCTTGCAATTCTATTAATTTTAGCTTCATGTACTTTGAAGCTCTGGTATTTTCTGCAAAAATATGTCAGATTCTTATATCCTCTTATGAAATTACTTTCTTTAATTCTGGAGTATTCTTTATTCTGAAATTTACATTGTCATTTCAACATAGTCACTCCAGTGTTCATGATCAGTGTTAACATGGAACATATTTTTTCTTTCCTTCTACTTTTCACCATTTGTGTTTTAACATTTAAACTGAGTTTATTGTGGGATCCATATGGAATTGTGTCCCACAATTCTATATGGATTGCATTTTTATCCAATCTAACAATCTCTGCCTTTTAACTGAAATGTTCAGAACATTCATATTTATCATGATTATCAATATGATTAGATTTAAATATTATCTTTCTTTTTGTTTTTAGTTTGTCTCATCTACTCTCCATTTCCCTTTCTCTTCCTTCTTTTGGATTCTGTAATTTTTATAATTCAATTTTATTGCCTTTATTGGCTCATTATTTATAAAAGTTCATACTAATCATAGGACTTATTATATACATCTGCAAGTTATCTGAATGTGGATTAAAATGATATGTTACTTCACATACACATAACAACTTTTCATCAAAGTTGGAAATTTTGGCTTACTATTTCTTCAAATATTTTTTCTGCCTCTCCTTCTTTCTCCAGTATTCCATTTATACATTATACATTAGTATAGGACTAATTACTCTCTCCCAGAAGACAAAACCCTTCTTAATAGTCTAATGTTCCCTGAATTATAAGAATTTTCACTTGGCTGTGGGGGATGGGTACTATCTCCAGCTTTGCATGAGCTTTGGTTAGCATTCCCTAGATTCTTCCATGTGGTTCTTTCCCAGCCTCGGGAAAGTTCCTCACATGTAAATGCCGATCGGTGTGCAGCTACATACTTGAAGGAAATCTCCACAAATCCCAAGTTTTCTCTCTATTTGATTCTCTCCTCTCCAATATTCTGACCTATAAATTCTAGCCTCCTTGGTTTCTCTGGACTCCAAGCTTAGTCTCTTCAACTCAGGAAGATGACCAGTCTTTGCCTGGGTCCTGCCCCACTCCACTTCACTTGCTCTGTTCCACAGCCTAGAAACTTTCTCTAGGCATTTACTTGTGGAAAGTGATAGGTATCTATTTTTGTGTGTCCTGCATCTCAGAAATCACTGGCCTTCATTGTTTAATGTCTAATGGCTTGAGAATGTTGTTACTTGTATTTTTTTTCCAGTTGTTTGGTTGTTTCAGGAAAGAAGATAAATCCAGTTATTATATTTTCATTTCTACTGGAAGCAGAATTAAATACATTTATATTTGAAATACTGAAACTACATTTTATGTCATTTTGCATCCCGTTTTTACTTTTATAAAATTTCTTTGAAGTTAAATCATATTTATTGACCTTTTTTGAGATGGTTCTTAAAAGTTTCTATTCCTTTAGAAAAGATCATGACTTTGTAAAAAGGTAAGTTTTTCATGTGTGTAGGGCCTGGGAATAGGAAAATAAAAGATATTAAAAACAAAATCTATGAAAAAGTCAATGGACAAACCTTTTACTTTAGTCTACTGAAATACTTCTGAGAGCCATTATAATCAATAAATACACATTTTGTATTTTCATATTCCTTCTGCAATCAGTAATTCAGCATTTAAGGCATGGCATCTGAAAGGGACCAAAAGTTTTGCCTTTTAGGATATTGATTTTGAACTGGTTATTAAGAAACAAAAGACTCAGCAAGAACCTTTGACCCTCCTCATTTGCTGCCCAAGAAATTCAGGTTGAAAAACCTGCTTCAAGAAGGAAATCTTAGGATGTTCGCTTTAGCTAATTTGGCTAAATAGGAAGACTTCAGGCAGGGGACTGTTAGCTCGATACCCCGCTGTATCCTATTGTTTCTGAGTTGCCTAGCAAGAATTTGCCTGTCATGTTTTCTGCTCTTCCTCAACCACTCATAAATTGCCCATTGTCATTTCTGAAATCTGATATTCCATCTCCCCTATCTTTTCCTCTTTGTTCAAAATGTCATCTATACCCAATGTTGCCTCACTGTCTTTGGAATTTTCATGCTTATATAAATTCCTCATGTATGTGCATGGAAATTTGATTATTTCCTGTTAATTCGATTAT
Source organism: Pteropus vampyrus (assembly GCF_000151845.1). Taxonomy (NCBI): domain Eukaryota; kingdom Metazoa; phylum Chordata; class Mammalia; order Chiroptera; family Pteropodidae; genus Pteropus; species Pteropus vampyrus. Next base: position 136,987 of record NW_011888836.1, read on the forward strand.
TATCCCAGCTAGAAGAATTTAGAAGGTGGGAATAAAAGTATTATTTATTTATTTATTTATTTGTTGCCCCCACAAATCCCTTTCCAGAACAAAATAGATTGGCATATCTGTGATTAGGACTAGAGACTGAAGAAGCAGTATTATATACTTTGGGTATATCAATAAACAATAGATCTTTTAAATTTATTACCTTTCTTAGTGTTAATTAAAAACATAGTATGCAGAACTTCAAAGATTAAGTCACTCTTTCAACTGCCACTCCAAGTGTGGATCACATGACAGCAGTTGAAATAATTCGAAGGCTATATTTAAAAACATATTATCTACTGATTCTTGGCCTTTAGCTGAGATCAAAACATATTATCTATCTACAGCATGTATTAATGATTTTTTGAGGTCAGAGTAACACAGATTTTACTTGGAAAAAATATTTATTTAACAAATATCTATTTATCTAATATCTATCTATCTATCTTATTTAGTTTGGGATGCTATAACAAAATACTGTAGACTGAGTGGCTTATAAACATAAGAAATTTATTTCTCACAATTCTGGAAGATGGAAATTTAAGATCAAGGTGCCAGCAAGGTTGAGTTCTGCCGAGAATCCTCTTTTAAGGTGCAGACTGCTGGCTTGAATTCTCATGTAGTGAAGGGCAGTGAGGAAAAACAAGCTCTTTAGTGACCTTTTTAAGGGTAATAATCCCATTCATGAGGTCTCCACCCTCAGACCTCATCTAATCCTGATCACCTCCCAAAGGTCCTACTTCCTAACATCTTTACATTGGGGAGTAGGGTTTCGACATACAAATTTTGGAGAGATACAAACATTCAGTTCATAACTGCCTGTCTGTGTGTCTGTCTGTCTGTGTATCTAATCTATCTATCACCTGTTAGGCAGTTAGGTAGTTATGAGCTATGGGAGAGAAAGCCCAGCTCTGTAACCATAGAAATGACAACAATGATGGCCCAAACAAAAGGCTGTCCCTAGGAACTCCCAGAAAAAAACTCACTTTTCAAATAACAATACCCCTACATACTGGAATACAAGGAAATAAATGACCATAACATAGCAACCGGTTTAGCCCAGCCACAAATGTTTACACAGTAAGGAGTACTCTGACCTTCTTGTCACCTCAGCCTCATTATACCATCATAATAATGTCATCCATATGCCTAGAAGTTCATGAATCTAATTATAACAGACTGAATTCTGGGCAAGGACATGTGCATTTGACAATAGGTTATATAACAGTCAACTGTCAATCAAAATGACCTCATACACCAATCTGCTAGCACAGCACTTGTAATCTCCAAACATGGCCCAAATATAAAACAGACCTCCCCACCTCTACAAGGCTACAGCCCTCTCTGGTGTAGCTCATTTCTCTCTTGAAACGTATTTCAATAAATCTTAACTTTTCCTGAACTTCACTGATCTATAATTCTTTACTGTGTTGGCAGAAAGGACTGAGTCCGCTCCCCACCCCCGCCACCAGGCCACAGTGGCAAAGAAAGATTTAGATGGCCCCCATCAGTAACATCCCTATCATTATCTACTTTTTCTCTATTTATCTATTTTCTGTGTTGTTATCAGACTGTCCAGGTTCCAAGCTCATTCACATGATTAACTGTTTGCCTTTATGGAAGCGACTTAATTTCATTGTGTTTCTATTTTCTTGTTGTAGAATATGAGAAAAATAATCATTCTTTTCTAAGGTGTTTAAGTAGAGGAGAAAATTCATGTAAGTCCATAACACAGTGTGTGGCCCTTTTCCTTCTTAAATGTTAGCTATTAGTTTTTGTTTCTGCTGAAATCTTGATCTCAATCACTTCTCATTATCTGTGATTTTTCTCTCTGCACTGTGTTAATCCAGCGCTGAAGCACAGGTTTGTTTGTTTATTTGTTTTAGCTTCCTTCAACTTCATTTAAGACAAGATGATTTCATGTGAGCATACTTTATTAAAATCTTGAGAAAATAGAAAGGCATTATGTTACAGCACTGCCCAGCAAACATTTTTAAAAATTGAAATATCACTGGTCACAAAAATCTATAACCGTTGTGGCCTCTGGGAATTCTTCTCAGGTAGGTATTTCACAGCAATTGCTCAGGTCCACTATCGCCCAGCTGACTATCCACAAACAAATCCCGTCAACCTCAGGACAGCAGCCTAGCCCCAGCCAACTATTCACAGTCTCTTCAGTCTCACATTTTTGGTTAAAGAGCTTTATTAGGTGTGTTTGTAAACAATTCCGGAGTTGCATTCTGTAATTAGCTTTCAGCTAGTATTTATCTAGAAAGAAGAAAGGAGAGAAAGGGGCAAAGGAGGGAAGGAAGAAGGGAGAAAGGACAGAAAAAAAAGAAGAGAGGAAGGGAAGAGAAGGAAGTCTTAAGAAGCCAGACAACTTAGGTGTAAATAAGAACATTTTAAGGAAATCTCTTATTTAATAGAATATAAATGCTGCTTCCTCTTGCAAAAGGCATTGAGCTCAAAATGATGCTTTCACCTGAAACTTGCTGCACAAGTTGTCACCAATTAAAGTGCCCCAGATACTGAGCTTCTGCCCAAATTACTAATTGTGAATGAGTTTACAATAGATACAACTTGATAACATTGCTTTTTTTCCCCAAACAACTCATTGCAAGGTAACTGGATTATCTGATCTTTAAGGTCCTTTCCAATCCTGAGATTTTAGAAGGCTGTGATTCCCTTGTGAATTTATAAATGTCACAGAAAGTTATAGGATTTTATTAGATCCTATTTGAAATCATGGGAAAGGCTAAAGGCTGAGCTCTAAATAGTTTATCCAAAAGGATTTATATGCTAATGTTACCAGAGATGTAACCAGTCTGTATTTATTGACTTGATGACTATTATCTATGTAGACTCTAAAAAATATTCATTACCATATTATCTAAAGAGCTCAAACTGTGAAGTCCATTCAGGTTTAGAATTTATCCATGAATGGGTGTGTTTGTTCCATTAGCTTAGGAAATGATCATTGAAGGCTTAACATTCCTTTCTTTGAATTCACCTCCATAACATAAAATAAAGATACAGTCACCTGATTTATCTCGCCTTGGTTAGGATTCCACCAATGCTGCATTATTTGGGTACAGTACATTTATTTATGTCTTCTCGCAGGGCTTCTTTCACTAACTGTTCATATTTTTCTTCCTTTGTTATTTTGTGCACTGTGGCAGAGCTCAGTCAATCAATTATTGCAGCCAGGGCTGATGCTGCAGGATTCAAACAAAGGCCCACTAGCAACAAAGAAACAATGGCAACAACAAACTGTAGTCTGTGTATCACTGAATCAGCTGATCAATCCATGATTGAATTGTTTTAAATGTATGTCAATTCAAGAACAGGGCTCAGAGATACATTTGAGGCATGAAAGAAAGGGGGAGATGTGATTTCAAAACATTTTTTTTTTCCATAACAGTGTAGAGCTGACCTTGCATTTAAAGATAGAGATGGGGAGGGGCAGGAGGGGGAAGAGGCTGTAAGAAAGTATGAGCAGTATGAATAAGTGCTGTTTATAGGAAGCTGTTTTAATACCTTTACTAAAGCTGAACAATAGAAAGAGACAAAGCTCTGAAAAATGTATGCCTTTCCCTGTGATTGATTCTTTTATCTTTTCCTTCCTGCCCAGGTGATAAAAAGCATTTATAGGGCAAACAAGTCTTAATGTCTTCATTTTTTTGCAAATATGAGAAACGTTCCTTATTTAGAATTTTGCTATTAAAACATTTACTGTAGTATATCCCCCTCAGATTTAAAGGAAAAAAAAAAAAAGAATTTGAAGTTTTTAAGTGAAAAGGTGGAATTCCATATAGAAATCTTTTTGTCTTGTTTTGCTTTGTTTTTTTCAGTTCATAAACTCATTTTTGGCACAAAGTTACCTGGAGTGATACTAAAAATAAAATAGTCTTTGAATTGAGACAGACTTCCTTTAGAATCTAGATGACACTTGAAAAACACCCAGGACAATTGCCAAATGAAAATAAGTGCTCGGCCTACATTAATTCTCATTTCTCCTTTCTTTTTAACTAGGTTATTTCTATGTTTCTCTAGGAAAACATAATTCCATAATAGCAACACATTTCATATTAAGTAGAAAAATTCAAATTTATTTAATATTGTTGTTGTATTAGACAATGGACTAATTGCTTTCATCTGTCATATCACTCATTTCTCATAATGATTCTTCAAGTTAGTCCCCACCATTTCACTTAAGGAAACTGTATTCTGAAGTTATTAAAAACATGCTGACCTCATGAAGCTGAAGGAGAGCAGATTTTGCCACCCTAAAATATGTCACTTTGGCATGAGTATTATTTTGAGCTAAAGGCAATCAAGACCCAGCACACCCATGAAAATCTATTACCTCTCCCTTAACTAGCTGAAAGAATGTAGGTAGGGGTCAGCCTAGAAAGAGAGCTATTATTACAGATAACTTTTTATCTGAAAGAACCTATCTGTATGGCAGGACAAACATCTAATTAACAAACATCTGCTCTTATAGTCCTGTGAATTGCTCTCCTCCTTTTTGATGTTCTAGGCCCCTATCCTAGTCCTTAGTTCAGGATGGCATATTAGCCTCAACTGCATGACTTGCCTTTGGGTCTCATACTTTTTGTGGGGCTCCCATATGTACAAAATTAAATGTGTTTTTCTCCTATTAATCTGTTTTACGTCAATTTAATTATTAAACCAGCCAAAGAATCTAGAAGAGTAGAAGGAAAATTTTTCCTCTCTGACGTGGTTTATAAGTGACAAAAGTGAGATGTGAAAACAGATTTGGTTAAATTCGAGGGTCTTTTTGTTTCTCTTTATCAATGGTTCTCAAATATTAGGGCAAATCAATTGGAGGGCTTGTAAAAACACAGATTGCTGGGCCCTAAACCCAAGAATTCCTATTCAGTAAGTCTAGGTGTGGCCTAAGAACTTACTTTTCTTTTTTCTTTTCTTTTTTTTTTACAAAGTTCCAGATGATGCTGATGCTGCTGACCTAAGGTCCACACTTTGAAAACACTACTCTATGCTCTGCTGACTCTTATTAGAGAAACATACTTGGTGTATTTTACGTTTACTACTGACAAGATTTGCTATTCAAGATAAAATGTTTGAGAACCATTTGAAAATTCAAATACTACATACTGATGAATTAAATTTTATTAAATTCTTATTCTTATGCATCTAGAAATTACATGCAATAGAAACAAAAATAATATATAAAATATAATCTCACATACCTTGTTGGCTACCCAACAAGGTATGCTAATCTTAGTTGTGACCTTAGGTAGGTCCTTCTATCATTTAGAATAGAAGGACATATAAAGAGGTTCCCAGACAAGAAAAAGCTAAAGGAGTTCATCACCATATTACAGGAAATGTTGGAGAGACTTCTTTAAGAAGAAAAAAGAAAAAATATGAATAATAAAATAGCAATAACTACATATCTCTCAATAATTACTTTAAATGTAAATGGATTAAATGCTCCAATCAAAATAAAGGGCAGCTGAATGGATAAGAAAACAAGACCCTTACATATGCTGTCTATAAGAGACTCACTTTAGATCGAAAGACACACACAGACTGAAAGTAAAGGGATAGAAAAAGATGTTTTATGAGAATATAAACAAACGAAAAAGCTGGGGTAGCAATATTGATAGCAGACAAAATAGACTTTAAAGCAAAGGCTATGACAGGAGACAAAGAAGGATGCAGTAATCTCACTTCTGGGTATTTATCTGAAGAATCCCAAAACACTACTTCGAAGGGACATGTGAAGCCATATGTTCATTGCAGCATTATTTACAATAGTCAAGGTATAAAGGGAACCTGAGTGTCCATCAATGGATGAATGGATAAAGACGAGGTGGTACGTATATGCAATGGAATATCACTCAACTATAAAAAAGAATGAAATCTTGCCATTTGCAACAACATGGATGGATCTAGAGAGTATTGTGCTGAGTGGA
>NW_011888836.1:146846-147716 GCF_000151845.1 Pteropus vampyrus
TTGTTTAAAGAAGTCATTTCTCCACTCCAAGATTGTGTAGTCTCCCATGTTGTCCTCTGAAATCTTTGCAGTTATACATTTTATATTTAAATCTTTAGTTCTTTTGAAAATAATAATAAAATAGAAATGGTATAAGTGTTGAATATAATTTATCATAGAAATAACAAATTTTACCAGAACCATTCATTTAATAGTGTTGTTTCTATAATTAATCTGCATTGCTATCTTTGTCAGATATGAACTGTCCATATATGTATGAATATGTTTCTTCACCCTCTACTTTCTCCATTGGTCTGTTTATCTTTGTCCCAGTGCAAAATCTCTTGGTAATTTTAGCTTTATAGCAACTCTGGATATCTGGTATGATAAGTCACCCCCTTCCTTTTCTTTGTTAAAAATACCTTGGCTATTCCGTATCACTTGTTTTCAAATAAAATTTTTAAAGTTATTAAATGTCATGTCAAATTCTAAAATATATTTTGTAATTTTTACTTGGAATTAAATTAAATACATAAATCAATTTATAAAGCATTTACAATATCATATTTACTCTTTCTATAAACATGGTACATATTTCCATTTACTCATCTTTCAACAATTTTCTTCATAATAGGCATTGTATGTTTTATAAGACTTTTATATTGTTGGTTAATCTCAGTAATATACATTTGTAAGTTACAGAAATTATACATAAATTAAAATGTTTTTAGAGTAATTATGTATACACAATTTGGTTACATTTATAAATTTTAATGATTTCTGTAAATCACTGTAGGTTTTCAACTTAGATAATTACATAATCTATGAACAATGAAAGGTTATTTTTTCCCCTTTCCAATTCAAATAATTTTATTTCTTTTTCTTGCCTTA
>NW_011888836.1:147766-148298 GCF_000151845.1 Pteropus vampyrus
CTGCAGTGGAGAAATTCACCCATAACTTCCTAATTGCAAAACTCAAGGGTCCGAAAACAGCCCTGTTTCTGAGAATATGGGCGCTATTGATCATTGTCAGCTCTGCACATGCCCTCTTTTGTCCAGGTCACCTGTCTTGTCGCCTGCTCCTCCCTCCCTTCAGCTCAGATCTTTAAGCTCACTTCTCTTTGTTGTCTCGAAACCTCTTCTGCCTCCATCTAGTGTTTAAATTCCCTGTTCTCTGAGTTTTGCCCTCGTTCACAAACCTTAAAAGCTTTTCTCCACCTAAGAAAGAAATGATTTTTATTAAAATACAAGTCTGTTCACCTTATTCCCCCTTCAAAAACATCCACGGAATTCCCACTACCTAAGGCAAGCGGGTCTCATCATCTGGTTTTCTGTCTTGTCTCTTGCTTTTCTTTTCACTGCTCAATTCATTGTCTATCTTCATAAGTTCACTATTTCATTGCTTTTTTCTAACTTAAGGTAGATATGATTGAGCTAATTACATTGTTTACCTTCATGAGTACAC
>NW_011888836.1:150398-151981 GCF_000151845.1 Pteropus vampyrus
GTTTTCAACTTAGATAATTACATAATCTATGAACAATGAAAGGTTATTTTTTCCCCTTTCCAATTCAAATAATTTTATTTCTTTTTCTTGCCTTATCGTACTGATTAGATAGTAAACTTCATAGCCTCTTTCATGAATTTGAAGAGGATTAAAAAAATTTTTTATCATTTACATATAATGTGTATATTATTAAATATTTGTGAATGTCCTTTATCAGTTTAAGTAAACTTTGTTCTACCTACATTTGCTGATTTTTTGAGATCATAACTGGATGTTCATTTTTACTGAATGATATTTTCTGCATCTCTTGAAATGATTAAGAATCCAGAAATAGACCCCATGTATAAGGCCCAATGATTTTTGAAAAGGGAGAAAAGACAATTCAATAGAGAAAGGATAGTCTCTTCCACAAATGATGCTGGAAAAATTGGCTATACATGTACCTCCAACATTAACCTCATTTATACCTTATATCATATAGGAAAATGAACTCAAAATGAATTATATTCTCAAATAAATACCTTTAGCTCTAAAACTCCAGAATTGTGAAAAGAATTCTTAGATACGAAATGAAAAACATTGTTTGTAGATATAAAACATGATGAATTATACTTTATTATGAATAAGAATTTCTGCTCTTCAAAAGAGACTCTTGAAAGAATAAATATACAAGCCATAGATGGGGGAAAATACTTGCAAACTAAGTATTTTAAAGTATGTTAAAAGATACATATACAGTACATATAAGAAGCACAGAAAAAGAAACGAAGGTAAAGGAATAATTGAATTTAAAAAGAATGGACAAGATATTTGACAATTTATCAAAGTTAATATGTAGATGGCAAATTATTACATAAAAAGATGGTCAACATCACGAGTTATTAGGGGAATGCAAATTAATATCACAATGAGCTTCTATGGCAATAACTAACATTAAAAAGAGTGATCATATCATGTGTTGGCAAAGATGAAGAGCAAATACATTCTTATACATTGCTGGTAGGAATATAAAATGTATAATCGCCTTGGAAGACAGTTTGTGAGTTTCTTTAAAAGTTTAGTATACACCTACCCTATGGCATGGCCATTCAACTATTGGGCATTTACCAAAGAGAAAAGAAAGCATATGTCATTACAAAAACTTGTACATGAAAGTTCATAGCAGAATTGATTATAATGGACAAAACTTAGAAGCAACCTAGATATCTTTCAATAGATAAATGAATGAGCAAATTATGATATATTCATATAATGGAATATTATTTAGCAATAAAACAGTATAAACTATTTATTCATGCAAAAATGTGAATGGATCTATAAGTAATTATGTAAAGTGTCAAGAAAAGATCACATACAATATTATTCTATTTACATAAAATTCTAGAAAATGCAATTAATCAATAGTGACCAAAAGTAGATCTATGATTGCTTAGTGTTAAAAGATGAGAGAAATAGGAAGGCTGGTTCATGAGGAAATTTTTGAGGGTCATGGATTTATTTATCATATTGGATATGGTGATGATTTCCCAGCTGTATACATAAATCAAACTTATAAAATTGTACATTTTTGCCTATGTTAATAT
>NW_011888836.1:152031-153045 GCF_000151845.1 Pteropus vampyrus
CCCCCTCCCCCCACCGCCCATTTCAGATTCCAGGTTATCACCTATGCTTCTGCTGAACTGAGTATAGATTAGAGGTTCCAATGCCTGCCTCTTCTGTGAGTTTGATTCATTTTTGGAGCAGCTCACAGAACTCGGGGAAACACTTGAATTTGTCAGTTTTTTGAAGATGTGATAAAGCATACAGGTAAACAATCAGATGAAGAGATACCTTGGGGCAAGGTCTATGGGAAAGAGCATGAAACTTGCATTCCCTCTTTGAGTGTGCCATTCTCCCAGTATCTCCACGTGTTCCCCAACCCAGAAGCTCCCTAAAACCCAGACTTTGGGGATTTTACAGAGACTTCATCATGTAAGCATGATTGATGATTAGCTCCATCTCAGGAGAATGGGAAGTGGGATTGAAAATCCCAAACTCCTAATTATGACTTGGTTTTTCCGGTAACCAGCCCTCATCCAGGAGTCCACTCAGAGTCACCTTAGAAAATACTCTTATTACCCAGGAAATCACAGGGTTTCAGGATCCCTGTGTCAGGAGTCAGGGGCAGAGACCAAAATATAATTTCTATAATCCTGCACTTTTCCTTTGCTTTTTTTTATTTTCTACTCCCTTATACTCTCCTTTTACCTCAGTGCTTCATTTCTCCTCTGATTCTTATGCCAACAAATCTCTACACTAATAAATTTAACATGTGTCCTTCCATTCCATTTTACCTATAATGAGTACAATGTATGTGAACACTTAAAAAATCACTCACCATTTCTGTGGTATTTGGTTATGATATTTCTGACTAATCTATTAATTATATTCCTTAATTTCAATTTGTTTCACTTAGTGTTAAGAACTTGAAATTTATTTATTCTTCCACATAAAATTCTACTTAAGTTTGCAACGAATCATTTTATTTTTTATTCATTCATGCTTAATTCCCATTACTCAGTATTCCTCATGGAGATAATTTCCTTTTTTGCTGAAATGCTTCCTACAAGAATGCTTTCAAGATCAAATTTTTTTTT
>NW_011888836.1:153095-153678 GCF_000151845.1 Pteropus vampyrus
ATACAAGGAAATTTATAATGCATGTGTAAGATAAAATGAATGACAGTGGAATAAACATTAATGTATCTACTATAGTTTAAGAAATGGAAATTTAGATGTGATTGAAATCTCATTTCCGCCTATTTTAGGATTATGCAATCCTGACTTTTTGTGGTTTTCATTGCTTTTACTTTTACTTTGTGGAGTTTATTACATATGTATTTAGCTTTTTACATTTTGACATTCATATAAATGATATTAGCTGTATAATTAAGTGACTTGCAGTTGTACTCCGTTTTATAGTCCTAAAACCTTCACATCTAGAGATGTGTTTCATTTATTTTCATTTGTGTGTTGTATTTACAGTAGAATTACTATAAAATGTCTCTATTTATTCAACTATTGATAGAATTTTGTTTGGGGAATTTTTGTTTTGTTGCATGTTATTTTTACAAAGTCGCCATGAATATTCTTAAACATATCTTCTGCAGCACGTGTCAATATTCTCTCCTAGGTTGAATTGATGGATTACAGTATGCACACTCTCCAACTTTAGATGATGCTATGCTATTTTTCAAAATGATTGTTTAATTTGTGGTCCCAT